>NC_133821.1:26019848-26329848 GCF_047830755.1 Zonotrichia albicollis
TTGCCAGCCTTTCCCCACAGGTTTGAGCATGGGTGCCACTCTCCTGGGAGTGCATTTTCTAGTGATCTGGGCATTTCTTCCCCATCTGCGATTTTAACCTTTTAATTTTTTCTGCCCCATAGCCCTCCTGGAACAGAGACCACGATGACACGGCATCAACGCGTTCTGGGGGAACCCCTGGACCCTCCAGCGGAGGACACACATCACACAGCGGGGACAACAGCAGTGAGCAAGGTAGGAACAGAGCCCTCACACTTTCCTAGCTGGCCAGTGGTCACCAGCGTGCTCAGGGACTGGTTACTTTCTTTCTGGTGTGGAAATATGCTCTGGTGCTAGAGGGTTTGTGCTGAGAAAGGTCTATCTTCCTTTTTTTTTGACATTTTTTTCCTCCATCTCCTCCCAGTAAAGGGATTGGCATCTTTATTTCTTTAACCCTGCCATCAGGCACATGTTAGAGCAACATATGTACCAAATTTGCAGTGTGCTTAATAAAAATAAGAAATGAGAAGTTTGGGGTTTTTTCTTCATTCAAATGGGCTGAAAGATGAAATCTTCAAAACCAAGTGTAATTAAGATTTCAGAAATGCATGCCAATATGTCAGAGATGCCATCAAAACTTGATTGCATATAAAGATGAGATGTTAGCTGGACTGTTTTACAAAATCCTGAGCTGTGCTTTTATTTACTTTTTGATACTCGATTCCAATTAACTTGAATGCAAGAACGTTCTGTTTGAGTGCCAGGCCTGTGCAGCTGATTTAACAGGGCAAGTATGAGATGAGCTTGGTGCAATGGAAGTGAGACATTCTACAAATAATCTGTGCTGTCTCAGAAACTCTGAAATCTAAAAAGCTGAATCTGTATTTTTTTTCTGAGAAGCTGAAAGCATATTTTTTCTGAAGAGACCAACTGCAGTGGATTTCGTGTTAATTTAATGCAATTAAAATTTAAAAAGGATCCTTTATCTGAATATAAAAGAGAGTGCTTTATTGAAGTTGACTCTGAACTCACAATAGGTATATACTTTTAAATCTGGTTTTATGATCATGTTTCATTCAAGTGCTGTTAGACAACAAAGGAATTGTGTTTCCAAAAAAAGGTTGAACAGTACTGATTAGCATTGCAAAGTCTGCATTTAACAAGATTAGTTTTTAAACTAAACCAGTATATTTTAATTTTTTATATGCATGGATTTAACGTACATGGTGAATAACATCTCTTTATAGAATTTTAAGTATTTGAGACTCATTATTGTTTAAAGAAAAGTTGCTGACTTCATCGCAAGTGTAGCCTAGTAAAAATGGGGCCTGGAATAGTAAACTGTTGCAGAGTTGAGGCAGACACTGGTAACCTTCTGACCTCTGACTTTTACTGGAAAATGATATGCAACATAAATTCAGGGGGCCTTTTTTCTTTCAAGTATGTACACATATATATTCCAGTGTTGTTCACAATGCTATAGTTGAAGTGGTGTCAACTTGTTCATTAGAGCCCCTTGCTTTTGGAGCAAACTTTAAATCCATGGAGGTTTTTTAAGGCTGAGAAAGCTGCTTCAGAAATAAGCTTTGAACTAAATTGTGGTGTTTTCAGAGGTTTTTTGTATTCGTTTAGGGCTGTTCTTTTATTAGACGGATGTGCGTGTGTTTATGCAGATATGTGCGTGGACAAAACAGCTGTGGGGAGGCTTGCCAGAATGCTCCTAGACCGTTGGAAATTGAGCATAGTTCCTGGTGTACTTCTAAAGATTTTCAGACTTTATTTTCTCCAAAATGTGGCATTTTAAGTAGTCTGGAGTGCTGGTCGTATATGATGTCTAATTGCCATCCTGCAATAAGTTTCTAGAAACGGGTGTGCTGCAGCCTCAGTCAGGAAGGGTTTCCTTAAGGTTTTTTTTTCTTAAGGGTTTTCTTTTCAAGCCTGAGTCCGATGAAGTATCCACAGAAGGACTTGTCAGTGATGTTTTATTCAGTTCTGAAACTGTTACCCAAACCCCAGTGGTTTATTGGGGCTGGGATTGCTGTTTTGTGAAGAAGGCTCAGTGCATTAAAACTGTCAAGAAGAGTAACAAAAGTGGGAATTTGATAACTGGAACTCTCAGGTCAAGTTTGGGAAAGAAATTTTGGACAGGAGATCCTGTCCTGGGAGTCTCTGTTACCAAGGCTTGCCTTCAGGCTACTTGACATCTTTGGAAATGGCATTGTTTTTGAGGAACAGGAATGTGGTAATGGTAGCAGTGGTCTTGCTGAGCCTTGCTTTATGTCTTGTTTACATGAAATGCTCTGAAGGTTGAGATTGTGGGGGAATCTCATTTGTTTAAGCACATCCATGCCTGTGTGTACACCTTCTGTAAAAAAAAGCTTCCATAATGTGATTTTAGCGTTTCCCTGCGGGGAAGGAGTGAAAAAATACAACCCTAAAGGACTGAAATGGAAGACAACTAAAAGATAGCAAATATCCTGCCTCTCCCCAACTGCATTGAATTTCCAGATGCTGTGATTTGGTGGCTTTTTCTTCTGTGGCCTGATGTTAGGAGTGTAACATTGTGGTTTAACCCCTGTGTTCACCACTGCTGGGTGCTTTTCTTGGCAGCAGAAGGAGCCAGCATGGCACTGCCATAGCAGCCAGGTTCTGTGGAGGGGTGGCAGCAAAAGGCTGGGGACCCACATGCTCGTGCTTGCAACCATAGGAGTTAACTCGAGATGCATGCGTTGCATGACATATATTCAGTATATTATGGGCTTCCCTATTTTTAGGAGTTTGTAAAAGTTCCTTTTGGTTCCTTCCATCTGTCAAGATCACATTTGCCATTTAAAAAAAAGGGGAAAAAAAAAAAAGCAAATCTGATCACCAGAAATAAAACCTTCAATAAAACTCTCTAAAAGTCTGGTTTCAGGTTTTTCTCACAACCTACTTCCCTCGTTGGGGTAGGTAAAAGCACCTTCTGGCCCAGGTTTGCAACCTGTCTGAAAGTATCACAAAGGTGTAAATGTAAGCTTTGCATTTTCGGAGAGGCACAGACTGGAATGCTTAAGCCTTTAGCAAGACTTTTCTCCTTAGTCCTTAACCCAGACTATGTTAAGGTCTATTTTTGGACTTTTTGGAGATTTTTCTTCATTACCTTATTCACTACAAATCTTGCAAAGTGTATTTTTAACCTATTTATGTCCCAGTATAGAACGCCCATCAAAGGATTGCCTTGGAAATCAGGAGAGATGGTCTTTCCTGTAAATATTTTAAAGTCTTCTTCAATGTCTAAATTTATTTACTTAGTAAATAGTAATAACTCCCAGCTGCTTCGATCTATTGCAGAAATCCATATTTAACTGCTAGGGACCTGTTCTGAGGTCTCGTGCCACTGAACAGCAGGATATGTTATTGCATAGTACGTTGACACAACCTCTTCTAAAGTCTTGGTATTGTGTCATCATAGGGCATAGTTATAGTACAGGAATGCAGAATAATATTATGAAAAAGTTTTCCGGTTGCTCTGAACTTAAGGGGAAAGGCCTTTGGAGGTCTGTCTCCAAATGGTGCTAAGAGATCTGAATTTACTTAGTGGAGAATCAATTCACTATATTCTATTTAAAAGAAGAGAAGCAAATTCTTATGTACAGGCAGGTGATGCTGAGCTCATGGCAGCACTATTTTATCTTACTTTGTCTTGTAACTTCAAAAGATTCCTGTCTGGGATATTGAGAGATGTGTTTTGTTTGTTTTTCAAATAGTGAGACCAGGAAGATGCTGAACAAAGCCTTGGTACAGTCACTTTTAATCCAGAGTGGAGTTCCTTATTTCCCATGTTTAGCTTTCCTATACAGCTTAAAAGAAAAAGAAAAATAATCCATCAGTGTCACCTTATTTGTGTGTATTGTTTCCCTCTTTTTTTTTTTCTCCCCCAAGCCTCAGCCTGCATTCAAAGAATTTTTTTAACCTCCAAATAATTGTTGCTCCTTCAAGCCAGGAGTAGAAAGCAGTGATATTTCTTTATAAAACTGTATCAATGGCTGCAATGGTTTATTTTTTTCAGGGTTTTGTAGCAGTTTGAGCAACCTATAGGCAAAAAGGCAATCGGGTTTATTATTGCTGGGAATCTCCAGGCGGTTGTTTGGAGGCTGCAAAGGCAGGCAGCAGAGCTGGGAAGAGGGGGAGAGAAGGGCCACATTATGTTCCAGATGACTGAGCAAGGATTTATATACCAGCTTGCCTTTTTTTTTTTTTTCCTTTTTTTTGTTTTCCTTTTTTTTTTTTTTTAACATGGGAGAAGAAAAGTAATAAGAGCGGGGAGGCATTTGAAGCGGTCAGATGGCCGATGACTAATGGGATAGGTGGGCAGGAGCCCTCGGATTGGGTGTCTTAATGAGCACATTTCGCACCGAGTTTGGGCTGCAGTTCCCCTTCACCTTTGCCCTTTATTGACCGAACTGACACTTCATTTTTCACATACTTCCAATTATGGCTGAGCTTAAGTGTCGCCCTGCCTCTTTTCTTTCTTGCCTATGGATGGCTTGAGAGTGGCTAAGGCCACAGAAGATATTTTAATTTGAAAAACTACCATAGCAAGGCAGGTTTAGGGTGTAACCTGAAACTGCTGTCACTTGGCAGTTTCTCCGATGAAAACAAAAGTTTTAATGTTTCTTGTTTAGCGCTTCACCACCAGTTCCCTCCCTGGTCTGTGGTGATGTGGGGAATTGCTTTGGGAGTGATTGGGTTGGTGAGGGGTGTTTTCCTCCGGATAAACCTGTTCTGGCACTACAGGTGTCATGGGCGGGAGTCACTGAAGTAAAGAGGTAAAACCAAATGAAAAGCAGTGCCGTGCTTGAGCGGTGGCGCCTCTTTCCTTCTCAATGCAGCATCTTCTCAAATGGATTCTTGTGATGTAATGCCCTGCAATGTCCTTTGCTGGACTTTCCCCTTATGGAAAAGAAAAGCATAATCGTGCTTGCACTCCTCAAGCCTTAGGCCAATGTGGATTTTTTGTTTTGGCAATATTTAATGCATGAATGCAGATTTGAGTGTGGCCTGGCTGTGAAGCTTTGAGAAGTGGCTGAAAATTATGCTGGGAGAGGCTGGTAGGATGAAGAGGTGGAAAAATCTGCAGTCACCTCTTTGGTGTACAAGGAGAACCATGATATATCTCCTCCTGCTCAAGCCTGTGTGCATTTCCACGTTGGCTTTTACATGCAGAATCCTTCCAGGGCGGAAATGTCTGTTTGCTTTTGCAGGGCTTAGGGGGTTTCGGAGCATGCGGTTTTCCTACCAAATGTGGATTCTGTCGGAAATAGTTGGAATAAGTTGTGCTCGCATGGGGTGGGTGGGTTTAAGAACAAAATAGCTGCTGTTAGACCTTCACTTCCCAGCAGCACCACTGGATTTTGCGGTGTGGTTTTCACTACTGGCTCTGTCATGTGAAATTTGGGTGAGTAATGAGTGGGCATGTCACCTGTGTGCCACTGGTGATTGCTTTACATTTAAATGCCTGGAGACTATGTTGACAATTATTTACATCCAACCAGAGGGCCCCTAAACCACAGAAGTATTTATCTCAAAAAAAAAAAAAGTATGAAGTATTACCTACTTTATTATGTAGCCCTCTGGCATAGTAATGGCATGGCATATTTTTACTATAATATGGTAATAAAAGAATATGTAAAAGGCAGACAAAGGTTCTGTCTTTTCACTAAGGTGACCCCTGTTACCAAGTAACTGCTTTACTTATGAGCTTATTAAAAACTCAAAAAAAATGAGCTTTTCATACTTCACAGGCATTGATGTGAAAATGAGCTGTCCTACGAGTAGTTTTCTTGATCATTTTTAGAACAATTGATTAGCCAAAGAGCCACTGTCATTAGTTGACATTGACTGATAGCAATTTGTCACAAGCTCCGAAGGTCAGCCAGGCAGTGGAAGCTTTGGCTTGTCTTTGATTGACCTTTTCTGATGCCATTATCATGCGATCGGTTAGGCTGGATGTGACCCTCGATTAGAAAAGACAGGGCATTAGTCAACAGGGGCTGCTCCCTGTGTTTTTTCTGGTGCTTTATGTGTTGTGAATCCTGAATTAAGCGTAATATGCTTGTTTGGAAACGGAGCAGTGTCAGTTTTCTTGCTGAGGCTCTGCCATCCCCTTTTCTTTTCCTGCTTTTCCATCAAGCAGGCAGCGCTCAGTTTGCTTTAAATCAGTGTGAGCACCTGTGCCCTCCTCCTTTGATGTGAGATACAAGATTTAAGCCAGGCCCATATTTATCTGAAACTCTTCCTGTAGGTGCTTATTCTTCAGCAGCACCAGCATTAATTATTTTTATCTCCCCAGAATCATGTTGGGTTTTTTTTAACAGTGATTGAGTGGTTGAGGATTATGCTCATAACATGATGTCAATTTATCATTCTGCTCTAAAGCCGGGGGGCGCGAAACTATTTTTTTCCTCCTTCTAGTTTAGGTTTTTGGGTTTTTTTGTTTGGTTTTGGGTTTTCTGGTTGGTTTTTTTTTGCTCTCATCAGCCTGATTCAGCTGTTAAACTTAGATTTCAGCAGTGTTAAGTCTATGTGCCTCAGCTAAGCAGGTCTTTACTTCCAGAATGGTGCATGGGAGCAAGTTGTTAGTTAGGAGCGGGTGTCTGTCATGATTTGAGCATTAATCTATTCCTTGTGTCAGGATTTATTTCAGTCATTTGCATTAGCTTAAATGTCTGTCATTAACAGGTGTTTTTCTTTTCGGTATGGCAAAGCTAACTTAAATACTTATAAACATTGTTTGTTTTCCCTAAATTATGGGTAACATCATCGTAAATGAATTCTTTTCCTTGTAAAAAACCTTCCTTCTTTCTGTTTGCATTTCAGGGAAAACCTGAATTTCTCTAAGCACCAACTTGTTTTTCAGGTCAACCCCCAGAGATAATAAGCTGTTCAAAACCAGCAAAACCATTTCAGCACGGTTTAATGTGACTTTTAGTCTTTGCTCAGGAAAAATTTCCAGCTGGGAGGGGAGCAGAGAGAGATGACCATGTCAGGATGCAGATCTTTCAGGCTGAGGCTACTGCCATCATTGGCAGAGCAGAAGGAGGGAAAAAGACTTTGGAAACTGTTTACATTTAAAGTGGCTATGGAAATACAAATATTCCTGACTTTCAGCCCATCTGTATGGGAGAATCCATGTGCTGGAGTTTTTTTTTTGCTGTGTTTTTTTTTTTTTCCTGTTTTCTTGGCAATTTTTTCCTAAGTTCAGAAATGTCTACCCATTAAACATCTGTGTGGCTATGCACAAGCCCATGTATCCATAGATGTGTATATAAGAACATGGCCCTGAGCCTGAACTGAGAGCATCCATTGGCTTTTGCAGCCCCAAAGTGTGTCTGCACAGAACCAGGTGTCTTGCTGAGGGCAGGGTCTTGAATATGCCAAACAGGAAACAGTGGTGGAAAATAATCACATTGCTGAATCGTTATCTTGGGCTGTTAGCTAAAATACCTGGTGTAGGACTGAAGGGCATCTTGCTTTCCTCCTTGGATGGGGCAGAGGGAGGTTTGGTTTTCTAAGAAGTTGTAGAAATAGATTTGAAGTTTTTAGTGTCCAAGATGCCCCTTCCAAGACTAGTGGAGTTGAGTGTCTTCAAGATGGCTGATAGGAATTTTTTTTTTTTTTGGTTGCTTTATTCAGATATGGTGTTTGTTTTCCAACACACTCTGGATGTTTTCACTTAAGTTGTGGTGGTTCATTGGAGCTAATGAGCTTCCCATATGGCCCCTATTAAAGGCCATCTTAGTATTCCCATCTTAAGGGTTCTATCCCATTTGCTTCTCCAGGTTTTGGTGTCTTCAGCTGAGTCTAGCAATCTCATGTAGGCAGAGTGAGACTTTGTGTGTGTCATTAGCCTCTTTAACTTGGAGATTAAAAAACAGAAGTGATTCTGAGATGTTTATTTTGAGTGACATTTTATCACAAGGAGTATAAACTCATAAATATGCCGTATTTCTGGATTAGTGATGCAACAGGGTGTGCCATTAGGCTGCTTGGCACAAACCAATTTCCTATCTCTCACATGAAAGGCTGGGAGGGGAAAGATGACTAAGGTTGGAGGAGAAGTCTTTAAAATTAGTTGTGTATGGAGAAAGTGGGTGCTTGTTCCATAATACAAGAACTAAGGGCAGGTGTTCATGGCACAGGAGCTGTTCCAGAATGTTGGTAGGTTTAAAACAAACAAAAATGTTTTACGTGTTGGGTTAAATTTATTGCTGCAGAAGAACATTCTGAGGAGGTCAGCAGGGGACAAAAAGAGATTAGACCAATTCATGGAAAAATAGGTTCCTCTGTAGCTATTAAAAACCCTGGTCCAGATGCAACCACTGGCTCAGGAAGCTGCCCAAGTGCTGATTGTCAGAGCGGTGGTGCAGCTGCTTCTGTGTGCCCCCACTTTCCCTAGTGTTTTCCTAAACACCCCTCATTGCTTGTGTGACACACCACCACAAGACTCACTTAATTGGACAGATGTCCTCTAGCTCTTGTGTTCAAATAATTTTTTATAATTCAATTCAGGAAATAAGATAATACATATTTTTGTTTATCCCTTTTTTTTAAAGGCTCTTGCTAATGCTGGCATGCTTTTGTTGGGAAGAAAGTAGACATAGCTTGTATTTTCTTGCCCTTATTACCCCAATGGTGGAAATGTTTTGATGCTATTCATTCAAATTTGACAGGTGATTGCTTCTGTAAATGAATGCACTCAAATCATAATTGTTGCAACAGAATTGTTTGATTACCTGGTGGTAGCCTCTTTCTCTCTGATAGCTTTTGGATCACCTGTTTGCTGAGAGCATTTGACAGTCCTCATGTTTATTACCCAATTGAATGTCAGTAGCAATTGCAGCTAAAGATAAACGAAAATGCAAGTACTTGTTGACCTTGACTTTTTTCCACAAGATATTGGACTTGATGGCTCTATTGCTGTTGAACTGATAAGGGTTATAAACAGTAGTTGAGGGAAAATGTTTTATTCCCAGCGGAAAATACCACTCTGCTGTGGGAAATGGCATCTGACTAGCACTCTTTGCCAAATTTGCTTGGTTCACCTTCATTTAGACTGTGGGAAAATAAAATCCAAATTTCCCCTTTTATGACTTTAATATCTCTACAAACATAAATTCCTGTGATCTTTGTAAAGCTTTTTTGGCAGACTGTGCCAATAAGAGACAGTGAGCACGAGACTTTGCCATGTTTTATGATGTGCTATAATGAGGATTCTCAATTCTTCCTCATTTTTGGGCAGATTTGATAATTACAGGGAGGGAGCAGAGCTTTCTTCTCCTATTCCATGGGAAGCTTAATAAGTCTATAAGTGACAAAGACTGGGAAATGTGTGGCTGTGGGTGGATATTGTCGGAGTGGGGCTGTGCTGGTGGGAGGACAGCCTGGGGATGAAGGCCAAGTTATTGCAGGGATGAAGAGATGGTATTTTCATTGGTCAAGTTTGCACCCACTTCTTCAGGCAAGGTCCCACATGGGGTCCTTTGCAGGTTTTTGGTAGGAGGCAGCTGATCTGGTGCTATGCCTCCCAGCTGTGTTTGGGAAATGGGAGGGAGGGATGAACTCCCTCCTGTACCAATTTTCCTGCTGTAACACCCCATATACATATATATATATATATATTTCTAATCTTACTCTAATATGAAACCTGAAAAGAAGACTTCAACGAAAACAGGAAGGAAGCAGGCAATAGGCTTTGAGATCTTTCAGGATGAAAGTCACTGTATAAACATTATATGTAAAAAGCACAAAAGACAGTGGAATTATATTCTTTAAAACATAAGTCCTTCTTGTCTCAGGAACTGCTCTGATAAACTCTGTACAGTATTGTAGGAGCTTGTTAAAGCTCTGAAATGCAGGATTAAGCAGTGCTGTAGCAGTTAGCAGAGTTAGACGAGTAATCTTACTGCATTGTAATTTTTTTTAGGTAAGATTAAGCTGGCATTACATTATATGTTTGTGGGCGAGGGGCCATTCTTCAAGGGATTAATTAATAGGATCAGCACTGTAAGATGCTGACATAATTTTTTCTAGGCACATTGACGCACACAGGCTTTTATCATTGCTATTCTTTTTTATTTAATTTCAATTTTAAATTAATGAATGAGATTGGGACTTTCTCTGGGCAATCAGAGCAGTCTCTGCAGCTTGCAGCAGTGGTGATGTCAGAAGCACCTGTCATCCTATAATTCATCAGGGACCACTTCTCACTGGCCTGGTGACCCACTAGTTGGTGACATGAGAAATACCACAGGGAGATGCCTGATGTCCCTTCTACCCAAGCTGGGCTGGGATCGTAGGGCTGTGACTAAGCAAATGCCTGACACTGCTCTGGCAGGCCTTTGAATGAGGCTGCTGTTGGTAAAGTCTTCCACCTTTCTGCTTTGGCTCTTTAGCCGTGATACCTCCTCCATGTATCCTTTGGTTTGACATGCTTGAACTTGTGCCGCTCAGGCCTGGAAGGTGGGAAAGGACATGGGAGAGCACGGCTGGGCACATGATGTGCAGTGGGAGCAGTGTGACATCAGGATAGGCACTGCTAGCCTGCCTCCCGCTGTGGCTTGGGAACTTCCCCATCATAAGGCAGTACCTCTGGCATCTCATAGCAAATAGATAAGTATTTATATATTTTATATTCAAAACTTATTTATCTATTATAAATATTATGAGTATTTGTTTGTTTGTTTTTCTCTTGAGTATTTTGAATCTCATACAGATTTTTGCAGTTGCTCTTTGATGAAGTGCAATGTGAAAGTGTGGGAAAGAAGAAACAGCATATAAAAAAATAAAAGTACAGTGGGGACACCTCTTCAACTACTTGTCCCTTAGTCTTTTGTTTTCTTGGGGCTGATTCTGCACCATGGGTGAGAGATGGCCCTTGCATCCCCAATACTGCCCGTTGTCTCCAAGTTGTAAGTACATCTTTTGCAGAAGGAGAGAAGACCTACTAGAAGACACCACTTATGCCCTTGGAAACGACCTAATGGTGGCAGACATACCCTAACTTATTCTGAAATCTTCCCCACTGCTCTGAATAGCAGTGTCACATGGATGCAAGCTAAATATATACTGGAGCCTGTGGTGTCCCGACGGACCTCGAAGAAGGCATATCTTAGCTTTCTCTGGTCAGCAAGTGAAGGTCATGGAAGCAAGGCTTGTAGGATGGAGAATCTTTTGTTGGTCTCATTGCTGTGCCAAGAGAATCTCCTCCCTTTCTCCCTCCCTGGCACAGCACTGAGGGAGGAACCCCACAGTGGAGTTCCTGCTTGGGGCCCTGGATGATTATAGCACATGCACTGCATCAAATGTCTTCCTAAAGCAGGGGAAAGAGGGAATGAGGTCAGCATTAACTGAACAGCTCCAAGTTAAGTGTCTTTTGAAATGGGGTTAAAGTTTCAGGGCACTGTCACATCAGAGTGTAGCAGCTTCTTGCTGGAAGAGCAGGGGATAAATTGCAAGCAAATTACAGCAACGGGGAAAAGAGACAACAAAGTGGAGTAGAAATGTTGTGTTCATTCTGTACTTCTCCTCCATTCCCCACTTAGCAAAGCATCTATTTATCTCTCCTGTCCTCTCATCCTGCCTGTGGCAATGAGAATGCCCCAGGAGAGGCTTTTGTGCAGGATCCTGCCTGCTTTCTTTTTTTTTTTTTTTGTATCAGTCTGCACTAACCCTGTGCAAATTCTGCATGAGGCCAGCTGTGTAAAAACAAGAACAGTGGTGATGTTAATTCAGTACAACTATTGGATAGACTTGGTATGGCTTTTTATTGTAGTTCTGTAATGGGCTGTAGGAAAGCAGAAGGATGTTCTATTGATGAGCAGGCTGAGCCACAAAATCTTTGAATGTCACTCTATAAATATTTATTGTTTGTGTGTGTGTTTGTTCATATACGTGCTTGGACATGACTACTTCCTACTACACTTTTTTATTCTGTCAACCTGGCAAGAAAGGTGGTAAAACCAACCCTTGTGAAGCACAGGGCATTTTTAGAACCTTTTAGAGCTTTTCAAATTTCTTTTATGAGGAGTGTTGTGCTAAGTTCCTTGGTGTTACAGCTACGAGAAACAAATTAGGAAGCAGTGCTAACATTAGTGTCTCACTACATATTTATCTAGCTAAAAAACCCCTGAGGTGGCCATAATTTACCAGACTGAAGAGCAGAAAGGGCTGGCACAGCCTCCTTATCCAGAAATGTAAAGTGATGACTTGCTTTAATTTAATCCAAAAGTTGTTGGTGACTTCGTTGAATTTAATCCCAATAAATTAACCAGTTAACACTCTGCAGGAGGAACATGCTAGTCATGACATGGGTATATCAGCTCTTCACCACCATTAATTATACTGCATCACTGAAAAGCAGAATATGCATATTATGCAATTTTACAGCATGGCTTTCCATACCTAATATATTAATATAAATTAGAATTGCTTTGTAGAGATGAATTGAAATGCTATGTGTTACCAATATACAAATTTTATTTACAGTTGCAGTTGGTGTATGTGAAATGACAGTATTAGACTTAAAAGTGCCTCTCAAGTTGATAAATGCCAACTTGATACTAAACACATTAATACTCAGTTAAAATTAGCAATCAATTTACTTGGATATTGGAGGTTAGCCAGGGATGGATCTGAAGTTGTATTAGGTATATCGTACTGGTCTGAATACATCATATGCTGTTGCAAAAGCATTGTGCTAATTTTAGCTTACAAAGAGGATGAAGATAAACTGCCTGCTGCTAGTTTGCCATATGCTATCCTGGTGATAATATTCAAGCTGAAAATATTCTGCAGAGAGTCTTATTGTTTCAGTACAAGAAAAGTGGAACAGAGTTAAGCAAATTTCTGCTCTGTAAATGTATGCAAAATAATGAAATAAAACAAACCTCAAATGCTGGTAGATGAGATCTGTGAAATTTGTTTTGGGTTTATTGGCTTTCATGGGAGTCAACAATTTATTTTACTATATATTTGATACAATTGTATCCATTTCTCCCATGTAAATCTTAAAATCAATCTAAATAAAAATCGAACTTTGTTCTGGTAGGCAAAAATATAGTCTGAGTTGCTCCTAACTAGTTAAGCCTCCCATCCTTCAAGTTTGGTACAGGAATAAAGGCACTGCTGAGCTGATTTTTCATGAGCTTCTCCCTTTGCTTTGTTTATTTAAAAACACAAAACATATTCTGGTTTCCATATGGGGAGGATTTTGCTTCTGTGTGTTCAGTGAGGAGCATTTGCCTTCTCCATCTGCCCCCGTGGCCAGGAAGGGGGTGTGTGAGAGGGGTGCCCGGGCCCCTGGGGTTGCAGGGGGGGAAGCTTTGCATTAGCAAGTGGTGAAAAGCTTGACCTTCGAGTGACCTGGGTCAAGCAAACCCCCTGCCGAAGTGTCCCATTTGGACATGGATACCTGTGGGGTGAGGGAAGAGATAAAGAAAGGGGGAGGAAGATAAAGTAATCCCATTGACCTGGGAACTTCTCAGATATTACAAGCGAGGGAACATCAGGAATAATAAAAGAGCGACAATATTTGCCTGCCCCCTGTATCTGTGTAATGTCATTTCCAAAGGGCTGGAGTAGATAATAGCAAATGTGCTTTCAAGTATCAGTTCAATCTCTTGAAGTGATGGGGAGGACTGGATGCCCTGATCTGATGGGTGCTGGAGAGTGTAATACAATCCTCGTCACTGCAGAGAGAATTGTATAAATGGACAAAGATCTGCTGATTACATCTTTTGCTAAAGTGTTAAGTAAAAGATCTGGCTATAAGAGATGACTAGTCTACTATTGTCTGGTCTTCTGACTTGTTTTTATAGGGGTTTTCACAGGAACAAATACCAATTACCAAAATAAAAGCAAGCGGTGTGGCCCGTCCATATCATGGTAGGACACATGCTCTTGAGTCAGCCTGGGCAGGAAGCTTGGCAGGTCTGTCCCCACCATTGCCATTGCATCTTTATCTCTCTCCTTCATTGTTTGCCACTGAGTGCTTGAAATTCCAGTTTCCAAGTAAAAACTTCCTGTTTCTTGCATTTACATTCAGTTTGGTAAGACATAAATTTAGTTATCTATCAAGGAGGGCTTTATTTTTTTTCCTCTCTCAAGTAAGGCAAGATAGGAAGAAGAAATTAATTATGATTTGGTGATAAGAGGTAGAATTTTGCATTTTCCCAGATTCTCTGTGGCAGGAAGTGTGAGGTTGTATTCTTGTGATAAGGGGATGGATGGGAGCTAAATTCAGTCTTTCCATCCTGAGTAATTTTAGAAAGAGCCCTGAAGTCCAGATCTTGCTTAGAAACAGAGATGGGCATATTCAGTCTTCATTAGCCATTGTTTCCTTGCTAGACCGTTGCTGCTTGTAAGTTTTTACTGTTCTGTGCAGTATTTAAAGCTAAAAGTGCACATATTCTTGTAGTCATCTCAATCCTGAATTTCCCTCTGGAGAGTTTCTTTCTCTCCATTGACTGTGAAGGGACTCAGGGAGGACTGATCACCTCATTCACTTAGCTTGGCAGTCTGACTTAAATGCTTAGAGTGAGGAGGGATGAAACTGTGCTAAAATTTGGCATTCCTTTAGGGAGAAAATGTTTGCTCTTTGTGGAGAATCAGAATAAAGTGTCTTGTACCACTGAAGATTAGAGGAGTGGGCTCAGGTATTTTATCTGTAGGTGAGTTGTCCTCTGCAGCTCCTGAGCACAGTGGTCTGAAAATCTCATGACATTTGTTGTGTTTGCAGACCTGCATGGGTAACTGAAGTGTTCAAAAATCTTGGCGTTCATAGAAAAAAAAATAAATATATATATACTTTAAAAAAAAAAATTAGAGGGGGTGTTAGTGTCTGTATTCCCATGCCTAGCTGTCAAGAAGCCAGGATTCCAGCTTTTCCTAACTTCAAGAGGTTGCTTGTTTTATTAGTGCATATGTGGTTTCATTTGAAGGTTCTCATATGACTGGGAACTGAGGACTTGAATATAAAACGTGATGAATGGAGCTTCTGAAACTGTGTAGCAGTGCTTTGCTCAGCCTCCAACTAAACATCATTGAGGTCTTGCATGAGATGAGAGGCTCCTTGAGGGAAGCCTTGAAGCAAAATCTATTGCTGAGTTGAGGTGGTAGGAATTGCTATATTAAGCTTTGTTGTGCTGTTTGGGCACAGAGTCCTTTGGCACTGGCATTGCATTTGTCTGAACTTCTCTCTATTTTTAAATATAAAATCAGAATTTAACCTACTTCTACTCCAAACTTAGAAGATGTACATTGGTCCATTAAGTGTACTTATAGTCATTCAAAAAGGCTTATTTTTCCACTTCATTTTTGTGGTCGTATTTATAGCAATCCTGACTAGCACATGAGGTAGATGGGTAAGGGGTTAATAATTTTATGCAGAATATTGAACCTCTTATGCCCATTTTAAAGTCCACTTTGTAAGCTGTCCTGAAAAATATCTGTGAATTGTACTCTGTGTCCCCACTGTGCCCCAGAAACATGGAATTTGGTGAAATTCAGGGCTTGCTTCCTTGGAGGCTGCGAGTACAAAGCCTAAGGGTAGTGCTGGAGGTTTGCAGGCGTGGAGGGAGGGTGGGTTACTGGCAGCAGCAGTGTGGGCTTTCATTCAGCACCTTGTCAGTTTGTCTTATCTGGAATCTTGGGGGATGGCTCCCTGGGGTGAACCCAGGGAAGGGAGCTGAGTGAGGTGTTTCCAGGATTGTCCTGGCAGAGGCTTGCTTGTGAGTTGTTCTGCTTGCTCTGCAGGAGTCATAACCAGCACAGATACTTGCAGTTCCTTGGAAAGTTGGGCTTTCCAGCATGTTTTTTGACTGCTCTGAGATTTTGACCTCCTTCTTCGCAACTCATGGAATCTTTGGATATGCACCTGTCATCTTGAGCCTGTCCTTTCATGCTTTTTGGTGAGGTTCATGCGCAGCTTTGAATACGCATGAAGTCTCCTGGGCTGGCAAGGGGTGAGCAAAGGATAGCTTCCCCATGATCTTACAGGCAGTTGCCGTCTCCAGGTCAATATTGCCTTGTTCAGGTCACTGCTGAGATCATATTCATTGCAAATATGGTGCTTATGTCAAAGTATCTCCCTTAGAAACTGTTAAGTATAGGTGAAAATGCTTTTCAGCTGAACTTTCAATTTCAACCTATGATTATAGATGAAAATCTGCTTCCTCATCTGCCTCACCCACAAATCGCGGTGCAGCTGGTCAGGCATTTAAAATGACAGAATTCAGAGTTGCTTTGCATAGAAACCAGCATCACGATTAGCAATGGTTCAGAAGCTGGCATTGTTGGCAACTGCTCAGATGATTTGCAGGTATTTATGAAAGCCTTTTCCAGTCTCAAGAGAATCACCTGTTTTGGCATCAGTGAGTATTGTTCCAGAATTGTGATGGGAAAGAGTGCAGATCTGTGACTCTGATTGCTTTTCTGCCTGATAAGCCTTGGTGACTCAGTCTTCAGGCTGAGACACTTGCCTGCAGGTCCTAAGGCATCAGCCATACAGCAAAAGTTGTGTATGGAGGAAGAGAGCAGCTAACACGTGTGGGATCTCAGCACCTCAGGACTGAGGTGCCGAGCCACCGAGACCACCCTTGGGGGGCTCGGGAGTCCTGGAATGTTGCCAGAAGTGTCTGGTGGCTGGACTTTGATCCTACACAGGAGACGACACCTGTATGAGGATAGGAGGATTCCACCGGGGTGAATGGTGAAGGGATTAGTTAATTAGAGGGTGAGACACAGGGTTTAGGATTTCTGTACAGGGGGGTTTAGAGAAGTAAGATGGAGGAATTGGGGCGTGTCCTGTCCTTCTTCTTCTTCTTCTTCTTCTTCTTCTTCTTCTTCTTCTTCTTCTTCTCCTCCATCTTCTGTGGTGATGGTGGCACTTTGGGATTGGTCATTACTAAAAGTGCACCGGACAATAAGGGTGAAAGGTATTGGGGAAAAATGATAAATATTGTACACGTAACTTTGGGTATAAAGATAGGTGACTGTCCGGAGGGCGGGACAGTGTGCTCATGGCTGGCTGCTGAGCAGACCTCTGTTGGGCCGAAAGAAAATCTTTTAGATAAACAATTAATAAACATAGAGACCGAAAGAAGAACTGAAGCCTCTTCTCGTCCTTTGATACGCGGGCTGCCCCAAGGCCACTCCAGGCCTTCCCAGGCCCTCCAAACAGCCGAAAACCGGACAAACACGCTGTTGGAAAACTGTGTTTTCTCAACATGCAATGAGTTTATTAGAAGAGACGCATTCAGAGTGGATGCAGGAAATACTATTTACTAGGATTTATTTGAGTGCTCCAGGATAATTTGAACACAGGTTTTCAGAGATTTTCTTTCTTTTTACACACATCTAAGAACAACTCTAATATGTATGTATATTACAAAGCTGTCCTGACCTTCATCAAAATAGTCTGCTAATGTTTTGCCTGCCTTGCAGTATGAAAGAACCACTCTGATTCATATTTTTAAGGGATGTTATTCTGACCTCAAAACCTGATACTTCCTTAGCCAGTGCCAGAAAGCCCTTTCTGTGGTTGTAGTCCCCATCTTTTCAGCAATTAAGACTCAGGTGGCATCAGAACAACAAGTGATTTTAATAGCCACTTCAGGCACCTCCGTTTTGGAGAGGAAGCATGCAGAGCTTCTGCAGAGCCTCAGAGCTCTGCGGTGTGACCTCGAGTGACCAGACGCAAAAACCAGCGCAACTCCTGAACGGAAAGGTCTGCATCATCCAAACTGTGCTGACTCTTGTCCAAGAACACACTGTTTACCTGTTCCTTCCAAACTGGTCAATTTTCTGAAAGGCTGAGATCTGGTGTTGGGGGATTTTTTACTTATCTCAGCGCAGCTTGGCTGGTTTTCACAGAGCTGCTCTTCACTAGCTTGTAGATGTATGTTGGGGATTATGTTTTCTGTTTTGATGATTGAAGCTGAACATTCCCACAGTTGACTTAAATTTAGTGCCTCTTTCATGTCTGAAAGTAGTTGTATGTTCATTTGCAAATGTGCAGGCTGACCATTCCAATCAAAAGCAACAAGACTAACCAGTTAACTCCAAAATGCATCTTGCTGAAGGCAATGTCTGAAAACACGTTGCCATGAGCGTGAAGCAGCCATGCTTCTGTCTGTCCCTTGAGATGTGTACCCAGACCTTAATGAAGGGCGGGGTTTTCCTTTTTCCAATAAATAGATTTTGTTTGGAAAGGTGAGAGGCAGAAAGAGAGAATGTATTTTCACAGTCCTAAATAAAAGGCTATTTATGCCTAATACATTGGCAGGATTATTCCAGAGTAATTTGTCCACGAGAAAGTATGATCCTTGTGTCACTGCCAAGGTCAGAGAGACCTATGGTGATCTGCAGAGTAAGTTCAGGTCACTCAAGTTAAATCTGCCCAGGGGCTGACTTAGCTCATGCACCACATTTTTTCCAAGATTAATAAAAGCAAACATCTTCTATAGATGAAGACAGAGCTAAAACTGTGGTCAGCTCTCTCCCTGGAGCCAAGGTCTCCTGCTTTTCCGTTCTCCTTTCCAGGTTGTTCCTTTCATTTCCTTTCCATTCTTCTCTTTTCCTGGCGTTTACAGGATGCTTAGAAAAGTCTGTCTTTTCCTTTATGAGGCAAGCGATGCCTATAAAACCTTCCCTGATATCTGCATGGACAGGAAGGACATGGGGACGTTGCTGGTGTTTGACCTGGTGCAGTGTTGGCTTCTGTGTGTGTGTGGTGTGTCCTTGCACATCAGCTGAGAAGCACATCCTGAAAGCTGAAGTGAAAAAGATGGGGTGCACAGCAGAAATACATTTCTTGTTAGCCTCAGCTGGGAGGGTACCATCTGAACAGGATGTTTGGCAGTCAGGAAGGTGAAGTTGGTGATTTTGTAGGCACTGCAAGCCTGCCTCAGGAGGAGATATATGGAGTGGTGAGCTGGGCAGGTAAGAGTCCTCTTCCACCACTGTGGGTGGAAGGGGCAAGGCAAGGTCCTCAGCCCTTTCAACAAGGATGTGGTTGTTTCATCAGAAAAGCAAGATTCTTCCTTGTGGTCTATACCTGCCATGGGGAAGCTGATGCCTGTGGTTTCAGCCTGCTAGAACCTGAGGTTTTCTTTAGCTTCCTTGGTTATTCATTCATGTCATTCAAGTACATAAAATAACTGAAAGTTTTTGCTTTCTACACATTTCTACTGCTGTTGCTCTTAGAGATAATGACAAATGCTGTGAGTTGAAAAAGACACCAGAAATAATTTTGGCTTACTTTTTGAAGGATGTAAACATTTTGTTTATTTTTTCTTAAGATATGGATGGCTTTTTGCTATGACCCAGCTTTGCTTTGACATTTCTGTGGGATTTTGGTTAAACACTCTTGTGGAGTCAAAGAGGTGAGCTGGATATGGCTGAGTTAACTCCTTCCTATCATTCATCTCTCTCAGCTGGAACTGATGCCATGAGATGTAGTGACATAAATAATAATCAAATTCTGGGGTGCACCAGAAGCTTGTCCCTTTCCTCCCATCAGCTTGCCTATTCAAAGTAATTCTAGGCAGGTAATATCTAGAAATACGTAGTGATGGAAAATGAAAGGAAAAAATAGGATGAACAGGCACCTGCAGGTGATATTCAGGGAAAGTTTTTAAGTGTCCAGCATTGATCTGACTTTTCTTTCACCTTCATTGTGTGTTTTGGACTCTAACATCTGTTTGTTCCTGGATGATTTGCATTTGGATTTGTTGTCCGTTTGTTTTAATTTGGAAAAAATCCACACCTTAAACTGTAGCTGCACTGTAAATCAAACATCAAAACACCAGAAGCTGTGATCAAGTCGTAGGAAGCCAAAAACATAGCAGTGTCATGAATACATTAAGTTGGAGCCTGAGGGGATGTACTAACTTAGTAGGACTGAAGTTCCTGAAAGGAATGTCACTGCCTGTGTACCCCTAGGTAGGGACCATCGGGGAACTCAGGACTTGAGCCCGGTGGCCAGTGGCCAGCCACAAGCAGCAGAGACAAGACCATCTTCCCATCACTGTTATTTCTCTCAAGGGCTCTCCAAGCCCTCTGAATTTTTAGGCTCTGCCATGGGGGCTGGGTTCACACCAGCCACCTGGATGCACCATGACCTGCCCCTCAGTGCCACCCCACCTCCACAAACCCAAGGAATATTTAGGGGAAAAGTGCTTGCAGTGGAAGAAGAGTTAGTGGCCTGATCGCCATGGTAGTCATTGCTTGATCCCTGTCATCCTTTAGAGCCACAGAATCTAGGCAGAGCAGAGGGCAGCAGGAGCTGTGTGAGTGGCAGCAGTGTGCCTGTTTGCTGGCCATCAGACCCAGTGTAACCATGCCTTCACATTAAAGCCTGCTTCAGCATTGATTTTTCCTATTATGCCTTAAGTGCTACCTCATCACAGCAAATCTGCTTTTTGAGCTGGGAGAGGAGCAGTAGTGGAAGAAAATTTTATGTGAGCATAGCTCTGCCAAATTTGCTCCTTTTGGCTTCTCACCCCCTTCCCGAGGAGCAGCCTCCCACTGTTGTGACAGATACTCCAGAGGAACCACCTTTTGCTGGAGAAACAAGAACAGTGGAGTTAGGATGCTGGATAGCAAGGAGCAGTGGGGAAAAACATTAATTCTGTGTACGCCCTTCCCTTGAAAGGTCTGGTAGAGGGATGCATGTTTTATAATTCAGGTGTTTTTCCTGAGTTCATTATGTGCATGGTAGCATAAAATTTTGTCTTTGGGGGGCAAAGCAGGCTGCTTCTGAGCATCCCAAACAGAGCTAGAACAGGATGAGGGGAGGTAATTTATGGTGTAGTCCAAATGCCATCCATTCAGTTCATGATTGCAAATGTTTCTTATAGTTCCTTAGAAAACAGGAGTATAATTGTTTTGGATCCAACTCTTGCCTCATTCATATGAAGCCCAGGCGCTAGAAGATTCACAATCCCTGATGTTCTGAGCCTCTCTGCCCAGTAGTTTAGGCCAGCAGGCATGTGGACCTCAAAGACAGCTTCTGGAAGTTGAGGTTCTTCTGCGTGGACATGGCCAAACCTCTTCCCTGCCCTCTTCTCCGTAACTGTGAGATACAGGGTAATGCAGTGGGAATTATCAGGTTGCCTCATGAAGGTTTTTGGAGTAATACTCCATAACAAACCTAAATTATCTTCCTTTTGCTTAAAGTACAAGGAAATAATTAATTTGTGTCTTGGGTTTAAAGCCAGATGTTTTTTCACTGGCTGCCCAGTCGGCAGGGTTCAGGGGCTGGGATTTGCTGGAGCAAGTGGATCTTTATGAGGCTGTATGACATGATGGTTGGTTTTTAGCAGTGGCAGTGGAGATGTTGTTACTGTCAAAAGAGGAAAGGTAGATGAGGTGGGGACATTTTATTCTTATCACTTCTAGAGCTGCGTTTTGCAGCTGCAAAGTGGCAATATATGTCACTGTATGTGGGGAAATAAGGGTATGTGATGCAGCCATGGCATTCAAAGTGAAGTTCAATGTTTGTTTTCTTTCGTTTGTGTCTTGGTTTTTATTGTCAAATGATGTAACTGATGGACTAGGGACAGGGAAAGTTTTTTGGCTTTGATGCTACTTTAAAGTGGATGGCAGTAGAAGAAAATACATTGTGTATCCACAAGAACTTTTTTACTTGACACAAAGCACATGGCAACTTCCAATGGAAAATATCTCATGTGGGTTTCGTAGATCATGAATTCTGACTTGCCTGAGCTGCAGTTAGACTGACCTTCTCCTGTTCATTATGGCTGGGTGACTCTGGTGGCTTAGGGGATCCAGCTCTGCAAAAGAGGAATTGGGGCAAACAGTATCTGAGCTATAGTTCCTGCAGTGCAAACTGCAGCTTGGGCCAGCACTGATTGGTCTCGCACTACCCAAAGTAAAATGCTTTTGTTTGGTTCAACAATCCTAAGTATTTTGGCTTGTCTTGCCCAACATTTTTTTTAACTATTTTCAATAGAACAACCTCATTTTGAATTATTTGGACAGTGTCAAGGTTCTGGCTCATATTTTCTGTTGTAAAACTGGAAATCTACAGTGTCTTCTCTTGAGCAGGCATCCTCTGGAGTAGGCATGTAGGCAGGGCACAAGGCAATTTAGCTATATTTAGGGAAGGAAGCCTACTTAAATGCTCCACATAATAAACTGTTTCTACAGATAACACATCCCTTAGTTTATACATAATATGCTTCTGAACTTAGCTTTGAGCCTCTTATAGCTGCTTGTGCTCAGTCCAAGAGTCAAGTGTCTTAGGAGCTGGATAAACACAAAGATAGAGCCAGTTGTTAAGGAGCTGTAGAGATTTACAGAAGTTGACCTCATGGCCATTTGGGGCATTACTTGGGCGTATTTCCCCCATGGTGGAGCTGTCCTGTGCTCCTGCTGCTTCTTGTGCTCCTGCTTTACAAGGAAGTAAGTCGGATGGAATCCAGTGGTGGATTTACCCGTGTCTCAGTTGTGTGTAGTTGACTTTTCATGGAGAATGCAACTGATGGGACTAGTTCTCCTGATGAGGTTGGAGAGGATAGATTTTGTAAAAAAGACCTGTATTTGAACAAAGAAAGGAAAAGCAGCTTTTCCCAAGAAGTTGTGGAACCATCATGGTGGCTTTCAGGTTAGGGGAAGAAACTCCCCAACTTTTTAAGCTTTTTACCATTCTTGGTTAAAGCAGGATGTTTTTCTGTTTAGCCAGATACTTTTATGTAGGGTATTTGCTTCCAACTGCTCAAAAGTAAACTTCAGTTGCTGGCAGCAGAAAGTTGTTTGCTTCCCATACAATGAGTTGCTTTCTTTTTAGTATTTCATTTGGTGATGCACAGCTCCAGAAATATGGCACAACTTACCCATAATAATGTAGTTTTTTGAACCTCATTAAGAAGTGCTACCTGGTGCAAGAGAAGAGGTTTCCTTCACTTCAGCTATAAAAAGCTGCCAAAGAAATGAAAATGAGTAAAATCTGTGGGTTTCCCCCACTATTTGTGAATGCTGTTTTTACTCTTTGCGTAGACAACTGATTTGCTCATTGCTTGCATGAAGGGTATTTAAGTAAAAAAAAAATTGAGTTCCTAGAGAAAGGTGTTCTCGTCTCTGAAGAACAAAGTACAATGGTTTAAGGAAAAACTTTGGAAGTTTGTGAAATGCCACAGTGTAATTTATATTTTTCCAGGTTTTACTATTTGTGAATATTTGTGTAGGATATTTTTGCAACTTTGTCCTTTAGCATCTTGTAAATATGGATGCTATCTGTTACTGACAACTTCCCACTGTTTATGTCATGATCTGAATCCTTGCATGAAACATGCACTGCATCTCCTTAAGAGATTTGTGCATACTCAGGCACATGGTATTTGTTCCTTGCTAATCCTCATTTCCAACCTTGTTGTTCCTCATTAACTTTTTATTAAGTATATTTGAGGAGGCTTTCTCCTAAAGGAATATGAAAAAAAAAGGTCCCTCATCAACACCATTTTTCAAATTCACAAGCAGAGCTACATCATCATAGTAAATTATTTTTTGGGCATTCTGTAGGCCACTCTGTGCTGAGGTGATTGCCATTGACCTCAGGAGCTCCAGGAGTGGGTGCTTCTTCACATCTGACAAACCATGGATCCAAAATAATAGAAAATGCTTTTCCCAGTAAAGAAATTCCATAGTTATTTTATGTTTTCTGAAGTACCTTTTTTTGGTAGTCCCATTCTCATGCTTTGCTTGGGCATTGGCAGATTGAGAGCCATCAGTGAATTAATGTTACATATGCAATATATGCATGTCTGTTTAAATTTTAAAATTACATGTTTTGAGGAAATATTCTAAACTTAATGGCCTTTTAATGTTAAAATTTGTGTTTCTCCTCAATGGATAGGTACAGCTTGGTTTAGCAGCTGGGCACATACCCACAGACTCTGTCAGTGCCTTCCAGCTCTCTCCTGGCATACGTGAGCACTCAGCCCCTGTGCTGCTCAGCTTGCCTTTTTAGCCACCTTGCTCTAGGGAGGAATGATACTTCCTGAGTAGTGAACTTGTCCTTCAGTACTTGTGGACATGAATAATAGCTGCACTGACTCATGTCAGAGTCATTTGGGTGTGACTTCTGCTCACCACATTCCTGTGCCAAGTTGGTTGTGTCTGAAACAAATTGAAAAATATATACGTATAAAGAAATTTCCACATTCTTTGGTTGCCCAAAGAATCTGTTCAAAGCTGGTGGTCTGAAATGATCTTTGTTCTATTTCCTGTGAACATATTCCCTCTCTTGCTTCACAGAAAAGTTTGTTGCATCTGTGGACCTGCTTTTTTTGAGAATTTATAATTTTGTACCTCATAGGAAAATGTCACACATAAGCCTGGTTTGCTCCATAAAAAGTTGTCATGGTGGATGTGTGGGTAAACTGGAGTTTTGTTTCTGTAAGGGATAACACAGGTAAAGCTGTGGAAATCACAGTAGTTACTCTAAATTAGTATATGACACAGAAGAAAGGTTAAGGAAAGCAATTTTGCCACTTACAGTCTCTCTAGTACATTATGTTGTTTGAAGCTAATGAATCTTCCTTTCCACTTACTTGGAAAGGTTACTGAAAAGTTTTTGGTTCTTAGAATATTTAAAAGAGAAAGGAACCAACAGAGCTGTGGATGGACAGCTAAACATGGATGGACAGTGAGCAGTTAAATACTTAGCTTTGGCAGTTTAAGATTTCTCATGCTACAGAAGCAGGAATTTGAGGAACTTGCATTTAAATGATTGCAAAAAATTATTATAGAATTAGGGGGAAAAAAAAGACAATACTGAAAAGGCCCTGAATTTTGGGCCATCATGTTAGATGTTTCAGTTCATAGCACTGAATGCATTATAAATCTATTACAGAAGTCAACAGGTTTTGTCCAAACACAGTGTATATTTAAATTATATTAGCTCATGAAATACAAAAGTAAATGCAAACTGTGAAGTTTTTCTAGGAGGCAGAAACTGTTTTTAACAGGAGACATTTGGACACATACAAATAAGTTGAACATAAGGAGCTTTTAGTCAGTCCACATAAAAGTTGCTCCAGGCCTTTCCTAGGGCTTCTGGGTGCACATCTTTAACATTTTCTCCTGTGAACTCCTTAAAGCAGTATATTTAGATTCCTGTGTAGAACTGGGCTGTATAAGCTGCAAGTGTTTGTAATATTGTTTGGTATACTTCAGCAAAGCCGGTGCCCTGCTCTTCCCTTCTCCCAGAAAATTGAACACTAGACCCCAAAAGCCCTCTCAGATGTCCTGTCAGAGGAATGGGAAGTAGACTTGACAGTAGGACAGGGCTATGTGGAGTGAGAAATAAGCTGTTACATCTGGTGAAGGTACTTTTAGTAAAGCTGTATTTAGAGCTTTGATACTGAAGTTTCTGGTCGGTTAAAATCATTTGAGGATGTTCGTCTAAAGAGCTCCATGCAGAGGCATGGGTTTTGTAGTCAAGCAAAAGGCTAGAGTTTTTAGAACATCTGAATTTCGCATCCTTTCAGAAACCTCCATGACTTGGGATTGGGAATATTTATGTCATATCTGGGCAGCCTCAATGGTTGAGGTTTGAGAGTAGATTTGGGAGCTAGAGTGGCTGAAAGTTGCCCAGCTGTGCCAC
This sequence comes from Zonotrichia albicollis, assembly GCF_047830755.1. Classification (NCBI taxonomy): domain Eukaryota; kingdom Metazoa; phylum Chordata; class Aves; order Passeriformes; family Passerellidae; genus Zonotrichia; species Zonotrichia albicollis. The sequence goes on from NC_133821.1 coordinate 26,045,494, forward strand.
ACTGCCAGACTTTCCAGTGTTGCGGGGTGATGACATTTAACTGGAGTTTGGTGTGGGAGTGAGGGAGAGTTTGAATCACCAGTAAACTCCTGCCACGACCATGGCTGCTGAAGGCAAGTGCCTGTGCCAAGTTGCTCTCCAGAAGCACCTATTTTGTCAACAAAGGTTTATAACATATCACCCGGGACAAAGAGAGCATTACCCACTTGAGGGGCTGCTATAAAGTTGCTTGCCCTTTGCTGCTTCTGCCTCTGATTTTTGGGGGAGTGGGAGGGGAAGGGAGGTTGTAAGGCATGGTGACAGTGGAGAGGGGAATGCAGTGAGAGGAGCCCCTGCTGGCATGGCCAGTCTGAGCCATTCAGCAGGGCTGAATACGATAAATGCTGCTTTATCCCTTCTTGAATGGAACAAGATAGCACAGCCTAAATGCCTGGGTGTGCTTAAATAGGCAACTCTGGGATGCTGGAGTTGAGGGCATTTGAAATCGGAGCTCCCCAACAGCCAGGGAGCTGCCACAGGTCACCTGCCTTGCTCCGTGGGGATTGGCCCAGGTCTGTCAAGAAATCGTCCATGGACGAATTGTAGTACAAATTCCTTTCTCTGTTGGTTGGCCTCTTTCACTAGACCATGGCCTATAAAAAATTGTGTAAAAACAATTCTTAAATATTATTTGAAAGGGCAAACGGCCACGCTGAAAGGTTTGACAGTTTGACATATAGCGCCTGGTTCTGCTCGCCAGGGAACGGGCGTGCGGAGTCTGGGCTCTCCTTCTGCTCCTTACAGGCTCTGCGTTTGCTTTTTTTTTTTAAAGTAGCATCTAGTTGCTGTGCAGAGTTGCTGTGCTCCCAGCAATTTGACAGGCAACGAGTCTGCTTCAGTGATCTTAAATCCTTTTAGACTAATTTGCGAGCGAGCAGAAAAACAGCTAGCACCTTCAGATCCAGCACTCAAAACCAGGGAATCAGGTATTGCCAATTAAAGTGCCATTTCCAACCATCATATCAAGACAGATTACTTGCAGTTCCTCTGATAATGTCACGCCATGCCTAAAGAGAAAGTGAGACGGAGTTTCTCCATGGACAAAGGATCTGCATGGACCAAACTGATCGGGGAGCAGGGCAGAGGGAGCTCGATGGGGATCATGCACACACCCACGCATATGTGCAGCATAAAGGCGAACGCTGTGCCCGCTTTGACCCCAAATAGCCATGGGCCATTCTGAAGAGCCTGTGGCCCCTCAGTCACTGGCCTACTAGTTAATTGCCACACGGACTTCGTGACACATGGGCAGATAATATGACATTTTCGGTTTCTGTCACTAGCAAACGCCACAGCGTTGCTTGCACTAGTTGCTAAGAAGCTGTCAGAAACCATTAGCAGCTGGCTAAAGTTGCCCTATGGCATTTCCTCATGGCATCAGCAAAACAAGCATAAATCACCCAGCGGAGCCTCCCGCTATACTAATGAGGCTGTAAGCTTGTTTATGGACTAGCATCATTTCTATGATTATTTCCACCTTTTCAGTTCGCCTTCATTTGGCGGCAGGAGAAGTCAACTTCAGGAGCAGAGTTGCCACCGACATTTTACAAATGCAATTCGTAGCTGCTACCGTGTGGCTGGTCAGTGGTGCTTCAAGTTTGTTTAGTGATCTTTAAAAGGAGGAAAAGAGGGGGGGAAAAGAAAAGGAGGGGGAAATCTCTGGAGACCTCACAGAGGTGAGTGTATCGAGTTGCAAAGTAGATGGAAATACTAAAATCCACAATTGACCATTTAGACTTCTCTCTGTGGTTTCAGTCTTTACGGGATCAATTTTCCATTAAAAAAAAGTGGAAGAGGTTAAACAGTTTACAGAAGTCGACTGAAGCCTTTGCTCCAAGGATAGCCGGGTGCTTTCTTATCCCCTCACTGCTTTTCACTTTCTCTAACTTGTGTCGGTCGAGGCCAGGGTTTATTGTTTTAGGCTTTTCTGAACATACACCAGTATTTACACTGGATTGAAAGCATTTGCTTCCAATGAAAATCTTGTCTTAGATTACAGCCCAGCAGTGTAATTTCCCTCCCAGATGGGAGTAAAGTAGCAGTATTTGCCTAAAAACAGTAGGAAGAACAAACTATGCATTAAGCCAAGGCTGTTTTTGGCTTGAGCTAATGATGTAACAGAAACCTTTTATTTGGGATAGGTCACTGCCCGGGATTGAAGGAGGTGATCTGGCTCACGCTTGAAAGGTTTCTCCATTGTATCTACATAAGTCTTCACTTAAAAAATCCTGTTCCTAATGCTTCTGCTTTCATACAGCAGAAATAAACAGGAAAGGTTCTGGGGAGTGTTATAGGTGGAATGCAGAAAGCTTTTCCTCCCCTAATGGAGGATATAATTCAGGTGCCCTGGAGGCATGCTTTCAGGAATTCTTTTGCCCGAGGTAATGGGAAGCTAAGGCTGCTTGAAGGCCTTGATTATCTATTGATGCACAAAGCTGGAAAAAAAGTCATCTCCCTTGGATTATAGTAGATATTTCCATAAATTATCAATGAGTCCTCCTCCCATCAGGCATGAGGCAATGCCTGCTAAATTAATCTGAAGGGGGTTTGAAATGAGTATATTTTTAAAAAAATGGGGTGGGAGAGAGGGTGGGTGGACAATGGCAGGGAGGTGGTGAAAGGCTGTGTCATTAGGTTAGAAGCTTTTCATTTTTAATCAATGAATGCGTAATACTTTTCTTTTCCTTGTTTGCCTCTTGCAGACAGAAAGTAGATTAGCCCATGGAATTTTAAATGCTGTTGAGTTGTTTCCTTTGCTCATGTTTCTTTTATGAATTATTATTTTATATGGTGAATTGCTTCTCTGTATAAAAGCCTTTTTTTACGTACTGGGCTTTCAAAGAATTTGTTGGATATCTAATTTCTTCATAAAAATCTTGTGTTTGTCTGTAACTACCCAAGGTTACAGTTTCATTAAAGACACAGGCCAAGTCATAAGGACAATTATAAATTTGCCACACTAAGAATATAACACTAATAATAGCTTTTTTTTTTTTGGTGCTGAAAGCTGTTTAACAAATCATGACAGTCTGCATCCCTTTTTTTAAAATATATTTTATTTCTGTCCCTAACAGAGATAGTTTGTATTCAGCCAAACTGAGATTACTTTCTTCATCATTCTTGCCCAGGGGTGCAAAAAACACTTGCCTAATAACATCACAACTCCGTGTTGCTACAAATACAGTGTCTTTGGAAGCCAGGATATGTTGTTCAGTCCACATGCATTCAACACAAAGACTTCTTTGCTCTGTGGGCTTGTTTATAAACTGCTTTCAGTGTTTGCAACAGAAATTGCATGCAAACTGCTAGGCACTGCAACTTTTGTTTTCCCTTGGCCGCTAAGCCATCAGCCCAGACCCAAGCGGGCTGTTGCACAGTGGCATCCTCCCACAGACGTGTTGCTAATGTGATGAGAACTGTCTGAGACCTTCTCTGCGTTAAGGAAATTCATTCTGGATCAGTGATTGTTTCACAGAAGCAGACACCTATTACAAATATGGCACACTGGCACAAAGCAGGGTGTTAATTCCTAATGGTGTATATCAAATTGGTGCCTGCTTATCCCCCTCTGAATTTCTTTTGGCTGGGGCTGGGAAGAGGGGACCCAGTTAGCTACCCACCTCCTATCAAAGAATCAGGGGAAGTCCAACATCTGTAAAAGACTTAACATAAGCAATGCCTCAATAATCTGAGTTTTTTTCTGAATTTGCTGAGAGCATATGATGTTGCAAGGGAGCTGAATTCACCCCACTTTTCACACCGCAGGGTGGGATGAGGCACCCAGCTTCACACATGTCATGATCCCCATCCCAGAACACCCTTGATGCTTTCCTAATTGTCAGCTCAGCCAAAGTAGCTGATTGGGATGAATCTTTGGGAAGTGACCTAGTGTGAAGAAGAGCCAGCATTTCCACCTTTGCAAGTTGGGTGCTTGCAAATATTTTTTATAATTTATAAGCACTTTTTGTTCTGGGTTACAATGGCAGAGATGGCCACACTCTCTTTCAAGATAAACCGGCATGGGGCTAACACATTTCTGAGCCCCTCCCTCTCCCCATGTCTCTTCCCCCCCCTTCCCCCATCCCCTCAACCCCTGGTGAATTACATTGTTAAAGAATTTATACCTCATTTAAATATTCATGCAGTTTATACCCAAAGCCAGGCTTCGGCTGAAGTATATAAAGGTAGCATAAGTCAAAATTTGATTCACTATATTTACAGGTGACGGCTTGGACAACAGTGTAGCTTCCCCCAGCACAGGTGATGATGATGATCCAGATAAGGACAAAAAGCGACATAAAAAGCGTGGCATCTTTCCCAAAGTAGCCACAAATATCATGAGGGCATGGCTGTTCCAGCATCTAACAGTAAGTGAACTCTAGATCACATATGCAAAATAAAACATGGATAATGTCATAGTTGTAGTAGTCATAGAAAGCAAAAAATACATATGATGTTGCTGCCAGGCAGTAGAGGGACTTTTCTGAGCAGAGTTGTTGTTGTTGCCTCATTTGCTAGATGCCAGGGGAAGTGCATAGAGCGTATGTTTTTATGGTATGGGGGTTTTTTGTGTGTGTGTTGTTTTTAGATTTGTTTGTTTGAGACACAATTGTTAAGGGGACATCACTGCCAAATGTGATTTTTACTTAAAGCTTATATGAACACAACCTTGCAGACCTGTCCTGCTTTGCAGTGAGTATCACTGCATTGGAGCACAGAGCAGCATTTGGCCTCTGGTTCTATGCTCCAGAGAATTGCAGAAAACAATTGGGGAGATTAAAAAACAAAGCCAGAAGCAAACAAAGACCTTATTCAGATGTTTGTCAGAGATCATCAGAAGCTTCATGATGAAAGGTCTGAATGTGTCTGGTTTAATAGCAAAGTATAATTTTTGTCTTTGAGACATTCTCATTCCCAGAGTGTAAGTTACCCCTGTATTTAATGTTAGGAAGTGGTGGGGGTATGCACAGTTATTTCTGTTACCACAGCTACCTGTATAGGGTTATTTATTCCTGGGATTAGAAATCAAAGCTCTGTACAGGTGTGTGGGGTTAAGCTGGATGCTGCAGCTGCTCTCAAGGCTTTAATTATAAATACACACTTTAATTATATAATACACACCACACCTTCAAACATTAGCCACTGGAAAAATGTTTCTAATGCCATTCTCCTTCTTCATCAAATTATGGTGATCTGTCACTGTGTTTTTATCCACCATGGGGATCTGGGCTTTGAGCCCCAGGTTTTTTGCCTCAGCCTTTCTGTGCCAGGAGGATAAGGGTCAGGAAGGGGCTGCTAGGGTGTCTGCAGGTGGTGGTGAAGAAGGGCTCCTGCCTCTAACCCCGTAGCTGACTCTTCTCTGCCTGTAGCTAGGGTCAGGATGAAACTAGAAGCTGGCCAGCTTGCCCAGCCCTGGTGGGAGCTGTGCCAAGGGTGTACTCATAAAGAGGAGGAAGTGCTCATGCACATCACCCCTCCATCCGCTGCTGAGCCAAGAAACCAGATATCTGCCATGACTCTTGTCAGCACGGGGATCAGGCAGGGAATCCTGTCCTGTGCAGGCCTGGGTTGCTATGAATGAACCTTCATGTTGGAGGCCAGAGAGGGCCTCAGATATCTCCAGGTTAATCTCTCTGGCAGACTCCATGTCAACCATGCCCCAGCTTTGCCAGGTCCTCAGCCCTGTCTGGTGTGTTCATCGCTTCCCAAAGGCTGAGGTCCCTTTGGTGGTGATGGCTCCTCCTTTGTAGGTCCTCACCCAAGATGGGCTGACACCTGGTATCTCTCTGCAGGTAGGTGTGAGGTTAAGGAAATCCACCCCCAGAGCAGTCCATGGGTGCTGTGCCAGCAGCAGTGCTCACACCAGCCTGATGTACCTGTTAGGTACTCTTAGGTTCAGGAGTCAGGGGAGGCCCTGGGAGCTCTGCAGTCAGGACAAGGCACACCAGGGAACACTGAACAACTGCTTGTCAGTTCCTGTAGTTTCCCATGAGGAATTGCAAATTAAGTACTATAAATATTTTTTCCTGAAAGTGGCCTGTTTTTGTGTTTGTGTCAGTAAATAAAGCATCACCTAAATCTGAGCACAGGAACACAAAGGTCAATACTGGCAAACTGTTTGAGCAGTCTTCAATGCACTCTTAGCCTGGGCATTCCAAATGCCTTCCTGGGAATATGGCAGAAGGCTACAGGGTGTCTCTAAAAAGCCTTTGTGGTGGGAGACGCCCTGTGTAGAGCATTTAACTACATGAGCTTGACCTGACCCTGCAGCTAATTTCATGCTTAGTCTCAGGACCAGGGAACAGATTGAACAGACTCCCTCGCTGTTTCACCTGTGTTAGGTGCAGGGTTTTAGTGGCTTTTTGCTCTTCTCCTGTGTGGTAATAGTGTTCAAAAGAGGAGAGTGCCTACTGAGCTTGCTCCAGGCTCCTAGCAGCCCCTGGGAGACAATATCTGGACATCTGCTTGTAAGGTGGTCTCTGCTTCTGGAAGACTCAAATACAGAAAGAACCATTCCCTCCAGGACCTATGCAATGCTGCATTTTCTATCTTGTAACACTGAGCTATAGCTTGCTTTAAAAATCCACCATCCCCGGTGCATCCCCAGCCATGTGAAGCATGCAGTTTTTTTACAGGGCAGCATGGTGGATTCAGATTTTATCTGATCAGTTCAGTAAAACAGAATTGGTTTATCCAGTCTGACCTCCAGGCAGGACCTTGAAACACACCCTAAGTAGGATCTTGGACAGTTTCCTTGAATTAAAACATGTCTGAAGAACATTGTAGGCTCTTCCAAGCACTGAAGCAGCAGAGCATGTTCACAGGCTGCTTGAGGTGCAAAAAAACACCAAAACATACCCAGGCCCAAAAAATGGCTGTGATAAGAGCTGAGGAGTAGTGGGGGGAGAGACTGAAGGAATTAAAACTCCTGTTCATTTTTGAGGGCATCTGGGCTTCATGGCTGCTCTTATAACACTGCACAATGGTATAGGTGGTGTCCCCACCTGATGTCCTTGCTGCAGGAGGGAGATCATCCTGAGGAAGCCAGAGATCCCATAACAGTTTGTTTATTTATTTATTTACCCATTTAATTATCAGTGGATTTGGTTTTCTGTAGGGTGAACACCAGGTCCTCCATAAAGTGGGAGGTGAGGAAAGACAGAGGGATGGTTCTGTTTAGGCAGGGGATATGTCATGACTGGTGATACCTCTCTTTTGCCCCTAAAGGCAGCACTTTACCTGCCTTCATTTTGCCATCTGAAAAATGGCAGAGAAGAAATGAGCAGCAGTTAAGTGCAAAATCCAGCATCCCATTGACCATTGGTGCTTCCTAACTGAGGTGTTAGTTGGGAGTCCTCCTTTTCAAAAGCAGGGTGTTTTTCACAGTTGTAATATTAATACACACCAGTAGCATGGAATTAAATAAAATAGACAGTAATTGCTATGTCTGTCATACTAATAATTATTGGTTGGAAAGACCTAAAATAAATATTGGACAATTATAGCCTTTCAAAAGTGGATAGGTTGGGTTAGTTCCTTCTATGCAGTTATTCCATCTCCAAGAGCTTTAAGTCTTCCTCTGTGTACTGACTTCATTTCCGAAGGTTTGTCCCCTAGTTCTTGTTTCACGCTCAGGAGGAAATTAATTTTTTTCTCTCCGGATGCTGAAGTGTTTGGGCAGGAGTTCCCACTCAGTGTCAGGCTCCAGCACCACCACTCCCCCCTCCCCCAGTATTTTGACTGATGTGCAGAACTGAGTTGACATATGCCCAAAGGGTAGGCAAGCACTGTCCTCTGCAGATGCAGGCAGTATGCTCTGAAGCTTCTCAAGGGATAAATCAGGGGATAAATTCATCCAAATTGCCCTTTTTTACCTCCTTTTGGAATAATAACAATAAAAACAATCAGCTAAAACAATTGCTAAAGTGCTGACCAGACTCACACTTGCAGGATATTTTTTTAACTGTTTAGTGTTCAATTTAATTTTGCTTAAACATCTGGGTTGGAGGAGCTGCTCAGGTGGGCTGTTAGTTGGGCAAAATGTAGTGGTGGAGCTTGTCAAAACTTTTCATGGTAGTTTATGATACCATCTCATGAATTTGGAGGTTTATGAAATCTGGTTTTAGGATTTTGCTACAAATTTGAGATGGAAGCTAGTTACTGTCTAGAACAAAAGAAAAAATAAAAGAAGAAGAATAATTTGGTGAAGAACTGCTAAAGTTGAGTCAAAATTGAGAAGAGTCTTGTGGAGTGGTGTTAGACGAGCATTAAATGGCAGGGTCTGGATGAGGGACTGAGGCAAACCAGTTCTGTGCTTTGCTTTAGAAAGTCACCCTAAGGATAAATTCAGGGTGTGTTGCAGCCCAGCAATGTTTTACAGGCCTTTTAGACTTCTAAATTTTTTTTTTTTATTTTTTTTCCTTGATCACTTAACACTCAGGGGTCATTTCTCCCCCCTAATTTTTCAAGCATATCTCCTCACTGCAATGTACATCCCTCAGTGAAATAAGGGAAAAGCTTGGGGGAGGGGAATTAAAAAATAATCTTGCTTACAGTTAAATCTGTGTAAATTTAATCGTGGCAACAGAGTTAGTTTCTGCTTCAGCCCATCCTAGGCTTTTGTCCCAGCAATGGTATTATTGGTACTTGGAATTGATATAAATACCTTTTTGTTCAAAACTAGGAGAAGGGAGTTTGTGGGGTGTTCTTTTCAAGTGTTTTTACTTATTGCAAATACTCTGCATCCTTTAAATCCAGCTTAATTTAAAATGTTGGGATTCAAACCTCATTTTGGGGATTATACAGTGTAATTGGTTTGTTATATGATGAGTATTTGATGATCTTCACATTCATCATCTAATCAGGCAAAAAAAAGCCATAAAATTATAATCCCAAAAGATGTTTAATAACAATTTAAACTATTGAAGGCTTTATTTAAGCACATTAGGGGATTATAAACTACTCCCTTTTAATGGTGCCAAGAGGTAGATTCGAGGACTTCAAACACCTTTTAAAAAACAAATTGCCATGATTTAAAAAAAAAAAAATGAATGGGCTGAGGATTTCTTTCATGTAAATCCCATAATTTAATCATTATTTTTAACTGCTTTTAAAACAATTTCCTTAAGTGGTTAAATCTTACTGAAAGGAGAGACTGAGCAGAACGTAAAAGACATGACTGAAAGGTGTTGGCTTTAAAGTGAAAGGATTTTTTCTATTATGTTATCTGTATTTTTAACCTTTATTGATTACTTGATGCCATGATATGAAACAAAAAAATTAAAAATAAGCAATATGCAATCTATTTAGTAAAGCTGTTATTTTTTAAAAGAATTTACTGGAAATAGATAATTTGAATCTAGTGGAGGAAAATAGTCCCCATCACTTCAAGGATGTTGTTGTGATAGAAAACTTATGCCATTTAATTCTGTAAGTTTTCTTTTTATATTAATATTTTACTGGCTAAAATAAAGTCCAAAAAGTCTTTAAAGTCAAAACAAGTCGATTTTATGTCTTTTCTCATCCCTCCATAGTTATGAGATTTTGCCTTGGGAGAAGCATGGGGTTAATTTGGCTGCCTGCCCCTACTCCCATGTGGGATGCTTGCCTGGTTTTGGAAAGGAGTATAGTGAAAGGGTAGATGGGTACAAAACTTAGGTACTGAAAACATGAAAAGAGGAGAATGCTTGGCTAAACCACGTTTTCTTTGTTCTTCTCTTGAGAGATTTGGAAGCATTAAAACAAAATAACAGCCCTTCCCTCCTCCCGCCTAAGAAGTGCAGCTTACAGTGGCTCTCCATCCTGCACCAACTGGTACTTGCCCTGCAAAATGCCGGAGGGCTCCTGGAGCTCATCTGCGTAACAGGGGTCAGGTTTCCATATATCGGACTCAGAATGGGCGGGGGTGTCCTCCCGCTTTATCCCAAATACGCAAGTCTCCTCTTTGACTTGATTTCATTGTGGACAAAGCTGTAAAAAGCTTTCTTCCACATCTGCAAGACTTCTCAGTGCCAGCTGTCCCAAATTCCTGGGAAAAGCCAGGCTTTTTAGCTTGTCTTGAGTCACTCATGCACCGCCATCCCCTTGACTGGGAAGGTGGGAGCCAGGGCTTTTCCTGCTCCTGGCAGCAGGAAGCTCTGTCAGGACAACCAACAAAAGTGTCCAGCTTAGGTTGGTACAAGAAACCCACAAGGAGGGTCCTCAGCTCCCTTCTGCTGAGGGAGGTGCTGTGGCAGTCTTCTTCAATGGCAGAAAATGCAGAATGTTTTTGTGGGAGAACGTAATTGTTCTGAGGCTCTGTCCCAATTGAGTAGAGAGCTCCAGAAAGAGGACAAAGAGGATTTAGGTAGCTGTGTTTGAATTAACTTCTTAACCCTTCAGAATTTTATGGAGGACAGTCACTGTTGAAACCTCCAGCATTTTCTTCAATTGTCGTCAAATCTGTGGCTCTGACCTGCCGCCCAACTTCCAAGAACTGGTCCATTTTCTAGCATGAGGGAAATATTGCTGTTTTAAAAGGAAACTGTTGGATTTTGGGTGATACCCTTGGCAATGCTGCTGTTGCTCCAGTTTCATGATTTCTTGGAAAGAGCATGTCTCATGCACTGTTTTGTAGATCATTTAAGTTGTCAGTGCTGGGCTGTCCTACAAAACTTTGGTTTTAGAACAGAAAGGAAAAATAGAGGATGCTTTAGTCAGTTAGTTCAAGGAAAACAGATTATTTACTTAGGCTCTTCTCACATTCAGAAGTGTGGTGTAGTTACAGCATCTGTTTTTTTTAACACCTGTGATTTAGCTCCACTTCTATTGAAGACGACCATAATGTCTAAACTACAGGGTATATGGCATGTCATCGGGGCTCCTCACAGGTCTTGGGAATGGTAGTAATCCAGGGAAGTATTTTGGTTGAAATCAGAAGGTAGCCAATAACCTGAGAACAAGATTTTAGAGAGAGAGAGAGAGAGAGAGAGTGTGTGTGTGTGTGTGTGTGTGTGTGTGTGTGTGTGTGTGTGTGTGTCTGTCTGTTCCCAAAGGACTATCCTGCCTTTTCCCCAGTTTCCCGCAGTTTCTAGCTTGGAGGCACTATTGTGCCAATGTGGAAGCCACTAGCACATTAAAGAATTTGAATTATTTTGAAGCTGCTGAAACACATTAGTATTTCGACACGAGCAGAATTTCACATCTGAGTAGAAGCAAGGGAATACTGAAAAGTTGAAACATGATAAACATTAATTCAGATGCTAAATTACACTTGCACTGGTTGTACTAGAACTCCTTTTGTTTGCATAAATATTCTCGGAAATGAGTTAACCAGCAAGAATGTTTGCAGTAATAAGAATTTTTAAGTCAGCAGTAGATGCTTTGCTTTTTTCTCCACCCTCTCCTTTCTTTTTATATTTGCAGCTGTGATATTTTGCGTGCAGCTTCATTTTTTAAATTAGCCTCCTCCAGTCAAGACACAGCAATGTGTTACACGATGCACTGTCCTTCTGCAGTGAAAGCAGATGTACAAAACTCAAGTATCACCTTTGGAAGGGGGACAGAGAGGGAGGGAAGAAGTTTGGTCACCAGTTTTAAAATCTGGAAGTATCCATGGAAATATTTTGGCGAATAGTTTGCACTATGAAGTGCATTAAAGGCAGCAACAGTATCTTGGCAAGCGGTGGGTGAGCAGGAAATGAGGATAAATTAATGGGCTTGTTCATTATTAGTTGTTTATTTAGCTTGTCCTCTAACACAGTTGCTACAAAAGAGCCTATGTTGATTCTCAGATATGCTTATGTGTGTAAGCACCAGTGTTAATTTTTTACTGGAAATCTTACTCTTGAAGCAGTTTCACAGAATGCCAGTGTGTAGCAAATGACTGACTCAGATCAGGTAAAGTGCCAAAATATGAGGCACCAAACCAGTTGGGCGCATATCTGATGTGATGTGTTAATCTGTGGTGTAAGATAAGCTGCCTTTCAAATAGGGTCACATTTGGAAGTGGTACATCAAGTTGTGTAAGATGCATTCCCTTGCTTTGGCATACACTATCCTACATCTGTTTGTGTGAGCTTAACCCTTGTCTGGATAAACCAAAGCAGTGATATTGTGGTGACTATAGTCTTTTTGTTATTCCAAAGAGGCATGAGAAGTGACTTGGTTTTTTACCCATTTTAAAAAAGTTTCGTTTCCTTTTTCCTGCATTTACCTTCAGCTACACAGAGTCTGCACTGTTACAGCTTACATGCTTTTACTTGTTGCACTTATTCAAGAGACTCTAATTCCTAATATTAAGTACTTATGTTTGCTGTCTGCCCATCAAAATTACCCAGAGAAAAATGTTCCTTTGGAAGGGAACCTTTTTTTTTTGATGGTGTAAGTTGAAATTTTCCATGGGTAAGGCCATCCTTTCCAACAAAATCTCAGCTGAAAATCCAATTTTCAATATTCATGGAGTCATTATTCATGGAACAAATGTATTCATAGAATTTTTAAGGTTGGAAAAGACCTTTAAGATCATCAAGTCCAACCAATCTTATCTTATTGATGAGTCATCATGGTACTTCTTGCTTCTCACCCTCTAAGCTACAGCAGTGCTAAATATATGTGTAGAGAGAAGGTAAGTAGGCAGAAAAGAGTTTAAGTTAATATGTAGTTATCTAATTTACCTCGCCTTTTGCATCATTGCCTGATTTAGACCCAGAGTATTTAGTGGAGTGCTCGTTTCACTTCAGTGGCTGGCCATCATTTTAATAAGGCAAGGTCTAGGAGCCTTACCACTTCATCTTTTGCTTTATGAAGCAGAAACTTCTGCCCAGAAAATACTTCTCAGATTTTAGATATATTATGAATATTCTTTTCTTGGCTACTAGTTGCCCCCCTCTAATCTAACCTGTCCAGCATTAAACATTTGTAAGTACTTTAAAAAATATCTGACTACAACAAAACTTTTTCTCACAATGGGTCTTCTGTCCCAGTGATCTAAAAAGCAAGGTAGTCAAGTTAGTGACACTAAAGTGGTCATTCAGTCACATCAGTAAAACCAAGGGGCAGCTCATGATATAAAGATGTTTTCCAGGATCTGTTTTTGAACTCAGAAAGAAAATGATGGGACTTTGTCTTGGGTGCCTTGCTCTGTTGATTGCTCTAAAGTCAGCTTTGAAGTGAAACTCTTCTTCCTAGGCCATCCTTATTCATGTCAGACAGAGCTTTTGGGGTTTCTAATGATATTTTTGGAAAGATAAGTGCCATTATTAGACAATCTGGCTAGTTAATAGTTTCACTGGCAGAACTCCGCTTATTTGCTGTGGATTTTGTGCTGATGCAGGAATGGCACTGTGCTTGTATGGGAAAGGCAGAGAGGATAAACCCTTGATTTCATTGCTGAAACCTGAGCATGGGTCTGTCAGTGCAGCAGGTTGTAAACCCCAGAGGGCCATAAGATGCAGTTGGGGTCGGAATAATTTTGAAACTGGTAATAACCCAAACATTAGGATTCTTATGAATAAAATGCAATTTTAGTAATGTTTTCATAAACAGCAGTAATGGTGGCATTTTAGTAAACAGTGGCATTACTTGCATCAAAATTGCACCACATTGGCTTTTAAATTACTCCACCTGTCTGTATGAATAGGATTTTCAATGTGGAGGCATACAGACAGCTGCTGCTAATGGTTTTTTTTTCTCCCTGTGCAGATATTGTTGGCAAATCTGCAGCCATCAAGGCTGGTTTCTGATGTAAAATGGTACCTGACCTACTGGCTTTGGTGCTACAAAAGGAGCAGCTTTAATTACTAATGGTCGTGTTTTAGTTTTGTACTTGTTGATGTACAAAATGTCATTTTAGAGCTGTGTAACCTCTGGTTCACTTCCACCCGCGATGGTACACTGGATGCAATTATTTTCAAAATAATTTGTGTTCCTTGGTGGCAGCTTGCAATCCTGCCTTGTTAACTCTCAGATAATTAGCAGGGGTCTGGTCCTCCTGGTCTCTGTGCTCCTAAGTCTCACTGGTACCCCACACCTTGGAGGGCTGTCCTGGATGAAAGCGAAATTGCGCTTACAAATCCCACTTGATTTATTTCTGGGATTGTTCCCTCCCTTGCATTAGGTGTGTATAATACCCAGAAATTAATGGAATCAGTTTTGTCCTCTAACCCCTGGTAAACTAGAGGGTTTACGTGAAGGCAGAGTTGGGGCATGCTGCCCCTCTTCCCAGTTATGAACAAAAGGATAAGGCTGATGCACTGCCTGGTCCTGTTGTGCTGGGCTGACTTTGGTCAGAATGATCCAGTTACCAGCCTCATGCCAGGCCTTAAAAGGGTTAAAGATGTTAATGGTGCCGTTAAAAATCCAGCTTGCCAATGAGCTATTTTGTGCAAATGGTATAAATATAAGATACACTTGTCTGGCTCATTTGCAAGCATTCTTTTTGACTTCTTTCACACAACTGGTGTTTTTGTGTTTAATTTAACAAGAAATGAGTAGTAAATGAAAGCTGCTGCCTGAAATCCCACTGTGAGCGTGTTTTGCACTTGGCTCCCCAGTGAAAAGGCAATTTGTGAAATTATGTGATAGAGTAATTAGATGAAGCCGGGGCTTCTGATTGTTGCCATGCGTATGTGGTAAAGGTTTGCTGGGGAAAAAAAAAAATAAAAACACGGATTATTACCCTGGCAAGTTGGCTCAAGGCTTCTTCATTTATTTGTAAACAGAATATTTAGTGACCGCATAGGAAGTAGCTGTAATCACCAGCTCGTAAAGAAACCACAGCAGAGCTTTTGGATTTTTACAGAGTGCTCATGTAAAATTTAAGCTGGGAGGCAGAATCCCTGTTAATGTAATTAGGATCTAATTTACCACCCTTTGCACACAGATGTAATAATGTCTAGATATTTATTCTATCTTTAAGCACATTACATATACCTCAGTGCAGCAGTTACTGAACAGAAACAGGTGTGAGCACTTTCCGGATTTCATTTTTACACTGTAAACACACAGCGATTTAAAGGGAAATATTTACCAAAAAAAGAAAAAAAAAAAAAGAGGGGAAAGAATGTCTGCAAATGAGGCAGTAATGGACAGTTGCCCTTTATGTACTGATGGATTTCTCAATGGTTAAGTAAATTAAAGCAAATGCTAGAAAAATCAATAGGCTTGCAGAGTCTTGGTTGTGCCTCATAGACTTCAGGACAGAATGACAGATGTGGTGCATATGACCCATTTAAGTATTAATGCTTGGGAAATTGCCTCTGCGTGCAAGGTTATAGGCCTAGAAATATTGTTATATTAAATTACAGACAATGATATTTTTAAGTATATATGGAATTTATATATTTCAGTTTAGTTGCTCTTCGGCATTACATTTGTCCTGGAAGATTAGTTGCAGAGTTGTTTCTCTGGAACAGTAAATCAGATTTAAAAAATGTTTGAACAGTGAATTGTCTTTGCAGGGCTGCTGCAGACCGGCGAGCATGTTGCACACTATGGGGGGACAGTGATCGTGTTAAATAAGAGCCACATAGCCAATGTGTTCACTAGCAAATGTAGCATGTAAGCAAGCCTAAATTAAATATCATTCAAAGGCATCTTTTGAAATGGTGAGAGGGCTGGCACAGTAACACAAGGCTGTTGTTAAATTGGGTATTCTGTATGACTAAACACAAAGTAAGATCAAAAGTGCGTGGTCAAGATGAGCTAAGTAAGGTAACCACCAAGACAGATCTTTCTCACCATCTTCCCCATGTGCTGCAATTAGAAGGGATGAGTTTGCATGGGCAGGATGAGTAAGAACTGACGCCGCATAGAAATTCTTCTGAAATAGAAATGTTATGATTAATCCAAGCAGCAGACAAGCTCTAGATGAGATAGTGCTTGCCATCTCTGATTTCTGTCATTTCTTGCTGTACTTCCACCCAGGCAGCAGGGAAGTAGAACAAGTTAATTGTCTCTTTGTGGCATCTCTGGCTGGAAGAGCGTGAAAATAGCTGGGACCCTGATTTTGGTGTTGGCGTGAAGGCAGAGCAGTGTGTTGGCCGTGCTCGCTGTCAGTGACAGCCCAGCATACCTTGCCAGTTATCCTGACTTCACCCCAAACACCTGTTTCTGTGAAGGGAGCAGCGGATGCATTTTATATACAACTGCCATGTTTAATATTAGGAAGGAGCTTTAGACTTTTTCAGTACCACTGCTATTCCTTGCTGAAGTCACTACGTAGGAAGTGTTGTTGTTTTCCTCTCAAACATTAATTTTCATGTTTTACTTCCATTTGTTCAATAGATTCCCCCCCCCCCCCTTTTTTTTCCCTTGGTTATCTCTGATATTTGATGTTTGGATACCACTGCCTCTCTCTTTTCCAACTTTTCCCTAAAGCATGAAAACTCACTGTGGAATAAAGCAGAACCATCTTAGGGGGTATAAGGGCTGCACACTGCTACTGGGAGTGCCAGTTAAACAATGACTTTGTGGAGGGGCAG
This sequence comes from Zonotrichia albicollis, assembly GCF_047830755.1. Classification (NCBI taxonomy): domain Eukaryota; kingdom Metazoa; phylum Chordata; class Aves; order Passeriformes; family Passerellidae; genus Zonotrichia; species Zonotrichia albicollis. The sequence continues at coordinate 26,061,993 of NC_133821.1, forward strand.
ATTATTACTTTTGGGCCTGTTGAGGACCTATTTGTGTATTGAGGCTGGATGAGAGCGACTGGTGCTGAGGGCTGTCAGGCCAGGGCTGAGTGATGACAGACCCTTGTCATTTGCCCGCATTCAGCTTCATTGCTATGGTGACAATATGCGGTGATGAAAGTGGCTGCTGAGGGTTGGACAGAATCCTCCATGGTTGCTGTAGCCGACAGCATCTTTGCAACAGCGTGTTTGAGCTGCTGATGGCCCTTGGTGTCAGAGCAGCATCAAATCTCTAATGACAGAAACTCTCCACAGATTTTTGTGTCCACAGGGATAGTGCTCATAGCATCATCACCAGTCTCAGCAACTTCTTGCATCAGTGACAAAAATTGTCTTTGCCTGCTGTAGTTGTTTTTATGTGCCTCATGGTGGATTTCCTTGATTTATTTTGTGTGACATACAAGCTAGGTAAGCTGGCGCTTACCTACACAGCAGCATGGGGTGGCCATGGTCCTCCTCCTGCCGCATGTAAGGCAAACACATTAATCAGCATATAGGCAATGGCTGCTTTTGTTAAATATACCTGTGAGGGGCCCTGGTGAACAGGCTCTTTTGTTCCCGACCAAACCAGAAGGGATCAAAGGTCAGCAGGAACCCAGAAGTCATCGGTCAGGGCGGGTTTTGCTGGATCCTGGCCTTGTCAGCTCCATAGTCACCCCTGGCAACTTGGGCTGCTGCCTGCTTGCCTTTCCCACTGCCTGGTGCAGAAGTGGAGCATCCGGTCTCTCAGTTTCTGGAGAAAGATGCAGACGTAAAGTCGGCATTTGAAATACAGTGTGAGCATTGCCATGTTCCTCTTTGTTATCCAAGTCATTTGAGAGTGAGATTACAAAAATGCTAGGTTGGCTTTGTAGAGATCTTTTTACTGTGTTCATCTTTAGGATGCGTTTTAAGCCTGCAAATTCCTTTTTGGTTTAGTGGCAAATGGCAACCCGGAAAGAAGCAGCAGCATACTGCCAAAATGTGCTTCTATGCTTCTGCACATAAAAGTTCACTTCTAAAAAAACTTCTGGTATGGCATTTATTTCCTTTGAGCAGATCGATTTATTTTCCCTCCCCTCCCTGTGATGTTAAAGTACATTTGGCAGTAATCAGTTTATCCTTATTAGAAGCTGTGGTAAAAGGCAGAGTTGCTGAGTCAATTCACTCCATTTACTTCCCCTATTGAGCCTTAATGTGTCCCAGTCCCCGCCCCTTACAGTGAAAACAACATCAATTATAGGGCTGACAGGAGCCTGGGACTCAGTGTAAGTTGCTCCTTGGGGTTATTCATCTTGCACCAAAAAAACTGGCACTCAGCAATATTCATCACTCCCCCCTCCCTAAAATGATGAGTAAACACTGAGGTGAATTATCAGAGGGGTAAAAAGGGGGGAAAGTGAGTTTGAATATGTTGGAGGCAACTTTGGGCTCATATGGCGGGAGAAATAGAGCCATCAGCCAACATGCAAGCTCCCCACCACTGTTTAATATTGCTGCAGATGCTGGAGGGAGGTTCAGTTATCCTTACTGCTTCTCATAGCCTGACCTGCAACAGCCTTTCTATTTTGGCATCTGGGCTGGAAAAGCAGCTTCAGCCCTGGAAAAGCAGCTTCAGCACTGATGCAGCAGAGATGTGTTGGGTGCCCAACTCTCTGTCAGCACCTTAGGGAAATATATTTAAAAGACTGCTCAGTTTACAACAGTTTGATCCCATGATATTTGTATTTACTCCAAACATCCTGAATCCCCTCCGGTGGAAAATAATTCAAAGTGGGAACCTAATTTTCAAAGTTTTTTTGTGAATATGATATGGTAAAATCTTTTTCTCTAAAACCTCACAAAATAAAAAAGCATGGAATAAAACTCAGAATGTGCTTTGTTACCATTACCTCCCCTTCCTACAAAACAAAGAAAAAAAGCACATCCAGCCAAGCAAATCCAAACATGAAAACCTCAAACTTTGTGCTAATTTAAATTTTCAAAGTGATCTTTAAAAAAGAAAGTGGTTCTGCTTTCCTTTACCCAAAAAATATAATGCAATCATGGTAAGGGAGGAGAAATTCCCTTACCATACACCTGGTTTGTTTTTACGCCCGGTGCTGCGGTTAGATGGTTGTCTAAATAAACAGAGATTAGGTGGAGGACTTTATCTCAAAGCTGGCACTGGTTATCACACTGCTTCCTCCCACTCCCTCCCTCTGATTGTGAGTTGTATAAGAAGACTTAGCAAGCATAACTTAGAGCTGATAACCTTTGAATGTTAGTTCAAGGAAGCTGTGCCATAGTAACAACAACAAAAAGAGAAATTATGCAAACTCTGTCACAGACTATTCAAACAACTGGCAATTTGACCCTAATTCTGATTTGAAAGAAAAAGTATTTGGTAAGTTTTTTGTTTCTAGGGTTCTATTTGAATTTAGCGTGATCAATAGTATTAATATTTGAGCAGTAGTAACAAAAAAAAAAAAAAAAAAGAAAGAAAAGATTCCAGGAATAAACTCGAGTTTATTCTTCAAATCCTCTCTCCTTTGGAGATCTTACTTTAAAATTGCTTTAACAAAAGGAACCTGTAATGTTTCATTTGGCTAAATTGCTCCAGCCCTGCAGTTGAGGGTTGAATTGATCTTGATGTAGCCCTGGAAGAAGACAGTGTTGACATTTGTTTTTGATGGTAAATGAGATATATATATATACACAAGCAGGGGACATAAGGAGCGGCTGGCAGGTGATGGGCAGCTTCTGGCGCTCCATGAAAGTAAACAAGAAAAGTCCTCGTGGTTCTGCACGGCTGTGAAATCAAAACACGCCTTTTCTAAGCGTATCTTGGCATGCTGATGGGCAGGATGCAACACGCAAAGAGGAGGAGAAGGGTCTTTGGGGTCCTTGCAATGTGCCTTCCATAAAATGAAACAAACCAGCAAACCGCAACCAGGGAGAGGAAGGAGGGGGAAGGCGTCCGTGCGCTACCGCAAGGCAATGTCATCACGATGTTGGGAAGCCAACTCACAGTGAGCGGGTGAGCGCGGGCATCTCTGCCCTTGTCGTTCGCATTACTGCAGTGCCACGCGCCCAGTTACACAATGCGCAAAGGCGAGGGTTATTTCTAGGACAGATAATTGAACATTAATACTCGTTGACATTGTCGTAGGAATGATATGTCAAGCTGACAGGGCCTATGTGCTTGCATCTGCTGATCGGCTGCAGATGAAGGGGATGTTTGGCAGATTAGACCTGGGGCCTCGATGCTACCGAGCCAGGGATGATACAGCCATTAATCATGAGCTGCCATCTTGGGCTGCCTTCCCAAAAACAGTGGGTGCCTACTTTTGGGCGTGGAGGGCATGGTTCACAAAACAACATCAACCCTCATACATGTACGCACACCTCTGTGTGCGTAAAGATTTATGTAGACGTGTAAAAAAGATTAAAGAGGAGCATCCTTGATGCTGCACACGCATGAGTGGCGCCATCGTCTGAAGAAACTGTTTTCAATCTACTAACGTGAGAATAAAAGGCAGTGGAATAGATGAGAAGTTCTCCAGAAGCATTGAGGGCATGATCAAGTTTGATGAGGTGTTTCTGATTATCTCTATGTTAGGAAGTAAATGACATAAAAATGGTAGCAGAATTAGTTGTTGTTTTTTTTTTTTTTTCTAGCATGTTTTTTGTGTCTCTCTTCTTCTGGATGTCAACAGGCCTTTCATGGCAAGGGTGCTGTAGAAAAAGTAGGTAGTTGCAACCACTCTGTCCCCTTCCAGCCAGAATCCTACAAAAGGTGCCTTTCAATATAATTTTAAAAAAATCTTCAGAAAGCGAATGCTTTTGTCACAGCATTTCTACAGCCAGACCTTGCTGCAGAAGTTCAGAGGCATGAGAAGCAGATGGAAAACAATTACAGGGGCCTCTGACACTGGAGTTAGTTCTACTCTCTTAAAATAGGGCTAAACGTCATGTTTGTAATGTCTTGCGTACAGTTTGGCTCTGCATAAAATGCTACAAAATAGGGCCCTTGAGAACATCCATTATCACATTTTGGTTAACATCACAGATTTTAAAAATCCCAGTTGTAATGAAGCCATGAAATAAAGCTTTCATCTGTAAATAACTAGTTTCTCTTTGTTATTAAAATAAAGTAAGCCATTAAACAAAATATATGCATATAATAATAAAGTTCATAATCTCCTATCATCAAAATAATAAATTCACTTTTTTTTAATTGGAGCAGTCATCTTAGAAAGGTTCCTGTATAGAACAAGATCAAATGTGCCTGGTTGCTCTTTCTTACTTTGTAACTTGTTAGTGGTGACATTTTTTTGGTCTTTAACTACTTTCATTTGGATCTTTCTAAAATAAATGAGTTTTGTTCAGAAAGGGGGGGGGGGAAGCAGAGGGGGATTTTTGAGCTTGAATTGAAAAGATTTATTATAGCTTGTTGCTGTTCTTATGAATTGTTAATGGCCATCACATCAGAAATGTGCTGAAAGCAACACGCAGTCTCGGTACTTTTGCTTCCAAATATGTGGATTGTCTCTTTTATGGTAGTTTCTGTGAAGGCATCTGCATGCATATGGTGCTTGATGTGCTCAGATCTTGAAAGAGAGCAGGCAAGAAAGGGATGCTCAGGCCAGGGATGGGGTGAGCACTGGCTGCTTACAGCTGACTTCTGTTTGGGCTTTTGAAAAGCCCCTTCCAAAAATGCCTGTCCTGGACTCATCCATTCATCATCCCGTAGAAGATGCCCACCGAGGGTCTCACTTCAAAAAGCTGAGGACATATCCTTTAGGCAGACCAGCCTTTGGCTATGTTCACTTAGCTGCTAGGTGCCAGCTCTAAAGTTAGGCAGGTGAAGACAGTTTTGCCATTTCAGGGCTCATCCCCAAGTGCTGGCCAATGCCTCACACCATGAAAATATTTCCACTGAAATGCAAAGCTTGGTTCCACCAACCCTCTCTGAGGGAGGATACAGTTAGGTCTTTGGAGGCTTTTCAAATCCAAGTGAAATTGTTAGAGACCTGCATTGAATTTGGGGGAAAAGATTATTTTTTATGAGGGAATCCTCTTGGTCCAAGAAGTTTTCTAAGAGGGAACAGCCAAGCCTTTTTAATGACATTTTTAAAAGGATGAGAATCAATGCATAGTGAATTTGTGGGCAAATACATGTGCCTTTTCCCAACTCTCTCCAGATGTAAATCACAATTTTTTTTGGTGCATGTTCTTGTGCATAGAAATATCATCCTGGGAACATGTATCTGCTTTATTCTGAAATTGGTTCGCATCAGCAGACTTGTTTCTTTGCTGAGTTGGGTACATGATTAATTAGAGCAATTGTTTTTATTTGGAGACTTCTCCATTCATCTCTCAGAGTTAAATTTTAAGGCCAGGCTGGTCAGAAAGTGGATTTCTATACAGGCCTGTACCCTGAAGCCAGTCAAAGGGATTTCACACAATAAATGGGTGTAGATAAATGAATTCTCTAGCCAGAAAGCAGAATTGCTTAGTCAAGTTTACTGAGTTAAAACTTGTCTGTATTGTTCATGCATGCAATTGCACTGAACTTGGGTTATTTTAGCAGAAGAGAACTCATTAGACCTAAGGAATGAAGGGAGAATTTATGAGGGACTCTTATTTCCAAGGTAAAAATAACGGAGAGTGAACTTATGGAGAGGTAAAAGCTCTGATGGATAAAATGAAAGCAGCTGAAATAGCTGGTCGAGTGCTGGAAAGTGAAGCCCAGCTCTAGTCCAGGTAAATTGCATTTGAATTTCAACCTCAGATCTGTATGCACTCTTCTTTGGCAGATGTTGAATTGATAATGCCTGTGTGTTAAAGAATTCTGATTGTTTCTTTTGCCACCTTCGCAGCTTATGAAAATGCAAGTAGCCCTGCCTAATGAATATTAATAAGAGTGATAGCTGGAAACACACAAGCCTGTGGCTCTTTGGAGCTTGGATGGGGTTAGCTGGAGGATTGTTGTGACTGGGAATTTACATGGTTTTTAAGAATAAACTTCCTGAAAGCTTTTACATTCTCCTTTAAAAGCTGATGTTTGTTCACAGTACCTCCTCATGTATGCATGGGTATTTTTCTCCCTTTCCCTTTCTAGATACATGTGAGATTAGTACTACAGATGGCATGTCCATGTTTTGTAAAACAAGGCAATTTATTAGAGGAGAAGAGAAAGAGACCCCATCTCTTAAATTTACTTCAGTCCAAGGTTAATTGTATCAATAGCAATAGTCTGGGGTTTTTTTATTTTGCATGTTTATTTTTGCCTTTTCCCACACCCCATTCTCCCAGGCAGCTGTGGCAGTTATTAGCGGGGCAGGGAAATGACACTGATGAATTCTGCATCTCCAAACGTCCTAGGAGGCTTTAAAGCCCATTTCATGCAGTTAGTTAATCGGGCAGCTCGTTAGCCCATTGCTGGACCTCACACATGGCAGTCTAATAGCAGGGATAGTGGAGAGGCTGGAGGATGGGAGGGCCCCAGGACCTGGCTCTTCAGCCAGAGCCCCATGGACAGGCGCTGCCTGGAGCTACTTGGAGCTCCCAGCGATGCCAAGCAGTGCCAAGCATTGCCAACGTCCCTCTGGTTTTGCCAGTGCTGTTCTCTGGCTCTGCTGAAGCAATCCTCTCCAGACCTTTGTTTACTCACTTGTAAAAATACCTATTACTAACCTTTCTGCCTGTGACATAGGTCCCATTTGATCTGCTCTTCTGTCCCCAGATTCTTTTCCCAAAACTGCTAATTATGCAAAAAACCAAGGCGCCCTTTTTAATAGCTTCCTGCTCATTGAGAGCTGCAGGGGCAGACTTGAAAAAGAGGGTTAGTGTGGGTCAGAACTCAAAAGGCAAATAGAATCAGAGAGATATTTATTTATTATTAAAAGAAACCCACAGTCTTGTCTTGATGGTAAGGACTGCTGTGATGCGTCATGGAGTGGAGTTCTTTTTCAGAGTGGTGATTTAGGGCTGGGATACTCTTGGTTTCATGAAGGCTTAGTGAGGGGATTTTATGAAGATTCTGCAATTAAGATGCCTCTGAATTATAATTTCTGCCAAATATGTAAAAAGACTTACTGTGTATTCACTTTACATGTAAACTTACTCTTTCTAGAGCTTTGAAACATGAGGGAAACCCCCAGCTTCAAAACAGAAACACATGTATGCACTGCATTTCCCTTTTTGCAAAAGGCCTTTTCTTTCCCTTCTCTTGTCATGACAAAAAGGCTTAATTTTTTTTAGCCAGCATAAGGGAAGAGGGAAGAGGGGAAGAGTCATTAAAATGCAGTTCTTTCAATTACGTCCCGTTATTTGTCATCTTTATTGCTTTTCTATAGTTTTCATTGCACCTTTAATAGCATGCCTGGTCAGAAAAGGTGAGCTGGAATGTGAACGCACTTGGCTGTGCTGCCGTCAGTGCCTGGGAGCTGTGCTCGAATCCCAGTCCCTGTAGATTTTAATGTCCCTGCAGACTGCTGGCAGCCTGCTTCCAGCTGTGGCAGGCATGATGCAGTGAATTGCTTTTCAATGTTCTTTACTCAAATAGGCAGTAATTACAAGCTTAAAGAGGTTTAGTGGTCCAGTAAACTACATAATCACCCCTGAATTAGCCTGGGCTCATCAGTTGCAGTCCAGCAACCTCAAGACTGCTGTTTGTATGCAGGCTTTATCACGTAGCAACCTGAGCAGCAGGTGTGGAACAGCAAGAATCCCCCATAAACACAACTGTCTACTGGGGACAATGATCTCTAATGAGATGAGGCTACAGCATCACTGTAATTTAAGTGGGAAAATTAACGCCAGAGAATGTGCACTACTTCCAAGAGTCTCTGCTTCTTCAGAGAACAGCAGTGTTTTCCTGGCTTGTTTTTTTTTTTCTTTTCCCTCCTTCTTTCTTTTTTTTTTCCCTCCCAGATCTTTAAATGCATCTTTCTCTTTTTTTTTTTTTTTTCATGAAGAACACATTGTGGTTTTGCTTATAAGCTGAGTGGTCTTTATTCTTTTACAAGGATATGTTGTGAATATTTAATGGTGGACAGGGCATCTGTTCAAGGACTACCATGCCAACAAAGCAGCATTGCAAAATAGCAGCTTTATCTTTTCATTTCCTTCCTCAGTGGTAGTTTTCTTTTTTGTTTGTTTTGTTTTCAAATAGAAAATGTAAAATAGAATGTAACCCTCCTCGTCTTGGTGCTGAACCATTGGCACCTTGATGTGTTGGTTGCCTTGAACTCTCTTTGTATGATGGCTTGGCCCCTTCATGAAAAAAGGAGTTTAAGCTCCTGGCAGGAGGCAGTTTGCTAGGTGGCTGGTCCTTAAGGGTGCTACCACCTTGGGAAACCTACTTAAAGCTCCTGCTCCATCCAAAATCCTTAGGTTTATATTAGGGATCTGGCTGAATACAGCAACCCTCCATAAACCTGATCACACAGGTGTGTAGAGTAAGGGATGGAGGCTTAGGGCAGTGTTTTTATACCTCACTTACAGAGGGAGCTCCAGATATATGGAGGACAGCCTGGGAAAAAGAGGAAAAAGCACAAATAAAAGCTTTCAGCTTAACTCTATGGGATTACAACTGCTGGCACTGGCGTTTCCCAGAGATTGTAGAGTTATTTCCGAGCCCACCTGTTTAGAAAGTCATTTGAGGTAGATAAGGACACTGACTTATTGCTGAGAAAAGGCTTCTGGTTAGGAGATATTTACCTGGGCTAATCTGTCTTAGGCTGGCTCTAAAAACAACAGCAGTGTTTTTACAGAGTTATCAGGTAGTCGGGATTTCCTTTGGTGTGCTGGTGATATTTTTTCTTCCTTCCCAAAAGCTGCTCACCTAGGGAAGACTGGGGTTTGCCTTCCTGCCTTTTCACAGCTGTCTGATAAAGATGTTGGCTGAACTGAAAAGCTGGGTTTCAGGGCTGTGAATTTTAGCTCTTAAGGCAGTTGCAGTCAGATGATGCATTTCCTCAGTTCCTTTGGTGTTGCTTGGCTGTAGTGTTTCATAGTTTTGGCTGTGTGCTGCATTTCAAGGAGAATTTCTCTAATCTTTTGGATGCAATTTTTCTTTTAATTTCCCTGTCCTTGGTTATTTTTCGTCTGTGAAATAAAAACAGTAAATAACAATAATAAAGAAAAATGGCAGAGGATACAAAAGGGCATCACCCAGATCACTTTAGCAAAAATAGTCTTGGTCCTAGAGTAAAAAATTCCTTGTTAAGTGTATTAAGCAAAGTTAATGTGTATGTGCAAGCTGTATTTTGTGTGTGTGTGTGTATGTGAGTGTTTCTGTGTGCACATGCATACAGGCACCAAAGGAATGTTTAACATGGGAAAAGCTCCACTCAATTACCCAGGTATGGTGTGGGAGTGTCTGCATAGGCTCAGCTTGAGCTGAAAACCAGTAGGAGCCAGAGTAAACTCCAAACACTGAGGTCTATCAGAGTGTCTCCAAAAGGAAATAGCAGAAGCACCATTGCTTGGACCAGCTAAAGCGCAACTGGAAAAGGCAGTGGGTAATAATATATGGTATGGAAGGAATAATATTGTAGCAGCCAGGAGATGGATTAGATGAGTTAAAAGGTTTTTCCATTTTCTGACTTCTGTAATATCCTGTGCAAGGGATGATCTGAACTTTTTTTCCTTAATGAGTGCTCACATTATGAGTAATTTGATGGGGCCACCAGAGAAGTATTGGCAGCGCATCCTAAGCCATACCATGTCTCTCCATCAGCCTTGGAAAGGATATTTATGTTAGTGAGTGCCAAAACTTGTTCACAGACAACTCTTGCAAGAAAATTATTTACAAAAGGGCAAATGGGAAAAAAGGAGAAGCTTTTTCTTCTCCCCAGCATAACTTCTTCATTAAAAAGGGTTGCTGTTGCCAGCACCTCTTTTCCCTCCTTGTAAACCCCCACAAAGGAAATGTCTCCTCCCCTCCTCTGCCTGCAAACCACCCCAACCACTGTTTAATCAGGTTAGCTGTGAACATACATTCAGATTTTGAAATTTCTGGGGTATTGGCTCTCTCTTTTACACCCTGCACTTGCCTTAGGAGGGTCAGGTTCCGCCTCCTTTCCTCACCTTTTATTTTTTGGCAAGGTTTCCAAAGCAGCCTGCAAATCCTGTTGTAGGGGCAGCAATAGGCAGTGTCTCAGAGCCCATCTCATAGGGATGGGCTGATGCAAAAGCCTAAAGCAGCAGCTTATTGGCTTTGCTGTAGGGGTGCAGGCAAGTCACAGCAATGCAGCATCTAGTCACACTGCATATTTTGATGCATTTTTGACTTTAGAAGACCAAACTCATCTGTTGATTTTGTGTTCTTAGTTTGCAGTTCAGTAACTCTGGCAGCACCAGGATTTATTAAAAGTAATGTTACGAGAAAGGCCTTACCGCAGGGATATTAAACTATTATAATAAATTGAGGAAATATTTTCTTTTGAAGGAGGAAAAAGCGGGCTTTGTCTGCAGCATGACCGTGTCATACGGACTATGTTTTCTTGCTGTGCTGAAAAAGCAACGAGGAGCTTGAAATGCTGAAGCCAGCTCACAGTTCAGTAGCATTATCAGGCTGACTCACTACTCTCAGCCAAGGAAAAGACTGTGCAAACTTTGCACAGGCTTTTTTTCCTCCCAGCCTCAGAGATGCATTTCTAATAAAACAACTTCCTTCTCAGTGTTTTAGTATTTCCTCCAATGTGCAAACCAATCCCACGGGATAAACAGGATCGAGTTTGCAGCTTCCGAGTTGAATTTTTTTCTTCTCCCCCCTCCCTACCAGGTCACCTCAACTTGGCAACTTTTTACAGCCTTGCCTGAATATAAAGCAGGTCACAGGGATGGTCTATAAACCTATTCAATCAGCCTGCAAAATAGGCAAGGGGGCTCCACGCGTTCTCTTTATCGCTCCCTCTCAACATGCCGGTGGCTGGTGAAGAAAGGAGGTTGCAATCTTACGACTTTATGGATAGTGATCCAACCATTTTTTGGCTACATTTTGAGTGCAGAAACCCCCATTATTTAGGAGGCCAGAATGTGTGAGGATCTAGGACTCGACTGCTATAAATTCAGGCTCTGTTCTTAGACTACACCATGCACTGCTTTTGTAATGCAAATGGAAGGCACAAAGTGTCCCTTTGATAATGTGCAGTCAGGAGACAAAAAAAGCATTCACTGCAACAGTAAAACTAATTCATAAAGCTGAGAGACAATAGGAAAGCATTATGGATATTAAAAAAAATAGTAATTTCTCGTAGATCAACTTGATCATTAATGTAAACAGTTCAAATGCAAAAAAAAAGGAGGTTGGGGAAGGGGAGAGACCCGAATGGCTGTGCTGCCACCTTAGCTAACCCTGGACAAGTTTAAGTAAAGCAAGAATTTAGAGTTCAGTATAAAGTCAATGTACAGTTTGTCACTGGAGGGCTGATCCTTGGGCTTTATTCTGGATACTGAGTTAGGCTGGGTTTCTCTTCAGAAACAAGAAAATCACAGTGTTGGGATTTTTTTTTCTTTTTTATTTTTTTTGATGTTAGAAAACAGTAATAAACACTCCTGGGGCATAAATTTTAAGGGGGTGATTTCTCTTCATCACCTCGCAGAGTTTAGCTCAAGGTCGGCTCACCTTGGTGCAGTGCTCTGGGCTCCGGAGGAGGCAGAGGGCTGGAGGAAGGGGATAAAGGGGCTCTGAAATGGCTGTCCCGGCACGGCTCGGCCAAGCCACGGCTCTGCCACGATCAGGGCAGCGCTGGATGGCGGCCACAGGCTCCTCCTAGCAGGACATGCCGCCTTTCTCTCGGGATTGCTGCTGCCTCGCTGCTCTAGCAGAGCTGCTTGGCAGCCGTGGTGCTGAGCCGGTTCGGTGCCGTGAGGAATTAGTAATCTGAGGGGTGAGAAGGGCAGGATTATTTTCCCATTTTTCCGGCACTATTATGATGCACTGCTGTCGCAGAGGAGGAGGGGAGGGAGTGCTGTCGATGCCGGGTTACAGATAAGATAAAGTCTGTCGCTGTCCTGGCATCCTGCATTTGCTGCCTGGGGTAGAAAATTTGAGGAGTACGTTTGGACAAGGTGTAACATTAAGAGACAACCTTGGATGCTTTCCATCTGTACCTAATGGAGACTTTACCCACCATCTGTAGTCAAAGGTGATTAAAAACAAAATCTTATAGTTTCTTTTGCTGAAAATTCTTTCAAGCTGCATTAAAAAATGGACTTTTACTAAGGCTACTGCTCGCTAAATACCATTCATAAAACAGCGATGAGAAAATATGATGGAAAGTTAAATTTTTCTCTCTGTCACTTTGATTTCTTTGTTACTGCTAAAATGACTGCTCTGACTCATATTTTGCATAGTTATTTTTACCTTTTCAAATGTTCCTTAACTGTTCATATTACCCTGGGCAAATCCCCCAGGGATAATTTTCATTTGCATGCAGATTTTGATGGTGTTATTAAGCAATCACTTTCTGTACTAAGTCATTATTAAAAGTAATACCACAGAGCCTCAAAAACACATTAATGGTGCCAAACAATCCACATTTCAGTGCTAGATTTATGGAAAGGGAAAAACACAAGGTCTCATATCATTCAGTGAATGCTGCTCTGTGGCTCTGTAACAGCAGCAGGCTTGATCAGAAAATATCACAGCCAAATTCAGAGCCCTTATCTGTTGTCAGCCTTATTTCTTTAAATGCCCTTTTTTTGGTTTTGGTTTGTTTTTTTGTTGGTTTGTTTTTTTTTTTTTTTAACCTGCCTGCTTTCTACTTCTTTTTCCCCTTGGATTTACCCTTTTCCTCTGGCCTTGGCAGGAAAGCCTGTCTGCAGTCTTCCAGTATACACAAGCTGGGCTGGTTCTGGGAAGGAGGGTCAGCCTTCCCCTCTGTAATCACTGTTTTATGGCTTTCACTGGAGGTGTTAATGCAGATCAAATGGAAAACAGTCCAGCATAAGCGTTACAGCTTCTCATGCTGCCCTGCATACGGTCCCCATCGTTAATTCTTATTATAAGACCTAAAGGTAATTCTGTTTGCTCTCCTAATGCATTGCAGCTCTCCCAGTGGTCCAGTGTCTCTTTTCTCCAATTCCCATCTTGATCAATTGTTTGCAAATAATTAAGCTTTTAAGAGATAATGGTAGGAGCTAATGTACACAACAAAGTAAAGGTCTCAAGTCACTGTTTATTGAACAGTTTGCCTTGATATCCCAAAGTGATCCAGAGTAATAGGTGGACTTGTCAGCTGGGGTCACTGCAGTGGTTTTAGTAATTCTTCCTTATATATTTAGTAAAATTATGGAATATCTCAAGTTGGACAGGACCCATAAGGACCAAATCCAACTTTATCCTCTTCACACGACTACCTTAAACTTAACCATTTGACTAAGATATATTTTATACATATTCATACAAATATAATATTATCTATACACACTATAGATATAAATCCATATCTATCTGCATTTGTCTATATTCCTTCAATTTTCAGAAGACAGTGGTCATTCTTGTGTGGGTGGGGTAAAGACCAACAGCAACAGTTTTGATTGAGTTTCCTATTCCTTCATAAAATGGCAGTTCTCAGGGTTTCCCTCTTTCTCTCTGTTGCAATGTGATGTCTGCCTTTGCCTGTAGCACAGGCCTTCCAAGCCCTGTGGGTGGGAATGCAACAAGGCTTTGAATGTTTTTATAGCAACCTAGCCTGTGGCATGCTGATTCTTTGTCAAGTCATTTCTATTATTTTATTTTATTTTTAGGCTACAAAGGAAAAACTCATATGAAAGCTTATATAATAATGTTGCTTAGTGTTTAAGATTACTTTAAACCACACCGAAGCATAGTTAAAAAGCCTGCCGCATTGTGACCCTTTAGCTAAGAGGGATTAGCTGTGTGAAATCCCAGGCTGTCATGTGATTATGGCAATTACAGATTTATCATGAAATTAAAAGTTTATGCTGTACGAGGGTATGAAAAAAAAATCAGATGACCTTAGACTTACCACAATTTGAGGAATTTGTAGTTTGGGACTTTTAAAGTAATTATTTTTACAGTGACAATATTATTTTGATGGCTAATTTTATCCAGTCTTGTCTATTAAAAAAAAATGTCCAGAACAATTGAAAATTGCTTAATGGAGACAGACTTCTCAATTCCAATAGCTAGAGGCTGTCTAGTAATTATTGCTTGCTGCATGAAATTAGACACAGTTTGTTCAATTACTTAAAATTAGATCACATGTAAGGTGGCAAAGCAAAATAAGAAAAAAAAAAGGATAATTCTGTCCTCGCTTGATAGCAAAGTAATGAAATGAGAAGTAAGCTGTAAAGATGAAAATGTTACAAATGATCTCTGTAGGGTTTGGAGTTTTTTCATTGAAGGGAAGAAAAATGTTGTGTTCAGATAGATGGACATGAGTATGACTGTTGTGGATGAATGTGTGTAGAAGGCAGACGGTAAAATACATGCTGCATTTTTGCATGCGTAAAATGCAAATTGCCCATAAAAAGAAGACACTTCTTTCCCTCTGTTTTTTACTTTACAATTCTGGAGCTGTTTCATGTGCACACAGAAAATACAAGGGGTGATCTACAGGTGTGCAGGTCATCTGTGAGCTTCCTGCCAAGAGAACAGTACTTTTAAAATAATTAAAAATTCCTCAACATTTTTGGGTGAAAAAAGATAAAAAGTCTCTTTTGGAGCTGATGGCCATGGTGGTGGGCTTTGAAACTGATATATTGAGTTAAGAGAAGCTGCTGAAATTCCAAGAAAAATTCCTCTGTGGTAATGTGAAGTGATACTTGCATGTAACATAGGCATGAGAAGTTAGACTATGCTGTTTACAAAAATATGTAAAATCTGCCAAATAGCTATAATACCAATAAGATTGTGGGGTTTTATGAGGTTTTAAATTCTTAAGCTTCGCAAAGTTTCAGTTTCAGTTTCATGTAATATTACACTGAAGAATATATCCAGAGAATAAGGGAATTTTTTGGGGGGGAAAAAAATGGATGAATGTGTAACAGTAAATACTTTGTGACTATCAGCTGCTAAATAGTATTGGGATAGGACTAACCAGTTATATCAAATGACCTTTATTGAAATGCTGCTAAGCACCTTGCAGCAGTCCAGATCTGAATTAGATATGTACTGAGACCTGGGCATCCAGGTTGGGAGCTGAACCAGTTTCTTGAAACAGGGCTTCTCCTTGAAACTGTTACATTTGCAGTATTTGGCCGTTCTCTTTTGTGGCAGTGACATTTTTGCATAGATGGGAAGGACAGAAATGATATTTCTACATTTCAGACTTGGTTGTGGTTTTTGCTGTTGATTTATTAAGCAATCTGTATTCATACAGAAGCGAATTTTCTGAGAAAGCAAATCAAGTTCTCACAAGAAACTTATGATTGAATTATAACATTATCTTCAATTAAAGGAGTATTTATTTTCTGTCTCTTAGGATTAGCTCAGCACAGCTATGCTAATGTCAGGCAAAAATGTGCTGATTGTTGACCTTGCATTGGCCTGTGTTCAAAACACAGGCATTTGTTTATGTTCAGGATGCTGATCTTATTTGCAAATTATTTTGGGACACTGGCAAGTTTTGCCTTCACTATCTCAGAAAACATCAGTGTGTTTCAGTTTTACAGAGAAGCTCTTTATCACATTCTTTGTTGTTCAGTTAAAAACAGAGAAAAAATAGATTATTTGACTCTAATCGGTCATTCAAGACAAGTACAAAAATTTTTCAGTTAATGCAACAAATATCCTTCTCAAGTATCAAGGTACTGTCAGTAACCTAAGCAGTTATTTCTCCACTTCACTAATCTTTATAATTAGCTTGTCTTTTACTGCCATTAATTAAGTGATGTAGTAGCCCATTAATAATTATAAAAGAGTGACACACCTCACCATTTTCACCTTTCAATAATAGATGTCATGCTTCTGTTTTGGTTTGTATTTTTTTTTTAATTTAAAATAAGAGGTAGGCAAAAAAAAAGCACATTGTTTTAAATGTTTGTATTTATTTTGGTGTCTTATAGCACCCTTACCCTTCAGAAGAGCAGAAAAAGCAGTTGGCACAAGACACAGGGCTCACTATACTTCAAGTGAACAATTGGTAAGTAATTTTCCTTAGTGTTTCTATATGGCCACTGGCACCCTCTGGCTATTCCTTTGGGGACACACCTTGCCCTTGTTGTTTCCCTCCCCAAAAGTTTATTGATACAAAAGGGATATAACCAGGTGAGTGGTTTTAGGTGTAGAGAGTATGAGGTTTGCTACGGTATTTTATTTTCCCATTGTTTGGGTAGATCTCAAGTGTATTCATATCTGATACCAGTCCTCTTTCTGGCTGAGTTTATCTGTTCTTCAATGGTCCACATCCATTTGCAGGACATTGGTCTTGGAAGAGATTGAGATGTCAGGAGCAAAACAGGGACAACTGGTCCCATTTCTGCTGAGCATATTGTTATTTGGGGTTGCTGTCATGATTTTTATAGTGTAGTTAGAGAGGTTTTTCATTTTGACTGACACCCTTGAATCTCTTTATCAGTTTGTTTTCAAAATCCAGTTTATGGATAAACTTTGAGGACAATCTGGTTCTTTGCTGCCGAAGTACAGTGTGGAGCAACTTTATTTATTTGTTCCAGCTAAGGGTTGGTGGAGCCCCTGCTCTGTTATATAGTAGTGATTCATTTGAAGGAAGTCAGGATCTGTGCTGTTTCTGCAGTGGATTTTGGGTTGCTAACTGCTCAGGGTGTGGTGAAGGCCACCAGTGAAAATTACCCATGATTGAAGTATCATGCAGCAGGAAACCTCTTTTGAAAAAATTTGATTTATTACCCTTTGATACTGCGTCAAAATGTGGGTTCCTCCCACTATCCCAGAACAAGTGTCATACTTGAAGTGTACTGCAATCTAATACCTTGTAAAACTAAGTGTATCTAATTAATTGTCCTAATATATTTAGATTAGTGTTTATGATGGGAAACCTTATCCTCTTTGAAGTAATACCCAGAAAATGGTCAAGGCAAACAGCAAGCCTGCTGGGAAAAGCGAGGGAGGAATGCCAGTTTGCAGACAAAAGTTGGTTGGTTTTTTTTTTCCTGTTCAATAAGTGTCAGAGATTAATATTACTGAAGCTCTGATTACATGGCCTAATCCATTTTAGTGAATAAATTTGGTCTTGATGTCCATTGCACCTACATTAACAAACCCTCCTCTCTTAGAGAGTGTAGGAGCCTATGGGAGAGATTTCAGATATATTAAACCCCATTACAGAAAATGTAATTTCTGTCAATATAATCCCATGTATTCTTCAATTTAGTACTTTAGAGATAACAAGCTACTTACAATATATTTGCCTTTGGAGGATTAATTTACAAAGTGCACTATCTGGGAGACGCAGGCGGGCTCACATAAGCATAGCTTGTAAGGGTTATCAATTTCTGTGACCCCACAGCAGCCCTAGGAGATCAATTTTTTGAAGCCCTTTAAGATGCTGAATAAAGGAAAATACCAAATACTTAGTGTATATGAAGTATGTTTCAAACATACTTAATTTAAAATGGAGGAATAAAAGGCATAAAACATAAAATTTACGTGGTACAAGTTAGTGCAACCCACAGTATTTTGGCTCAGCCAGAAGACATTAGTGTTTACTTCAACTTTACATTCTCCAGCCTCTATCCAGGTGTTACCCTAGTTTGTAGGGTTGTCCTTCAGTTTCAGTCTCAGTGGGTGCTTTGGGCCACTGAGAAGCTGTGTGTACTCATCAGGGTCTTGTGTAACGATGGGATAGAGAACGGGTGTGCTGCTCCTGCGGGGTCTGGGAGTACAGGATTCAGCATGGACAGATGTGTCAGTTTGGGGTGGTCCATCAAAAGAAATCTTTCAAGATGATGAACATAGGATGGATTCAACTAAAGGTGGTGGAATTTCTCCAGAGTGACCTTCAGTAGGTTTTCTTTCAGTTTTTTTTCCAGGGTGTTTTTCAGTACCAGTCTCTCTTCGAATATCGGGACTTTTTACTTTGGCTTTGTGTCAGGTGTGTTCTTATTAGTTCCTTATGTGCAAAGAAAAAAAAAAAAAGAGGTCAAAATACAACTCTTGTGGATGTAGGGCAGACTTCCTCTACTTGAGCTATTTCTGTAATGCTGCTGTGGTGCTACAATTGTATAAATTATTGAGATAATTCTTCTTCTCTCTCCTGAGGCACAACAATTTAACGCTATAGAGGCGGTGGGGCTTTCTTAAATCACAGGTGGTGGGCAGAAATGCCAAAATATGGCAGTGCAGCCCCTGCTTTTTGTAATGGATGCAAAGGAACAAGGAGACTGTGAAGCTGTTGCTGAGTGTGCAGGTTGCACGGGGAATACGCAGCCATGAGGTGACCAGAGAGCTACTCATCCCCTCTCAAATCCTGGGGGCTATGGAGCAACCTTCTCAAACATTTTGCTGGATCCCTTTTCTTCTAAAGCAATGTGCACAAGAAACTCTTCCTACCTAAATGTTTTGCTGCAGGGAAGAGCTAACATATAATTTCTGGTTAGTTTTGCCCTTCTTAGGCAGGCTCATAAGTCATTCAGCCAGAACTCACAAAAAAAATTTGCCTTCCTCCTTAGATTCTTCCAAACTTGTTAACACACATGTACATTTTTGTATTAATGATGAGTCATTGTAAATCACTGTTGCAGAGATTAAATAAAATGCTGAAGGGCAGGCTGGGTGCAGATCAGTCATAAATTATTGGCAGCAACACAGCATGTGGGAATACATGAAATGTGCATGAAAAACATAAACTCATGTCTGGTAGCATGGTCGTTAGCCCGGACTGGGAATGCTGGATTTTCTGGCTGGAATTAGAAGTTTGCCACAGACCAGTCAGTGAAGAGAGCATTTGTTTTCTGGAGAGACTGAAAGCATTTAAACAATTTTTTTGTCATATTTTGAATGCCTTTTCAGTATGTGCTGGTTGCATGCTTCAGTTTTGTGCCGTAACGAAAAGAAATGTTGACTTTCACATATGGACTGCCCTGGTGCTGGGGCTCCCTAGGCAAATGCACATAACCCCTGTTGATGTGGAGGAGTCACAGGAGTGGGGTGATGATGTGAGATGTGCCAGAAAATATATCCGTGAAAGGCCACGTCTTTAAAAATACCACAGTCCTTTTACCATGACCCTTTTCATTGGGTTATTTTATTTTTTAAGCAATTAAATAATCCACACAGAGGATTTTTCCCTTTTTTTCCCCCCACATGACAACTTTACTTGAGAATCACCAGCGTTGCCTTCTAGGACCATCTTTTTGTCTCAGTCAGATGTTTCTGTTGTGGGAAGAGGGAACCCTTACCCTGCTGCAAAATAAAAATAAATCTGTGGAAGGTAGGAAGATAGCAGAGTTCAAATGCCAGTAGTCTAAATGAATCATTCAGGTCTCTGTCATATCTGTTGTTTAACCCCACAGCAGTTTAGCGTTCCAAGCACAGTAACATGAGCAAGAAGGGGCACTTGTATGATGCCTGTATGGACATGGTGGAGACCTGAACAGGTACAGGTTAATAAGGTGCTTTTCCCAGGTGATAAAAACAATGAATTGAAATATCCAGGTGTGATCCAATCACTTCTTACCTCAGCTGAGAGCCAGTCAGGCTATATTGAACAATCCATACGGTTTTCTTGTTTACTACATCCCAGCTGAATCCCTTCCCATTAAGAGCTAATGGTAAATAATTACTGGTGGTAGTCTATGAAGAAGAGAGCACAATTCTAATCAAGGGCTGCATTAGATGTCAGATGCTTGTTTATGTTTTAGAAAAGTCTTGGTGCATGCAGATAAGATGTTTGTATACTTGTAGAATAATGTGCCTGTATAACCTCCCTATATGTGCATGTCTTAATGTGATTGTGTCTCTAAATAGTATTGCATCCAACTGCATTAAAATTATAAAAAAAATAATTGAGAATTCGAATCCTGAAAGTCTAGCCTTTATTAGGTGTTTCCATTCTGCTTTTTCCAAGTACCCTTGTGCTATCTAGAGCACAGCCCAGACAATGCTGGAGCAGCTACTCAATATTTTATCTTGCCCTCATTCTTCCGTGCTTCATTTGTTGAGCTGTATTCAAACCATGCTTGAAGATGGAATTAATAATTACTGCTGGGCTTTCCTGTTGCACTCACTTACTGCTGTAATACCCAAGTCTTTCCCTGACCTCCATGTGCCTATACATGCATAGAAGGTTGTGGGTCTGCATGGTATTTTTACAGTTACCCTGCAAAGAGAAAGAAAAATGTTGTCCTGGCTCACAGGGGAAGAAGTGAGGCTCATAGAAGTACAGGTCACAAGTTTTGGGCTGGTCTGGCGCTGTGAGGTGACTCAGAATTATAGCAATTTGTTCTCATTTAGGGTCTGACAATCGTCGAAACTTCATGTTTCATGGAAACTCCAGGTTTTGAGTGCCTTGGTGTCTTACATTACCAGTGCCCACTGTTGTGTATGGAGAAATGAGAAATCAGTAATTTGCAATGAAAGTTTTGTGTTCACTGATTTACTCAGTAGCTCTCAATCAGTCCAAGGAAGCAGCAGAGCTGAACCCTCTTCTCTGGTGCAGTATTTGGCTATATGAACCAGGACTGGCTTGCTTTTCTTCCTGCCTGAGTCATTCAACTTTGTCAAAGATTATTACCTGTAGAGATAATTTTTTTTATTTTATAATGCCCTGGCCTGTTCTTATAACAGACATAATTGTCATTGGGATGCTTGAGGCTTTGAGCCCTATCAAAAATGGTAGCATGAGCTGGTAACTGAACTGTGATGAAATACATTAAAACCTAGGGTGCAAGCAAATCTAGTAATATGGTGTCCTAACTCTTGAGTTCTTGATTTTGTATTCTTGGCTTCTTTAAATGTCATTTTTGTATATAATTTCCTAGACTTGCAAGAAACCTCAGAACAAGCCCCAACCAAACATATCAGAAAAAAGTATCAAATAATGTGATCAAAAAATTTTCCCTAATGTTATTTTTGGAGCCAGATGAAGTGGATTTTACTGAAACCCTGTAAGAATGACATTTCAAAAAGGCTCCAGGACCAGCCCAAAGATGAGTGTGGAAAATTAGAGATGGACTTGGGATAGAAAGAGCTGACCACCTTACTGTATGTAGCACAGCCAGCTCAGAGCATAGAAACAGAAATAATTTATTACTCTTTCAGTCCCCTCACAACTCTCCTCCAGCAGTAAATTTCCTTCTGCCTCCATTTCTTTGCTTCTGGGTAAGACTAGTGGTGGGGCAGGGTAGGAAATGCTTTGCTATGGCATGGGCAGGCAGAGTGGTGTGGTGGGGACAGGAGGATTCTGCACTTCTCATGAGGAAGAGCTCCCCAGACCCCAGCCATGAATGGGGAACACCACTGGGAAGGGTGTCCTTTCCATCTGCTCGCCCTGTCTTGCAGATGGTGGGGTTAAGGATGGAGCAGATGGGGGAATGCAGACTGGGAGGTGCAGATGGAGAGGTGCAGATGGGGCAGATGCAGAAAGCCCCTGCCTGCCCCTCCGCAGAGGCGCGGGGGAAAGACGAATGGCCTCACAACTCTCCACCTTTTGGGAAACAGTCCCAGGCCCCTCTTTTCCCTCTGCGGTTTTCATATCATAGCATGCCAAGGATTTGGTGCATCTGAAGCACACCCAAACACCCCGAAATCCAACTGATACTGTTGTCTGGTGTTTCCCATGTGCTTAGCCCCATTCCAGACCCCTGGAGGAGACAGAACAGCTCCTTCCTGGAGCTGGGCATTTAGCGTCGACATCATTTTTGCTCAGTTCCTTCACTGAGGGTGATATTCACCCTGAGCAAAAGGCCAGCACATGACCAGTGCACCACTTTAGTCCCACTTAAGCACTATTTTTAGGGTGTAAGTGGGGGAGGAGGCCGGCAGGGAGGGAGCATAGCAAAAGCAGGTGCTGGTCCTATATGCAGGGTTAGATTTTCACCCCTGTTGCCACCAAATTGTAGACTACAATAACAGGGAAGATATTTGGTTTGCCAAGCACATCACACGCAGGGATTTTTAGTCCTTGGAGAATAAAATATCTGCTTATTTTCAGATGTATCTATTACTGCTTTTGTTGCAGTAAACAGATTAAATGAGAAAAGGTCAAGATGCAATTTCAATCTGTGTAAGAACATAACAAATACTTTTCTCAGTAATCAGATATAGTAAATACAAGTACTTATTTACTTGTAAATGTTAAAACATTCACAAATTATCCTCTCAACTTCAGCAATACGAACTTAGCCATCAGATTTTGGAGAAAATTTACTTTTCTCCTCTATGTTATTCTAGAATATGTATACAGTTGTTATTTAAACACTGTTTTGTTAATGAGAATACATGCAAAAGCAGGAAAAAATAGGAATAAGAAAGAGTATATATTTTGAGTTTGACAAATAAATATTGTTTTATATTCTAGAGAATAAGACGGTAGGTGTTTGCAGAATGAAAATCATCCTCCTCCAAGAAAACCCCCTCAAAACACCAAGAAAACTATTTGTAAAAGTATCTTGCTGGGTGAATTGTTACATCATTTGAGCAGTTCATAATGTGTGAGGTAAATTAGCTGTTCTAAATGTACCATGTGCTGGATTTTTCAAGCAGATTTTTGCATTTATGTTTTCACTAAGTCTTAGCTAATTGTTATGCCTTTCACCTTGAATGCCAATTGTAATAATAATATTACATCTGTAGTCTATTTCTCTGTTCTTAAATTACAGCAATCAGGAGTACTCACTAGGTAAAATCCTGTATAGTTACTCATAAGAAAATATTGAAATCAGATGAAAAAATAGTGTTTAGCTTGCATATTGCCTTAGACAGCCCTGGAGAGCTGCCAGGCAGTCAAGGTATTATTAGAAAAGCTGAGCAAATAGCTTACAGGGGGAAGAGCTGTGAATGTAAAGCCATCAGGTACTGTCGGATCACTGGATTTTAGGCTGGAATTTCCTTTTTTAGTTCAGTAAAGCCATTTTAAAGTACAGCACAGTGGTTCAAATGTGTGGGGTTTGGGTTTGGTGAGTCAATTTAAGAAGTAGTGGTACAGTTTTGCCATAGGTGTTTTCCAAAGGTGCTCAGAGGAGGTGAGTAAAGAGTTTTCTTGGGGAAATGCTCCCCTTGGCCTCCAAGATTCAGGTGGAGGAGAAGAGGGAGACCTAAGAGATGGAGACCTGGGTTACTTGTTCAGTCCAGACTTATCAGTTTCCACACCCCCCAAACTGCTCTAAAACAAGGGTCATCCCATTCACGAGCACCAAGGAAAGATGTTTCTAACCATTGCTCTGACAGCTCCTGGATTTAGACTGGGAAAAAACAGCAAAGGAAACACCATTTATTTCAAAAGCAAATGTGAAATCATTTGGCCCAAGCTAACAGTGATGAGCTAATTAGTGACACCCGGGGCACTGAGCAAAATAAACCTCTAAAGCTGGTATTATTTTAGTCACATAGATACTTCTTTGAGAGAAAGTAACATTGGTTCCTACTGCAGAGCATCAGACAGTGCAAACAGAGTTTACCTGCCAATAGTCCTGACTAGCAAGAGGTTAATATGCAACCAAGAAAAAACCTCTTTTCTCTCTTCTGGGGTGGTCTCATACTCAACAACCTTTTTTTTAGTTGGTGCATTAATGTGCTGTAACAAATATGATGTCAGGTGCCAGAGAAATAAGATGGAACAGCACTCGTGCAGACATTTTCCACTTGCTCTTTTCTCCTCTCCTGCTCTAGTTTTGCTCTGCAGGATCAGGGTAGGGGTCAGAATGCTTTGCTTTCTTCTTATTATTTAAAAATACTGAGATTCAGGTGTACACCATCTCAAAACAAGAGTTTGGCTTTATAAAAGCACCCATTCAGGACACTATTGTGTTGCGGAAATGCTGCATTGGAAGTAAGGGGAGTGCTTTGCACTGTCTTTCTAAATACAGTTCTACAGGTCTTGGTTTCTTTCTAGTGCAAAGAATATCCTTGTTATATGTATTTAAAAAAATTACATGCCCTCAATATATGAAAAAAAAGAAAGACAGAAGGGGAGAGTAATGGCTTGTCATTGCTTTGCAAGTCAGGCTTTGGTCTATTTTTGTCATAGCTATCTGAAGAGTGTTTACATATAGTTTGCCTTTCTGGTATTTTGTGCTTGCACAGACCTGATCTCCACCTATTTTGTGTCAACAGTTGCTGAGATTGGTGCAGAGTGATTAAGCATCACAAACTGAAACAGCAGCATGTGGAGAAAGGTGCCCTCAGAGACCCTCTCGCACTTAAATCAGACGCTTGCTCCAGGCTGCACCTGTGTGAAACAAACTGCCTGGTTGAAAGCTCAGACTGAAATAGTAAAAATGGGGCAAATGTTGCCTTTTTCATGGTTAAATCAATTTTCTCTTATCAAAAATGAGACACACCCAGAGGGGCAGGGTGAGGATGTGCTTTTGAAGGTGTGTGTTTTGCCCTGCCTACCCTGGAATGATTTTGGTGTAAGTGATGCATGGCTGGCTACACCAGCCTTCTACACCAGGATTCTACCTTTTCTTTGACTTTTCAAAAATAAAAGAAATGGCAGGAGATGCTGAAAAAACATTGCTTTCACAGTTGTTCAATGAAATCTAGGTCATGTAACAGTGTCATGGATTATTTTGTTTCCCTTGCCCAGGCACTGTAGTCCTTGTGTCTTTTTTGGCTAGGGATAAAGCTCAATACCAATAGCTGCTTTGGAATTCAGATTTATTCCAGAGATGTCTGACTTCCCACCTGGCTTATAAAGGTGGTTTGTACCATCTGGGGGCTGATCCCTAAGCTTTGTCTGTCCCCTGTCTCTCAAATTCTTTTAATCTTCGACATTCCTCTGACTTCTCTGTGTGTGTTTTGTTGGTGTTGTTTTCAGAGGGTGTCTTTTCTTCTGCCCTGAATATAATGCTGTCAGTAGTAGGATTAGAAGCAAAATGAATCACTTCACTTAATGGGAAATTATGTTTAGATAAAGTAGATTACAAAGTAGGCTATTAGTAGTGGTTAGAAAACAATGTTTTGAAGTGGGATGTCTTGGGGCACAGAGAGTTTGTTCAGAAGTATGGGGTTGTTTTTCAGGTTGGCTGTGACTCAGAGCTGTGTCTTTTGTGGTTTCTGGGGAGAGAAAAAAAGGAAAAAAGAATTCAAACCAGTTTTTCAGGTGCCCACATCACACAAAACACATCAATGTGCCTGTATTTGTTGTCTTGATTGTGGTGGGGAAGACACAACCACAGGAATAAAGCTTCCCTCAACACCCCAAACCAGTGTCTTGGGGTACAGACCAGAATGATGTCAAAGCTTATTTCACGTGTATAACACTGGTCCCATATATTTTCTCTTTAGAGGCCCTGAGAGTGTTTTCTCCCAAAGACACTTGTCAAGAGTTTGGGTTTGGCCACCCTGGGCTTTGCTTCTCCTTTTCCTGCAGGCTGCAGGAGCTGGTGTGGGGTAACTGTGTGTGGAGTTACTCCATACTCCTTCATTGCCTTTTGGGGATGAGGAGGATGAAGGAATTCGTCCAGGAGCATAGACAGGTCCTTTCTCACACCCTTCAGTGATAAGAACATGTTTAAACCAGCAGCCAGATGTGGGAGCAGCCTCTCTTCTTTTGCTCAGGCTGGGACAAGGCACAGCTTCTAACTCCCATGCTGTATGTGGGGTGGACAGGGAGGGAACAGGGAAAAGCTGTTTGGACAAAGCTCACCATCTGATGTATGGAAAAGCCTTGGACCTCAAGGAGGAGGACCCCCTGTGTTTAAAGCACTTGTATGGCATGAGAAAGCTCAGAGATCATGCAGGCACTTCTCACAAACTCTACATTCCACTAAAACAGAGGTTATGCTGAGTAGATAGAGGACATTAAACTGCTGCAATAGGGAGAAATATTCTCAAAGAAATAGCCAGTATTTTACTATCAGCTCTCACCCATTCCCAGCTTAATCCCTGCCATCAAATGGAACCTGGTTTGCTGGTTTGATGTGATCTGCTGAAGAAAAGCTGCTGGGTTGCACTGCTGGAGTGCACCAGATCAGGACCCAAGTTACAGAGTCCAGAGAAGCTCTCCTGAAGGATCAGATGGGAAGTTGATTTTCAGACCCTTCTTGGAGCTGTGCAAAAACACAGAGCTGTGAGATGTGCATCTCAGCCTTGGCTGCTCTCAGAGTGCCTGCACACCCTCTGTTACAAGTGTTTTTGTGGGAGTCAGGGTTTTGTCTGCCAGCATGTTGTCTACCCAACCACTCTGTGAGGGCCAGTGCTGAGTTAGAGCAGCCTTAGTGCCGCTCTACTACATGAATCTTTGCCATATTCCTTAAAGGCTAATTGTGGCACATGGAGATCAGCAAAGTACAGCTGCGCTGGGATTTAGGAGCAGGGAAGAGACGGGAGGTCAGCTCTGCTGGCGCTTTGCCATGTAAAGATTTGCCCTTACATCATCTGGCTGCTGAGGGCGAGTTTACATCTGCTTTGCACCCCGAGGGAATTGTGGTGTCAGGGAATGAGGTTGCTGAGAGTTCTCCCCAGTGCAGCCAAGACCTGCAACACTGTTCTGACTCCCTGGCATCGTCAGGGAGATGCCTGGATACTGGATCTGGATTTTCACTGGAAATGTTCCACGTTGGCTAAGCTTTTTTAGGAGGAGGAGGAGGAGAAGGAGAGCATACCAGAAAGGCCAACAGCAGCTCACCTGTGATGTAGAAGAGCACAGAAGATGGGCAGAGCAGGAAGACATCTCCAGGAATCCCTTCCCCAGGCACAATTGCTCTTCACTCCTCCCCAGCAAGTCCCTTCCATAATTTTCATTCAGAACTAGCCAAATAAATAGAAATAGGCCTCAGCTACATCCTGCTGGAGAACAGGCAAAATTTTGCAAACCGGAATTGTTTGCTGCCCAGCTGTCTTGTAGAAAGACTCCTCAAGAAGCTCTGCAGAGAGATGGAGCAGAGGAAGCTTTTGGGCCAAGGGAGAAGCAGGGCCAGGAGCTTGTGTCCCACCTCAGTAGAAAGCCACCAAACATCCCTTCTGTGTCCAGAGGACAGGCCACCCCCAGGGTCACTGCTGCCCCAAGGCAATCACCATGTCTGTGTTTTGTCCCATGGCGCTGGGGAGAGGGTTTTAAATTGAAAGGGGGTGGGGTTACTTTAGAAATGAGGGAGAAATTCTTCCCTGTGAGGCTGGTGAGGCACTGGAACAGTTGCCAAGCTCCCCTGCTGAAGGGCTTGGGAGAAGGGGAGGTGGCCAAAGGTGAAGCTGGTGCGTGCTGGGCCAGCCAAAATGTAGGGCATAGCCAGCTCTCTTACAAGGAGCACATACCTGATCTCATCTCTCTGCTTTCTATTTTTGTCCTCAATATGCTCCCTGCATTAGCAGGCATGGTTTGGATAGAGATTTGATAGCACTCTCCTGTTTGAGAGCAACTTTTCTGAATGCACAACATGAATCCATTGGTGGGGTCACATAGTAATGCTTGAAGTCAGATGCTATTTTAAAAACTAAATTGCAGAACCACACATGGCTTTCATTAGTGCTTTACATCAAATTTGTCAGCTAATTAGTGGTTTTTCATCACTAGTTTTTGCATAGTATTTTATTTAATTCAATTCACTCTCCAATATTGTCTTGCAAATCCCCTCAGCCCTGTATACAATCCCTGACACTGGTGCTGTGCCAGCAGAGGAGGGAGGAAGAGGAGAGCTTGCAGGAGACCTCTCTGATGCTCCTGATGGATGGGCTCTCTGTCTTTGGAGTATATTCCAATATTACGTGTCTGGAGTGGGCGGTGAGCAGCCCTTGTACTCTCTTCCCTCCCTACCTCCATTTAGTGTTATAAATGATGTATTGCAGTCCTGAACTGTCTTTGGTGAGGAGGAGGAGGAGAAACCAAGAAAAGTTGCCAAACATGATTTCATAAGGTTTGACTTTAAATTGAACAAAGTTTTTTGAGTGTCTTGGATTTTTTTTTCTTTACAAATAAAGGGAGTACAGAGAGCATGGATTGCTAATGACTGCTAGTTACGGGTCATTAAGCTCACTAACTGACTTCAGGATCAGAACTTTCTAATAACGGCAGTAAGCACTCTTTTAACATTTATTTCTCATTTTAGGGATGGGGAGATGTGATTACCATTTGAAAGTCTGCAGTTATTTTTTCTGTTCATAATTACAGCGGCAGCTTGCTATTTTGAAGGCTGTTTTTAAAACATTTGAAAGTATTCAGTGAAATGATTTCTGTGTTGGTATAGGGTTTTTTTCTTTTCTTTAACTGACTCTTTTAAAAATCTCTGGAAAACAAACACAGAAAAAAATGAAAATATCTTAAAATAAGGAATAAAGCAGTTACTGAAGTGTAATAATCTTGGTTTATAGCATGCTTTCCATTTAAATTGGTTTTATTAGAGATAAACCTGTTAAGCGTTGAGGAATTAAGTGCTGAATAGAGAATGTTGTTTTGCTGCTGTATAAATGAAGGATCCCTCTATGCAGAAAAGAGTGAAACTGGTTTTACAAGTGAATTATTTGCCAGTTTGAAGTGCTATGTTTACTTTGGCATCCGTTATAAAAATGATGATTTGTTTGTTGTCAAGAAAGATTCTGGTTTTCTTCAGAGGGGCATGAGAGATTTTAGCACTGGGGTTTGTAGGTAATGTGGGCTTTCTCATTCTTCTTACGCCTGGTTTGCTAGAAGGAGCTCAAGGAGAAAATGAGGCAGAGAGATTTTCAGGAATTTCTTGGCTCTACCAGTGAAACACAGACTTCTGGCATGCAGCGCTTCGGGACAATATTGAGAGGGAGCAGCCTGTGACTCCAAGTAGCAGAAGTCAGTAATGGTGTGAAACTCTCCTCATTTTGGAGGGCTGGGGACGGAGAAAAATTCAATAGACCGCAAAGTCTCAGCATCTCCTTTCAGACAGCTGGTCCTGGAAAATTTCATTCAAAGACTGCAAATTGGAAGTCCCCACAATCACTCTGTCGATTCTTGAGCAAAGGTGACTTTGGAAATTCGTGACAGCAGAGGAAGGTCTTGTTTTATTCACTCAACAGAAGTGAAATACAAGGGGAAGGGAGAAAGAACAGATCTGTGTGGAAAACGTCACTTGGGCTGTAACCTGAGCCTTAGCGAGCTGTGCCTTTCGGAGGGTTTGGTGACCCTCTGAAAATCCTTGCTCTCTGGCTGCTATTATTGTAGCCAATTCCAACTAAAATAAGTCTTTTGTCATCACTAGCCATGCAGCTTCTTGCTGAGAAGAAACAAAACTTGTGCATGGCAGCGAGGGCGGCCAAGCTGAAGGTCAGAGTGCAGAGGCAGATTGCTGCATCCCTGGGGCTGGGGCTGGAGCGCACCCGTGGGACCAGCCGTGCTCCAACCAGGGACCCTGCCCGTGACCTCTGCAGACAGACCCCAGGCGAGGAGCCTAAGAGAAAACATCCTAGTGAAATGCAAATGGGAGAAAATAGGGTTTCTTACTCCCCTTTAGGGTTATGCAGGTGGAATTGCTGGGTTTTTCTTACTTTTTGGGACATGGCAGAAAGTGCAATCCCATGTGTCCGAAAAGAACAAGGAAAAGTTAACTTGAGAAAATTAGGAAATACTTCAAACTTCTGTGTTTGCCCAACTGTTCAAATGTTTTCTCCATGCCAGATCTTTCCCTTTACAAAACAAAACAAAACAATAAAAGAAAAAATCCTCTTAAAAAAAAAAAGAGAAAGGAAAAAAAGATGACAGCCCAAGGCATCACTTTGCTGAGTGCAACTTGTACACTGAGGGATATTATTATGTTGTTGTGCCACTACTGATCCAACCCTTTTGAGGCAAAAAACTCAAACCAAAAAACCCCCTTCCTCATCAGAGCAAAGATACCCCGACACAGACCACTGGAAATACTTCATGCAAGCCTCTGAGCCTGATTGGCTCTTTACTCACATGAGTAAGGCTATACGTCTCTCTTAAGTTTTACGCTAAATTGTATTTTGATAATACTCCATCTCAGTAGTAGTTAGTGTGCAAATACCTTTTTTAGGTCCTGATTTCTCTGAAGTTTTAAAGATTAGAGTGATTTAGAGTTTCTGTCTCTTAAGATAGGTGAATATGAACATTTGGCAAAAGGGGAAGGGAGATTATTCCTGTTAGCTTTTCTGTTCCATTGTTTTTGCTGATGTTCAAATCAGCCTGGCACTTTGGAAATTCAAAGAGTGATCAAAAGATCCTGGCTGTTCTCTCAAAGAAAAAAACTGAGAGTATGAAGAAATTAACCACATGCCCATATATTTCTGCAGCAACGGCTAATTTGCAGTTTTGCTTGCAAGTTCTCAAATGTGTTTTATAAACATCACAGCCTGTATTGTGCTCTCTCAAGGCAAGCTACGTTAATTGTTTTAATCTGATAGGTTCTTAGAAATCCTAGGTTTGGGAGGCAGGAAGAAACTTGAAAGTGAATACTTTCTTCTATTTTTTTTCTTTTTTTTTTTTTAAATGCTCGGTGGTTTGGAGTCTACTATAATGCAAAGTAAAGCGTTGTGTTACAAAGGCAGGGAGGTTGGGACAGAAGGTTAAAGGGCATCCTGGAAACAAACAGCTAGACCAGTTTATTTAAACAGATACAAGGATGGGGAGCTGACCTCCGTTTGACTTCTAGTGGGAGGAGCAAGAATGTCATTTTATTACTTTGCCCAGAAGGAAAATGTTCTTGTGTCTGAATTCCCCCCAAAGACATCCAAACACTGAGCTGTTTGGCAGAATTGCTACTTATAGAAAATACTTACATGAATGCGTAGGAAGAAGATAACTGTTAAGTACCTGTGTGTAAAATGTTCTTAAAGCAGATATCCCAAACCATAGCATGGGGCAAACAGGTGAGATTATATTTTACCATAGGCACATCTTGTGGGTAATTATTGGTAAACTCTAGATATATAGTTTATTCTAGGATATTAGTATACGAACAATACTATATATAGTACAGTTTATTATTTTGAGGCACCCCTCCATCTTAAAAGTGCTTGTAGTTTGGAGGAGAAGGAAGAAAAAGTCGAGAAGTTGAGGTTGTACGTGCCTAATGTTGCTCAGCATTTATTTGGGGTAAAA
This sequence comes from Zonotrichia albicollis, assembly GCF_047830755.1. Lineage (NCBI taxonomy): Eukaryota > Metazoa > Chordata > Aves > Passeriformes > Passerellidae > Zonotrichia > Zonotrichia albicollis. The sequence goes on from NC_133821.1 coordinate 26,093,138, forward strand.
GTTATTTCAGTGACCAGTCACTCTCACAGCTACCTCTCTCCTCCTGCCACATTACCAGGTCCTAGCAGTGGGGAAAGAGAAGGATGGAGAAAACACAGCAAGACCCTTGCCAGACTCACAGAAAGAAATGGCTGAGGCACTAGGGTTTTGTGGTGTTGTTTTACTTCGAAGAGTTACTGTGAAAATTGCTTTCTGCAAATGCAGATTACAGATATTAAACAATTTTCTAATTGGTCATGGAGCTAAGGCAGCTAATGGGGGAAAAAAAGCAGGTTTTTTTTAATTGCTTTTTTCACATGGTGTTTGTGCTACACCTGTGCTTATAATGAGAAAGGAAAATTAGTCTAACCTTCTGCTCACATGATTCTAATTTTCATGGTTTGTACAAGATAATGATAAACTGATTTGCAACACTGTTTGCTGGAGTCAAGAGGGGGTGTTTATTGGAAATGTGTAGAAAAAATTGATCCAATACTGTTGCTGACAAAACATGACCTAGTTCAGGTGTAAGGTTTCCAGACTGGCTCCTGGGTTTGCTGCCTTTGAGCCTGTTTCATCAAGACAGGTTTGATAAAGACTCAACATCTTGATTAATTTTTGCAGGAGTTTGGGTAATGGGTGTCAGTGGGGAATGGGAGATAGGAGGAGTCTGAAGTCACTGTGCTCCTCTTTGATGAGGGCAAAAGAAACAGCATGGGGCAGCGGTTTGCTATTCTTCTCCCCTCTAGTGAAGGCAAATGGGTGGGCAGAGCTGATTCCCATGGAAAGATCCTGGTGGCTTTATCTCTGTGGTAGGAGAGCTCCTGCTAAGCCACCCCAAGCAAAGGCAATGAAAACAAGCATCAACTATTCCCTTGTGGATTTTCCTATTCCATTTTATAAGTGTGCTATGATTTAGCCCACACTCACACTTCTTCCTTTACTAGTAAATATTGTGGCATACATTTTTATTATTCTTTTTCTCTCTCACAAAGAGCACAAAGTCTGGTTATGTAGCTTTGCCATGACTAAGTCTCGATTTTTTCCAAATGGATTTTAAATAAACTTTCTGCTGAATGAAACCTCAAGAGATATTCTTCAAGTGGTCTTCATTCAGACAGGTTCCCAGCCTCCTGATTTCAGCACCATGAGGAGATCAGGGTACTTGTGATCTATCCCTTTCTTCTGTTTTGCTCCAAATTATTTTGAATATTTCCAGATAAGCATTGCAGGACTAACTGAGGCAAAGAGCTACAAAAACACAAAGAGTAGGCTGCAGACAGCTATTTTTAAAAATTACTCTACCTCCCTTTTTTTTGTTATTTCCAAAGATCTTCTTTTCATTGTTCGGGGGGGGGGGAATTTTCAGTAGTCCAGTAATTACAGTTTAACAAGATGTTTGCTGTAAATGGTCAGGCCTAGCTGGAGAAAACAGGATTATAAATTCAATTACTGTAAAGCTATGACCTCGCCTTGACCCCCTCAGACTTTGCATAAAGAGAGGGAGGGGGGAAAAAGCCCACCAAGAAATGGCTAGGAGGAATGCATGGCTCTGAAGTCCCCAGCAGTGTGACTTAGTGGTGATAAAAGTCCAGACGTTCCCTCATTTGATGGGGTTCTGCCATCACAGTTCATTATCTTAATAGTGGGCATTAAAAGGAAATTAGGTTTGCAAGAGGTAGGGACAGGTTTTGATAAAGAAAAAAATTGGAAAAAGAAGTCAGAGGACATAAGGCAGAAATGACACTAATGAGGGGGGAGGTAGCAGATGCCCTCATAAGCATCTCGCCAGCTTCACACATTTTTGTTTTTTTGGTGCCCCATTCTGTATTGAGAAGAGCGTTTCTGGCATTGTTTCCTGAAAACTTAGCTAATTCCCCCATGAAAAGATGAAATGGAAGTGTCCAACTGTGGTAAAAAGCAGGCAAACATAAATCAGCTTGGAAACCCCAAGGTTGTGCTCTCAAAGGTCATCCGGGTTAGAGGTTTAGCAGTATTTGCATCCCCATGCAGCCTGATGGAGAGCACCACAGTAAGGCGAGAGGGCTTGGGGATGGGTGGAAGACATCCCTTCCCTAACCATTTGCTTTCCTCTTTTTTCTTGCAGGTTTATTAATGCTAGAAGAAGAATAGTTCAGCCCATGATAGACCAGTCCAATCGAGCAGGCAAGTCCCCAGCAGTAACTGTATTCAAGCCACATAGGCAAATACCATCCTCTAGCCATTCACCAGGAGGTCCAGTACCTGGTAAATAAGTGAGCAGTGAATGCTGGGAGTGACTGACAATTAAAATGCAAGCAACTTTCTTTAATTATGACTAATAATTTTGGAAAAAAAAGACATTGAAAATTCAAAAAAGGAAAGTAAAATATTCTGTTCCGTGACCAGACTTTCTGAACAAGATCCAAATTATTCTTGTATTTTTTTAGTCATTGTTTGGAGTTTTTCTTCCCAGCTCCTTCTGCTCCTGTGACCACTCCCTGGTGCATGGCTTGGTGTGGAATTGCTGTAAACTTTATTACCTGTCAAAAGGGCAAAGGGGTCAGAATCACTTGTGGGACTCAGTAAAGTTCAAAGACGTTCAATGAGGTAGAGCTTTATGTGCTTTAATAACCCAAGCCAGCTTACTTCTGAAGCCAGCTTTTAACGTACAGTGAAAACCTCCAGTTCAGGTAGTGGTACTTGTACAGGGTTGTTTTGTCTCTTGGCTCTTCTTTTGGGATTTCTGAGCATTTGCTGTTTACTTTGGGGGTATTTATTTCTATTTTATTAAAAGACTTTACATTTCCACACGTTGGTTCTATCTGGGGTCTTGTCTCGTGGCTCTCTGTGGGTATTTACCATCAAGGATTATCATAGCCCATTACTCCCAGTTGCTTTTGTTTTCTGAGTCTCCCTGCCAAACTCTCCAAATCCATCGCTGTCCAAGATGCCTTTGGGCCACACTTCCTTTTCAAATACATTTGATTATTTGTCATTAGACATAAATATCTGGCATGGACATGTTCAGCTCCTGCCCTTTGAAGGCACAAGGGTGTAATTTAACACACTGAGATTTCAGTGTGACTATTCCAGCCATAAAATCCAGCTCCTCTACAGGTTTTTGCATTGACGTCAGCAGCGGCAGCAGCTGGAGCCGGGGCTCCTCATGTCTCAAGATTTCAGTTTGCTAACTTTGTTTCCAAACTTACAGAAGAAAATCAGGCCAAAACCAAGTATGCCTGTTAGTCCAACAGCTAAATTCACACAGTAGATGTTTTCCCCTCTTTTTAGAGCTGGCATTAGTAGCCCATGGGTGGGGGGATTGTGTCCTGATGCCATGAGAAGAGGTGACCATATTGACTCTTGCTAAAAATAAATGTTGTGCACCTTTGCAGTAAGTCAAGGAACACCCTATAACCCCGATGGGCAGCCGATGGGAGGTTTTGTGATGGACGGCCAGCAGCACATGGGCATCCGAGCGCCAGGTAAGCCCCTGGGCAGCATTGCCCCCTCACGGGTGGCCTCGGTCACACCACCACAGGTAAACACACCTCCGCCCTCTGCCACCGTCCGCGCTGCCTGCTTGCCTCACCTGTCTTCTGCCTACCTTCCACACCACTGGAAACCAGGCGTCTCCTCGCTCGAGCGGTCCTGGACCCTCTGCCGTGCTGTGTTTTGGAAAGGGGCTTTTGGCACTATCTGTTGACTTTGCTCATTTTCTGGCATCTTCTTGGATTTTTATCTCCCTCTAGGACCTATGAGTGGAATGGGCATGAATATGGGCATGGAGGGGCAGTGGCACTACATGTAACCTTCACCTAGGTAACCAATGGCAAAGCCAGGGGGAAGTAAGTACAAACGAGGTCTTTGTTCTCACTTTGTCCGAGGGATATTTGTCTTCTTGCATTTCCCTATATTCTCCCTGCCCATAGCCTCATGCTTGTTCCTTCCTTTCCATCCATGCATCCTACGCCTGGGCTCCTTTGGGTTTTGTCTCCCTCTGGTTCAGCTCAAGCTTTCCAAGCTCCCAAACCCCCTGCGCGCGCGCGCCGTACATCGATGCTGCCGTACATCGACGCCGCCATACATTGATGCTATTATCCATCCCCGAGCACATGACAAAACAAGGAGCAGCCAGGGAGGTGGGGGAGCCCGTCGTCTTGGCAACAGACTGATTTGCAAAATGTAAGCGGTCTGCAGCAGCACAGGGAGAGGAAAGAGCATGTCCCCAAAGTGTCATAAATCTGTCTAACCGCAGTTGATGCATGAGTTACATTTCTCCCGCTAACCTGCAAGACACCAAAAAAGCCAAACAGAGACTTCTCATGGGGTAGGGAAAAAAAAAACAAGCAAAACCCAGCAGCTTCACTTAGTTGCATTTTGGAAAGCAATGGATGAAACTTTGATTTTTTCTTTTTTTTTTTCAAGTTTATTTCTCTTTGTCTGTCCGTCATAATGGGATTACGTGTGGCAAAGGAAAAAGAGAGAATACAAAATAGAGGTGTGCGCAGCAGGCTATGGAGCTTAGCCCAGGCTAATTGACTATATCCAAATTAAGTATGCCATCACTTGCAGTGTGACAAATGGATTTGACTTATTCAGTATACAAAAATAGAGATCATTAATGCAATCTTCAGTGGCAGACCTTGCAAAGGAAGCCTAGAAAAACTGTCCCAGTTTTTTTTTTCCCTCTTGTCTTTTTCGAGGGATAAATACATTGTATAAATTTTTGGGTTTTGTTTTGTTTTTTTCATTATAGTTAAGTGGTTTGAAACACTGAGGCACTTGGTACCATGTTTAAATGATGCCTTACTCTGTTTCTCTTGCTTTTCTTCTGGAGTTAAAAGAGTTATTTCAGCATCTTTGTTGTGCCCCCAGCCTATATTAACATAGGGTTTGAAGTTACCCAGGGCGAGTGTATTTCATAGTAGTCTTCTCTGAGCCCAAGTCAAAACTAAGTTTTAACAATTAGCTGTGAAAACATTCCTCTGAGCTTGGGAATGCAATAGCCTTATTACCTCATCATGAAAATTTCTAGCTTAGTTAATTTAAATATTGTTTCTTAGTTTCTGGGTCAATTAAATTTAAATGATGTATTTTATGCTTTGTGACCAATTAAATTAATAGGTTATTACAAAAAATATTATCATCTTTTTTGATTAAAGAGCTGTGAGTACAGTATATTTTATAAGCAATTTTCATTAGTTCAAAACTGTTCCTTTAGGCTAGATTAAGCAGCTATTCATTGCTAGAGCCTTGAGACCTGATTCCAAGGTGTTCGGCGCATTCACAGCGCGCTCTTACTTAGAACTAAAGCCAATTGAACCTACTTAGCAATAGCGTATGCCTTTCACCCTTGATGATTATGGAGCTTATAGCTCTCCGAAACAATACACCTGTCAGTTCCCATCAGCTACAGCAATCCAAGCAGAAGGCAGAGGCCCACAGAAAGCAGGAGGTTTTATTGTTTTAGGTCCAATTTTTTTCTTATTGTTCTCCCAAACCCACTGAAAGGTTTGACTGAGTTGGGAGTCTGATTTTTTTGCAGCCAGAGGTGATCAGGGGGATAAAGAAATAATTGATAACTGTTATTGATTTATGTATATATTTTTAATGTGTCTAAAAATACAAGTTTGATTTAGCAATCATACTTAGTAATCCTATCAATTTCGGCTTCGTATGAGGCCTTTGTTCAGTGATGTATGTCCTTGCTGGATTGCATCTCTTTGAATGGCACAAATATTTGGGACAGATTCCAAGAGATCAGGCTCAAGAGCTAAATAAATAGCTGTTGATAAACCTTGACACCTATTTAACCCATTGCTTCTCCCAAGTCCCTCGTTAGCTGCTGCAGATTCTCTGCCTTGTATTCCCAGCGTGCTTTTACAAGTGGGGAGGCGAAGGCAGGTGGCTGGAGTAAGGTCATGGGGAATGGAGCCCACCTGAGAGCCCTCCATGTGGCATTAGCCATCTTCAAGCTGGCACTGCCTCTGGCAAGCTTCCACATCAGGAACATCTCCATTACATACATTCCTAACCATAAAAGCAGAAAGCTGTTTTGTCTCCACAAACTCTGTATTTGGAAGGGAGGGGATGTTCTTGGGGGTTCTTTTTGACTCGGGGGCCATTCCTGTTGCCGTCATTGTGAGCCATACACAGACTCCCAGGTGCACAGAGGCAGCGGCACTCGCACGCCCACGGCCTCGCCGTGCCCCAGTGGAGCATTGGCAGCCCCATGGATGGCACAGCCAGTGCCACCACTCACCGCCGCCTCTTTCTCTCCCTCTGCAGGGCTGCCAAGTATGCCAGGGGATTATGTGTCTCGGGGTAGTCCAATGGGTATGAATATGGGACAGCCAAGCTATACGCCGCCCCAGATGCCCCCCCATCCTGCTCAGCTGCGTCATGGCCCCCCCATGCATACCTACATTCCTGGACACCCTCACCACCCAGTGATGATGATGCATGGAGGACCACCCCACCCTGGAATGCCCATGTCAGCATCAAGCCCCACAATGCTTCATACCGGCGAGCCAGCAGTGAGCGGACAAGTGATGGACATTCATGCTCAGTAGCTTAAGGGAAATACACGTTGTCTGCAGCGATGGTAGATTTCAAACATTGTCTTTCTGCAATGACTATGGAGTTCTTGGCGTCAACTTTGGACCAAGGGACGTTCCAATTCTTCACAGGGACCCTGAAAAGCAGGAAAACACCAACTGAAGTCAACTTCTGGGGACATGCTGAATACCTATATAAGACATTAAGAAAACAAAGAGTGAAATATTGTAAAATGCTATTATACTGTTATCCATATTACGTTGTTTCTTATAGATTTTTTAAAAAAAATGTGAAATTTTTCCACACTATGTGTGTTGTTTCCATAGCTCTTCACTTCCTCCAGAAGCCTCCTTACATTAAAAAAGAAGCCTTACACTTATCCTGCAAATGACAGAAAGGGCTTATTTGCAGGATTTTTAGAGCATTAAAATAACTATGTCAGGCAGAAGAATCTTTCTTCTATCCTAGGATTTCAGCCATGCGCACTCTTTCTCTCCCCCCCCTCCTCCTCTGTCTGTCTTTCTTCCCTTTCTCTGCCTTTCTCCCCATCTCTCTCCCTCTCTCTCTTTCTAGCCTGGGGCATGAATTTGCATGTCTAATTCATTTACTCACCATATTTGAATTGGCCTGAACAGATGTAAATCGGGAAGGATGGGAAAAACTGAAGTCATCAACAATGATTAATCAGCTGTTGCAGGCAGTGTCTTAAGGAGACTGGTAGGAGGAAGCATGGAAACGGAAAGGCAGTGTATTTGAAGCCTAATTGTCACATCAGAGCATCCTTGTCCCCATGCAGCAACCACCACCTTGTACATCACTTCCTGTTTTATGCAGCTCAAAACATGGACTGAAGATTTATTTTTAATATGTTGACTTTCTTTCTGGGCAAGACATCGGTCATGTGTGCATTTTTTTTTCCATAGTCCCATCATGGAGCATTTATGTATACATTGTAAATAAATTTTGTGCAAAAAGGACTGGAAAAATGATCTGTATTATTGCAATTTTTTGTAAAAGTAGCAGTTTGGTATGAGTTGGCATGCATACAGATTTACTAAGTGGGATAAGCTAATTATACTTTTGTTGTGGTTAAACAAATGCTTGTTGATAGCCTTTTTCTATCAAGAAACCAAGGAGCTAATTATTATTAATAATAATCATTGCACACTGAGTCTTAGAGTTTCTGATTGAAACAGTTTGGATTGTATAATAACTCAAAGCCCAGTTGTAGTAGTTTGAGTGCAGTAATGAAATCTGAATCTAAAATAAAAACAAATTATTTTTTGTCATGGTGACTCCACTGCTTGCAAAATTTGTTTCCTGTCCCCATGCAGTATTTGTAGCCATTCTATCCCAGGCTGAGAGCCGAGCATCTACGAAATTCAGCTGGCTCTGGAGATGTTACCTATCATTTGCTATTTAAATATCAGCGTCATATTTAAAGAATGTAAAACTAATGCTACGCTGCATAAAGAAACTTTCTTGGAACTTGCACTGTAAATTGTCAGGATGGGAACTGTTGCCTTTTAATAAATGTAATATTGTAGGGCATTAGTGGACAGAAACTTGTAAATAGTGTTACCCCCTCTCCCTCCCAAATTATAGTCTAATACACCGTTCAAATTATTGAGTTTCTCACTGGAATTGAGCATACTGAGGAAAGAGGAAAATAAAACTTGGCAGACATTGCCTGTGCAATGCATATCTGTAAGGGGACGAGGTGCTGCTGGACCTCTGCGAGGAAGGCCAGTGCAGACCCTCATTAACCAATTTCCTCTCGCATTTGTGCTTTCTGTGCCGCAGCCAGTGAGTGCGAGAGCTCCAGCCGGCCTGTGCACGCTGCGAGACCTCGTTCACTTTAAGTCAAGTTACAGCTACACAAGAAAAAATAGAGATTCCCTGGGCTAGGAAAATGACACAAATATCTTAATTAAGGCAAAATAGTGCAGCCCCCCCCCAGCCTCTCGCGAGCCAGGCAGCGCCCCGCGGGAGGGTCCCGGCCTGCAGGGCAGAATCCCGAGGGATCCCAGGGCAGGATCCCGGGGGATCCCAGGGCAGAATCCCGAGGGATCCCAGGGCAGAATCCCGGGGGATCCCAGGGCACACTCCCGGGGACTCCCGGGCACAGTCCCGGAGGATCCCAGGGCACACTCCCGGGGGATCCCCGCTCTGCGCTCCCCCGGTACCCCCGCGCTGGGCGGGGGCAGGGGTGCAGCCAGAGCTGCAGGCAGGCAGTGCAGACCTTTCTGAATGAGGCAGGCCACCAAAGGGGGACCTCTCCTCCCCGGCTGGGACTTCCTCCCACTCTTTTTTTTTTTTTTTTAACTCTGAATTTTCTTTTTTTTTCTTTTTTTTTTTTTCCTCCTCCTTTCCCCCCGTTTTCTTAAAGGGCCGCTGTACCGAACATCCCGGCTCCTTCTTTGTGAGGCCGGAGTAATGACATTTTTCTGCCAAAACGTGGATGAACGGGGCTCGCTTTTTTGCTTTTGTTCTTTGGTTTTGTTTCGTTTTGTTTGTTTTGTTTTTATGTGTTTGGGTTTTTTGGTTTTTTTAAAGATTTCTTGAAAGACAAAAACAAACCGCCCTCTCGCAGGCGAGGGCACACGCGTCCCTTCTCCTCGCAGCCGCTGCGGAGTGGGGCACAGACCTTCCTCCATGAGACTTTTTTTTTTTTTTTGAGGGGGGCACATTTCAAATTAAATCCACTATTACATCCCAAGACATTTAATCAGCTGTAATTATAACACATTCAAAATGAAGAATATGCCTTGACAGTATTTTTATTGTTATTGTTCATCGCATGATGTTAGACAGCTTCAGAGGCACAGGAAAGAGAAGTAAACGGGTTACAAATAGGGAATTATCCCTCGTTTAGCATTAAAATTCATTTAGATAAAATTGCCACAAACATTTAAATGGGAAGATTAGTTCCCCCTCACGCCTTATTGCACTCTCTCAATGGCTCCGTTAAGAACATTTTACACGTTGGAAATTCCGCCTTTTCGGGCCGCTCGCTGTTTCCTAGCTACCCTCCTTTCACCGCACCGGGGGGGCCCGGAGAGGCCCGGCTGGGCCGCCCGGCTGCGCCTCCGCCGCTCTCCGCGGCCCCGGAGGCTGCGCGGGGCTGCGCGGGGGCGGAGTGCGGGAGCGGGCGCGGCTCGCAGCCCGCTGTCCTGCCGCTGCCCGCCGCCGAGCAGCAGCAGCAGCAGGAGGACGAGGAGGAGGAGGACGACGACGAGCAGAAGGAGGAGGAGGAGGAGGAGGAGGAGGAGGAGGAGGAGGAGGAGGAGGAAAGCCGTCTTCGACTGCCATCTCTTGGGGGCTCGGGAGAGTGACCGGGGGGGGAATGCGGGGGCTTCGGGGCCGCCCGCGCAGCGCCGCGGATGTTGCGCGTTGCCGGACTAAAGTTTGCGCAGCCTTCAGCGACGCTCTGTTTTGTTGGTTTGGGTTTGTTTTTGTTGTTGTTGTTGTTGATGTTGTTGGGGTTTCTTTTTTCTTTTTTTTGTATTGGCCCCGATTTCCTGCGCCCCCCTTTTATTTTCGTGCCCCGCGGAGCCCGGTGCGTGCGCTGCCGCGCAAGGCGAGCGCAGCGCTCTGACCTCGCACCCTTTCAGAGAGGCTGGAGAGGGGCCAGAGCCCTCAGCGCGGAGCCCGAGCGCGCCGCTGCGCGGGGCCTGCCCTGCGTCTGCTCTAGGCACCCTCACCCCCAAGCGGGCTTTTCTGGGGGGGACAGCAAATTCCAGCCAAGCTGAGCGGGGCAGACCGAGTCCCACTCCAGGCAGAGGGACTCGCGTGGGGTGTGCCTGCCCTGCCGGCTCGCCCGTGCCACCCGCAGCCGCTGCTGCTTTTGGGCTCAGAAGCGGCACTTTTCGGCCGCGCTGTGAATATTTCCACTCCTGGCGCTGTTGCGCGTAAAGTTCCCGCTACTGGGGCTTTGTTGCGTGCTTCCTAAACCTGCGTGGAAAACAGAAAAATATTTTTCTACTCCCCTGACCTTGCTACGCCGCCCGTGATAATAACGTATATATATTTGTATTTCTAGTCGTAAATAAAATCGAACGGGCGTTTCCCGCGGGCCGGGAGGAGGCCGCTGTCCCCGGGCGTGCGTGGAACGGAGCGGGGGCGATCGCGCCTCGGGTGGGAGCTCCCGGTGCCTCCTGGAGGTGGCTGCTCAGCTCCCGGCCCGGGCTGGTGCTTTATGTGTGACAGCCAGCAAGCCCTCCCCGTCCCTTTAATGCTTGTGGAAATACCCGCATGCCTGTGTGGCAGCTGCTTCCAAAGCCCCAACTAACTCTTTTGGAAGAGCAGGGCGAAAAGAGTGAAAGGCGAAAGAAAGACTGTTCATTTTTTTCCTTTGGTGCCATTTTGGATGTCATCTGTTACCTTGGTGACTGTGCTCAGCCCCCAAAGCCCCTGGATTGTTAGGGAAAAAAAAAAAAAAAAAAAAAAGCATGCTATTTCTGCACCGTCATTTATCACTGTCACCGCATAATGATTCCCCTCGCAGCTCCTTATTGATGTTTGTAATTGCATTATCTCATAAAGGGAGGGGGTGGGGGGCCGGGATGATCAATGGAACCGCGCCGTGCATGCCGGGGTCAGGGGCTGCGGGAGGCGGCGGGGCCCCCCCGGACCCCCGGCCCCGCTCCCCGCCTGGCAGACAAGTCACGGGCACGGCCCGGAGCGCGGCCCCGGCAGCCGGCGTGCGGAGCCAGCGCGGCTCCCTGGGACCGTCCTGCGGGGACCCCCCGGTCCGGGAGAGGAAGTGGGGGAAAAACAGGGCTCTAGCGAGGGGAAAAATTAAAGTGGGTACAATGTGATTTTGCTGGGAAAAAAAAACCCATTGGTGAATTCTGCCCCCAAATCCCGAATAGCCGCACTGAGGGCTGCGGTGCGGGGGTGCTGCCGCGGGACTCCTCGGGGCCCTCGGGCGCGGTGTCCCCTCGGGCGCGGGGGATGCGCGGGGCGCGGAGCGGCGGCCGCCCCGAGAGCGCTGCCCGGGGCACCGGCTGAGGCGGGGAGGGCGGAACAGGACGGGCACGGGCCCCTCGGCGAGGAGGAGAAGGTCCCAGAAACGGGGCTCGTTTTCCGCGTTTAGCTGGGTTTTGTACCGGTTTCTTTTTGCCGAGCGCTCTTTAGAGACGGCAGCGCTGCCGCAAAGCCCCAAACCGGAGCAGCCCACGGGGAAATTTTCCTCCTCTCCTTTCTCTCTCCCTCGGCTCTATAAAGATTGCCAACGAAGTAAAGATTAACTCCTTTCTCCCCCTCGTCGCCGCGCAAAATGAACTCCATGCACTGAGCCCAAAAGTTCAAAGAATTATTTCCCAGCCATTTTCCCAGAGGACGAGCCGTTGCACCCCATAACCCGGGACTTGGGGGGACCAAAGCCGAGCCAGAACAGAAGGATGCTGGTTTTGCCACAACCATCCTGGGCAGTCCCGGAGCCTCCCTTTCAGGCGCCGCGCTAAACCGAGGGGGGAGAGCGAAATCCTGCTTGTCCTTCACCGCATTGATCAGCTCTCTCCCCAGGTTTCCCCCTCTTTAATCTTCCCTTGGAAATTTAGCAAGGCTTTTATTTTGAGGTAATACAGCCTAAGTGTTATTGCTCTTTTTCCTATACCTACATATGTAGAGAAAAGGAAAAAAATACACACACATACATATATATATACATATATATTTTTTCCGTATTTCTTCCAGGAATGAGGGTTGGCGCTACCATTAGCCTTGTAAAAAATCGCCGGTTGTCTGCTTTTACATAAACATTCATGATTCCAAATAAACTTTCTAAGGATTTCATTTGGAAAGTGAAGCGGTCGGCACTGCAAAGGCATTGTACTTAAAATTTCAAACGTGAACTAATCCAACTTAGCTATCTTTTCCCTTTTCCTAGTCTGATAGTTGGCAATCTGGAGTTCCATACATTAAAAAAAAAAAAAAATATTTAGTGCCATAGCCCACGGTTAAAATAGTGAAAAATTAGTCTCGTTTCAGAAATTATTTATTTATAGAACGAACATGATTAAAACATAAAAAACACACAAACTGCAGCTGCAACAAAAAAAACCCCACCGTGATTTACGATTATTAAATCTTTGATTGCCATGTTAATGTTTCTTTTTCTACCTTTCATTTGCATTTTAATCTATCGAATCTTTACAATTTTGCTGCCTCCTACTCGAATGATTGATTACACATCTGAAAGAGGGAAAAAAAATCCTAAGCTTTCTAGGCGAGCTTCTATCTTTCCTCCCCCCTTCCCTTTGCTGGTTTGCTTTCTGAAACCTTCCTCAACAATGTTAATGCAAGCAGGACAAATTAATTATGCTCTTTTAAATGTCAAAGGTATAAATAAAAATGCTTCCACCCCTCCTTTTCCTCTCCTTTGCTCCTGCCCCAAATGGGAATATTTTTCCAAGCCGCTTGTTTTAAAAGCAAGAAGGAATCACCCCGGTAAAATACAATTAAAAAATACTCGCAGCATCCGGAGTGTAAATAAATATTATTGCGTGGACATTTACCTATGGAATAGGGGGGGAAAAAAGAACCAGAGAGGCAGCGGGAGCCAGGGAGCCGTGGTGCAATCTCCCTGGCGCAGCGGCAGCGCTTTCCTTCTGCTCTGAGCCTTTGCATGGGGCTGTTCCCCGGCCCCCCCGCCCCAAAAAAATCCTCACAAGAAAAGGGGGTGGTGAAGGTTCGGCCGCAACAGGAGAGGAGCATCCCCGTGGGCCGGGGTAGGGGTGGAAGGGCTGGGGTGGCGGTGTGGGAGCGTGGTGGTCCCAAAGGGGGGTCCCACCTGCTGGCTCAGGCGGGGTTGCCCATGGGGGACCCACTCGGGGCATGCCCATAGGTGGGCACTGGGCTGAGGGATGCCCATAAAGGGACCGCAGTGCCGGGGATGTCCCCTCGAGGGGGTGCCCACCCACCCAGGGGATGCCCACCCGAGATGGGCCCCCGAGGATGCCCGCGGGCAGGACTGGCACCTGAGGGCGCCTCTTTGGGGAGGAATCACCAGGAAAAATGGAAAGGAGCGCGTAGGGCGGGACAGGCGGAGGCAGCGGCGCGGAGGCTCCGCGCCTGCGGGCCGGGAGCGACCCGCGAGGGCCAGGCAGACGGGGAAGATTTAGAGGTGAAGAGATGGCAGATTGTTAAGAAAGTAATAGTAAGGTGTCCCATATACTACGGTTTTATTGTGGGGTAGTAACTACTAGATTTATTTATTGCCGAGGCAATATAATAAAGATAATGACCGCAAACTCAAGATAAATGCTTACGCCCATAGCTGGTCAATTCTTTTTTATTTAAGAGAGTGATCCGGAGAGGTGAAAGTCATCTTCTCCCGACCACAAATATCAGTCTTGGTTTCCACCAGGTTATAAACATGACATGCAAATAATGGAGCTGCTGCCGGGCGCGGAGGGTTTGGGGTCGGGAGGAGGGAGGTGCCCCTTCTCTTGGCATTCCCATCTCCGAGGCACCCGCAGAGGACAGCGCCGAGGCGGAACAACCGGGGAACGAGTGTCCCCGCGGGGGAAGCGGGGAGCAGGACAGAAACACGCCACGCTCCCAAGCCCGGGGGGAAATGCCCCTTGGTGGGGAAGCGCCCGGCGGTGCCCCTGCCCGGGGAGATCGAGTGTCAGCCCCACCATGGGCGCTTCTGCTCCTTGCGGGCGCTTTGATCCCTGCGCGGCCGGGAAAAAAAGCCACCTGACAGCGATCTGCGGCGGGCGGGAGAGAGGGAAAGAGAGAGAATGAAGGGAAAAAAAAAAAAAAAAGGAAAAAAAAAGAGGAAGAGCTGAGCCGTACAATTTCGTGGTTTGTGCGCAGGGTAAAATTATAAGGTCGAAAAGTGCGAACAATCCTCCTCAATCTTTTACAACACCAGCGCTGCTCCCAGCCTTGGCCAGAGCCTCCCTTTCTAGCCGACCGTGAGTTCTCCTTTCCCCAGCCTGTGCCTTGGCTCTCCCGGCAGCTCCCGCCTGCTCCGGCCGCGCCGAGCGCATCTCCCCGCACTGCGCGGGTGCTGCGCGGGTGCTGCGCGCCGCGCAAGGGCCGCTCTAACAGCGGGCAGCGCTCTCCTGCCCAGCGCGGCAGCTGGTCTGCCGCACTTCAAAGGGTGATAACCTAATTGCTTCCAGAGGTTAAAAGTAATTAAACTGTATTAAAGGAACTTAAATAAAACCGGTTTGCCGCGCGCTGGGTCCCCTTGTCCTTCAGAAGGTAAATTGAAATCCCGTTTCTGGAAAAACTGCGTTAAAAATCTTGCATTTATGTAACATATGTGAAAAATGTAAACAGATTTCGTTTTTGAAAGGGTATGGGTAAAGTGGTGGTAATTATGTATAATTAATGCTGAAGGGAAAATGAACACATAATAGGTTCCAAAGATTAAACCATCTGTAACTATCAGGGGAACTTTTAAAGTTTTTCTTTTCCTTTTTTTTCCTTTGCAAAAAATATATCTATTTCCTTTCACTAAGGATTTTTATATGTTAAAATTCAAGTCAATGCTTTCATCTTTGAAGTATTCTGATTTGAGAAACAAATCCCTAAAACATTTCAGCAATTCTCAATCTACAACTTTGAAGAACATCCAGTATAAAAATAAATTGAGTGGTAATTTTAACCATTATTAATGTTTGTGGCACTTAATTTAGTTAGGTGCTGGTTTTCCATTTTTGATTACACCATAAGGAAATTATTTTGCTAAGAAATGTTGAGATAAAGTATAGGCATTCCCACACATTCTTTGTATTTTTTCTGGCATGTATTTATTATAGTGTACTCAATCTATTTTAATTTCTAGGTAATGCATAATCACCAGAGCAAATTTTTTTTTGCCCAGCAGCATGTTTGCAAGGGCAGAACCAGACTGCAAAAATTTAAGTCCTGCACATCTGTACATGACATTAAACACAAGCAAATATAAATTTAAATACATTTTTCCCACTATCTCAGCTCGACTTCACAGAAGTAAACCCAGCGCCTTTAACATTTGCAAAGGTAGGATTGTATCTAGCTTTAGCAACACTCATAGATGTTGAGGTGTGGTGTGAGCTGCAACTTCTGTCAGCAACTGTGTTTTTTCGATAACAGTAATTCTTAAGGTGTGAAGGTAGTGTTGCTAAACCTCGTGGATGAACAGACTAGTTGTTTTGCAGAACTGATGGCTAGAGAAAATAAATGCATTTGCACAGAAAGAACAGTTATAACTAGCAGGAGCTGAAGTTTAAACTGCTCTACCAGCTTAAACAGAGTTTAAACTGCTCTAGCATCCACTTGAGAGACAGAAATTAATTGGCTCCTTTCAGCCCAGATTCAGATCTGGTTCTGCTGCTGTTCTGACTGAGTATGTGGGGGAAGTTTTTCTCTCCAAGAGGGAAGGCTAGATACCTCCTGTGGGGAATTCACCAGCTGGCAGTTCAAGACAAGGTTTAGGTTGTCACTCCCACTCCCCAGTTATTGTGTCTAGCTTGGAAAAGTAAATTTTTAAGTAACAGTGCTGCTCTTTGATATCTGCCATACCGTGGAGGTTTATATACGGCTTAACCCGTTAAATTAACTCTTAGACTTGCTCTTTTATGCAGAGGCCAAGCAGCTGAGTCTCAGCTTGGCATTTCTGGCAAACCCAGCTGAAGATGCTGAAGACTCTGGAGCAATAAAAGGGTTTGCTCTTCAGGGGATAATCTACTTTAACCCCAAGAGCAGTTTTTGGGCTGCTCGCTCCTCAGCCTACCTGGAGGAGGATGAGCTGCCAGTGGATCCCAGCCCAGTGACTCACCCAATAACTTTTCCTGAACAACATCCATGTTGTGCAGACATCAAAGTGAATGCTTGGGCAAATGTTCATATGGGAAGGGTGTGGAGGAGAACAAGGCTCAGATGGGGATTGCAACCTGAGGAGCTTACTTTTGGAGTTGTAAGGCCCAAGTAGTCATGGAAGCTCTGGAGCCTTTCACAGCTATAAAATCAGTTTGCTACTGAAGTGCTCAGCTATTTGCTGATGACAGCACAAGGGCAGCGTGTGCAGGCAGGTGCAACCATCCCTGGCATTGGCCAGCATCTAACAATGGTGGATTAAGTCAGCTCCTATTCGGAGCTATCCTGATAACTCATGCAACACCAGAAACATCAACTTCAGCCAAAGACTTTTTCCCAAGCCTGGGAAATCCCCTGCAAAACCTCCCGTGTTAAAAAAAGCACCAAAACAACCCTTTCCCCCCTACCGGTGCCCTGGATAGAGATAAAGGATAAAACCCCCACAGTTTGTCACTGTCTTTACCAGAGTAAATTAACAGCCTGCTTCCCTTTGTAATGCCTTTTGATGTGCTAATCCTCACACACTCTGATGTACCACCTTATTCTTGCAGGGTACCTGATGTGTCCAAGCACAAGTTGAACAGCAAATCAACAGGATTTCAGCTTCCAAGGACACCTCGGGTGATGCAGAGTCAGGGGTGGGTGATCCAGCCTGGTGGGAAGGCAAACTGGCTTAGGGTGCTTCCGTTTGCCCCTTGATGGGAGGTGCTTTGTAGCCAACTTTCTTATGCCTGAAGTGAGTTGCTGTCTGTGGTTTGAGGTGATACCACTGACGGCTGCGAGCATCAAGATGGTGATGAAAAAGCAGGCCTGGTTTTTCCCTAAAATGTTGTGCTCTCAGTCCCTGTGAGTGGGATTTCCGCCCCCCTTCCCAGCTGCTGCCCACAGTGTTTTTTTGGCAATGCATGGCAATGAGGGTGGCCTGGCACAGCTCCCACACAGCCTTGGGTCCAAGCATGGGAGTGAGCCCTGCTCGACCCAGACTGCAGCAGAAACTGAAACTACTACCTACATTTTCTTTTCTGGCTGGATTCCTCTTTTTTAAATCTCTACCTTCTTTCTTTCTTTCTTTCTTTCTTTCTTTCTTTCTTTCTTTCTTTCTTTCTTTCTTTCTTTCTTTCTTTCTTTCTTTCTTTCTTTCTTTCTTTCTTTCTTTCTTTCTTTCTTTCTTTCTTTCTTTCTTTCTTTCTTTCTTTCTTTCTTTCTTTCTTTCTTTCTTTCTTTCTTTCTTTCTTTCTTTCTTTCTTTCTTTCTTCCTCCTTTCTTTCTTTCTTCTTTCTTTCTTTCTTCCTTCCTTCCTTCCTTCCTTCCTTCCTTCCTTCCTTCCTTCCTTCCTTCCTTCCTTCCTTCCTTTCTTTCTTTCTTCTTTCTTTCTTTCTTTCTTTCTTTCTTTCTTTCTTTCTTTCTTTCTTTCTTTCTTTCTTTCTTTCTTTCTTTCTTTCTTTCTTTCTTTCTTTCTTTCTTTCTTTCTTTCTTTCTTTCTTTCTTTCTTTCTTTCTTTCTTTCTTTCTTTCTTTCTTTCTTTCTTTCTTTCTTTCTTTCTTTCTTTCTTTCTTTCTTTCTTTCTTTCTTTCTTTCTTTCTTTCTTTCTTTCTTTCTTTCCTTTCTTTCTTTCTTTCTTTCTTTCCTTCTTTCCTTCTTTCTTCTTCTTTCCTTCTTTCTTTCTTTCTTTCTTTCTTTCTTTCTTTCTTTCTTTCTTTCTTTCTTTCTTTCTTTCTTTCTTTCTTTCTTTCTTCTTTCCTTCTCTCTCTCTCTCTCTCTCTCTCTCTTTCTCCTTCTCTCCCTCCCTTCCTTCCTTCCTTCCTTCCTTCCTTCCTTCCTTCCTTCCTTCCTTCCTTCCTTCCTTCCTTCCTTCCTTCCTTCCTTCCTTCCTTCCTTTTCTTGCTTTCTTTTTCTTTCTTTCTTTCCCTTAAAATCCCTTTACCCAGAGCAGAATTAACAACAGACCTTGTTAACCAAGGGACCAGCAACATCGTCACTGATGGCATTAAAACCTCCTACCTGGCAAATTAGTCCTCCCGCCACCTCCTTCTCTTCTTACAGAATCTTTTCTTTATTGGAACTTGATAGTAGTTTGTTACTTGCACTGTAATTACTCAGCAGTAACTAGAGAGATCATCAAGAGGCCGAATCCAGATTTGGACCCAGATTTAGCTTTCTGTTGAGTTTGAAGAGTTGTCTGGCTACTGGTTGGGAGCCAGGACTTGCATATCAATAGGATATTGTGGGATTTTTGCCAAAATCTGACCAGCTCTTCCCCTGAATCCATGTCCACACTATATCAGAATAGGGTACAAGTCCAAATTGGGAGGCAAGGGGTCTGCTTCATTTAGCATCTGTCTCTGCATCTCTGTTGGACCTGGCAGCCATGCTTTGAGAGCAGATTGCCCTCTCCTTTGAGGCCACCATGCTCACTGGGTGGAGGGCATCATCCTGGAGGACACAGAGGATCTCCTTTGCTGTCCATCCCAGGCTGGTGGCAAAGGTCTTTAGCTCAGCGTTGGGATCACAGGCTGACCAAAATGTGCAGTTCAAGCTTATGTTAGGAGAGTACCCTTTTTCTATTGTTGCCAATGTATCTTCTACTGGATATATTGGATATACTTCCCAGGGACAGTTCTTTACCAAAATTCTCTGCCAAGCACAGCCATGTGGCTGCTGTCAGCAACACAGGTAAAGGAGCCACCTAGCCCTGAGGTTGCTGAGGTGGAGGGTGCTCAGCAAGGAGCATGTTGTTTACACCGGGAAACAGCAGAGAGCAAGGACTCATTTTGGAGCAGTGCACAGTCCCTTGAGACCCACAGAGGTGGCAGCATGAGGCCCTGTGACATGGTCTTTGCACGATTGTCTGAACAATCTGCTGGATGTGATGGGAATAGCTGAGGGAGAGATCTTGTCCTGGGGAGGGAAAAGGAGCCCTTTTAACCTCTCCATTCCCCAGCCTGGCAGGGACAGCAGTGCTGTGGCTCCCCTCCCAGCTTCCTTCCTCCTGCCCCAGCCACAAGCCCCAGGCTCTGGGCTGGAAGGACTCTTATCTTGTTTATGTAATGTGAGTGGTGGAGGGGTGGTTCTTTCTTTGCCAAAATGTTCTCACGCTGGGGGCTCACCTCCTCTGCCAGCAGCTACAGCCTGGGCTGGTCTCCTTTTGGAAATTTGGCACAGAAAGAAGCAGGGAATTGCAGCTCTTGGACACTGGGCTGTAACTGGGAAGCATGGATTTGGGTGCTGGGACAGGTCAGCATTTCCCTTGGGATAGGCATCCCTGTTTTTTCCAGCATGGGGGCTGGGAAACTCTTGCAATGAAGAAACCGAGAGTGAGAAATAACTGCTAGCTCATTTTATTTTAAATAGCTGCTAGTTTATTTTATATAAAATAAAATAAAATAAAATAAAATAAAATAAAATAAAATAAAATAAAATAAAATAAAATAAAATATGTGGCTTTTATTTTATTTTATTTTATTTTATTTTATTTTATATTTTATTTTATATTATTTTATATTTTATATTTTACTTTATTTTATATTTTATATTTTATTTTATTTTATTTTATTTTATTTTATTTTATTTTATTTTATTTTATTTTATTTTATTTTATTTTATTTTTAAAATTTTTTGTTTTATTTAATTTTTTATCAGGCCTTTCTTTGCATCCAAACAGGGAGACCTGTAGTCATGCAGACCTTCTGTTATTAGAGCAGAGTGGTCCTTGGGCCTCATCATGAGCCAAGGGATGCCTCTGCTCCCCCCTGACCCAAGAGGGCCAGGCACAGCCCCAGCAGCCCTAACAAAGCTCTGCCCAGGCAGGCCAGACAAATGGATGTGCCATAAAATCTCCTCAGAGGTTCAAGCTGCAGCTCACGACCCCATTCTGCTCCAAATGGACTATTTACAGCCTTACATCACTGCAGCCTATCCCACCTACCTCCTTACTCTCAGCCTTGCTAGCCCCTAGGTAGGCAAACTGTAAGGCTGATAATCGATGATTTTTTAAATAGACTTCTTGATTTAAATGGCTCTGGCTTCTGCTTTATTAAGTTTCAAACACTTGACTGATGCACAGTGTAAATTTTATGTATATAGGTAGGTATATATAGATATGTTTTTGTATTTTAGTCTGTATAACAAAGGAAATTTTCTTGATGTATCTAAATATCTGCTCTATTTTGGAGGCCTCCAAAGCTGTTCAAGTCTCTGTTGCTAAACAGTGTTATCATTTGAACCAGGGAAATTCAAGCTTTTAGCAAATAGATGCTGAGGAGCTGTTCCTTGAGGAGTTTGTCATCCTTTGGCAGCATTTAGCATTAAATACTATTTAGTTACTATAATTAGGAAAGCCCTTCAACAATGGCAACAACAATTACTGCTAATAGTAACAACAACAAAAACAACAATAATACAATCCCTTGATTTTTACTTCTTTAAGCTATCTTTATGAACTGAGTTTCATGCTTAATGTTTGCTTAATGCAAACATTATCCAGTGTCATGACAGAGCAGGTGAGCTGAGCTTGCCAGGGAAATGCTCTGACCTTGCTCTTCATATTCTCTGGGTGCAGAGGCCCTTGGCTTAGCCCAGGCCCCAGTTTGAGATGCAATGAATGTGTAGCCTTGAGCTTTTCCATGTGCACATCCAGGCTGTAACACCATGCTCCAAATGGTGGCTTGAGAAACTTGGTCTAGAGCAAAGAGGGACTTGGTGAAAGATTTCCTATCTGAAACAGGTTGACCTCATGAGTGTGTGGGAGGATGAACTGTGCAATTCAGGGTACAGAAATTTCTGATTTATTAAGGCCCTCCAAGGCCTACAGTCCTTAAATAAAAGGGGATTCAATCAAGACTGCACTTTCTGTGGCTAAAAATTGGGCTATTTGTATGTTGATTGCCATCCAGGGCCTATGGATGGCTGTTTATTGCTGTTCAGAGACAAATCCAGCAGGAAATTTGAAGCTGTCCCCTGAAATAAAGGGGTAACCTCCAATTACCCCCAGTGCAAAGGAGAGTTGGACTTGTTTTGTTCTACTGCCTCATAGTCACAGTGGATGCATGATAGTTACGTGCAATTATAAATGCCACATAATTCCAATAGCACACAAGGCATCCTTCCCAAAAATGGCTTTCTTAATACCTACCTTCCCTCTCTTTCTCATCCTTCCCTGCTCTGTTGGGCTCAGTTATGGAAGTTTCTCTACTGGGGGTGTAAAAACCCACACAAAAGGATGGGATGTGTAAGAAACAACTTGTAACTGAAACTACTCGCTCTCTTACAGTGCACATAATCAAAGAGGGTTGTACTAACTCTATGGTTAGATGAAATAAGGCCTTTTAAGGAGTTGAATGAAGCTGTTTGTTTTCCCTCTTGTAGCCCTGTTCCTCCAAGGCATGCTGTCATGCTCACCGGACCTGAGTTTTATGGGTTGGGCTGGAGTCTTTGACAAAACTGAATTTACTTTAAATGACTGAAATTAGATACTTATAATCCAAAGTAACAGCCCAGGGGCTCTCTTGTGTATTATCCTTCACTCTCAGCCCTCTGCTTTGTAGTGTCAATAGAATAATTTGTTAAGAAAGTAGAAATATAAGCAATAATTCTGAAACTGAGAAGGAGCACAGACTAGCCCTTATTTTGCCAGTACTTGTTATCTTCTGGCCTGGTATGGCAATTCCTCTCCTGTGAGTAGCCCCTTCAAAACATGGTTTTGTCAAAATTCTGCTTTTGAAATTATGATTCAAATAGAATTTTTTTCTTTGCCTTACTTATGTGACAACACTACATTTTTTCTCTCCCAAGGAGACGAGGTATCCATAGCACGGGAGGGCATTCAGATTGGAGAGAAGACAACATACTTCTTCCTACTCATGGTGGCTACTTGGATGCCCATTTTCCAACCAATTTTTAAAGGAAATTGAAGTATTCCTGTGTCCCATCAGTGCTTGACAATCTTTTCCAGCAATCTCATCACATGCCATGCTCTTTCACATCTCTAGGCTGAATATTTCAAGTGGTTTAAGGAGTAATTTTATTGACATCAGAGACAGATTAACTGAGGATGTGGCCCTTTTAAATTTTTATTTGGCAAGGTGAATAGGCTCCAAATCACCCAAAATTTCATTATCTTGATTGTAACATGTATGTCTACAGATGAGGGAGGGTTCTTATGTTTTTCATTAAATACTTGCATGCATGCAGGCACAGAGAATAAACTAACCAATAAATTCATTGAGTTGGACTGATGATGTTAAAATTGGTAAGGAGAATCTTTAAATAAATGAAAAATGTTGGGAAGAGCTTTCTAACTGGGCTGTTCTTCTACTTACATTTTCTTGGAGCAGTTTCTTGGGTGGCAGTGATCACCCTGCAACTGTTTCCCATTGATTGAAAGTCCCAGTAAGGTGATCACAAGGAACACCAGTGCTGGTTCAACAGACACCTCTGAACTTTATGTCATGATTGGATTTTGATGGTTTTAGACTAATTAACAACAATTCTTTGTTATCCAACATTTGAGTGATCCATCTCTGTCTCCTTTCCTGATGTCCTGCTTCAGGAAGCCCTACCTGAATTTCTCTCTGTTTCTCTATACAAGCATTTAAGGAATTTAATAAGGATTATTATTAACAGATTACCCAAGAGTGACTTTAATATGAGGTCAAAGAAATATCCTTATGTTGGTTTACACACAGGCTGTGCTTTAGCCTGTAATCCAGGCTATGCACTTCACACTGATAAACAAATGGATTTGCTACAGGATGTAGAAACAAGGAACTGCACAGTTTGAAAAGGAAGTGCTACCTTGGAACCTCTCTTAGGATGTTTTTTGACCAGATGGTGTCTTGGCATGTGATTGAGTTGCAGCTTTTCCATACGTTTTATAAGAGTAATGATCTTTGATTTATGAAACTGTCCTTTAGGCATGTAAAAAGTTGTAATGGTTTCAAAGTAATAGAGCTGAGCAAATCAGAGGTCTTTTTAGTACCTACGCCCTTTGCAATAGGACTGGTAAACTACTTTTGAGAGGGAAAATACCAACACATTAATTTCTTGCTATTCCTGCCTGGTGGGATTCAGGCACACCTTGCTGTTAGTAGGAGACTATAACATCAGGGCTCTCATATCACTGACAGAACAGACCCCTCAGTCATTAAATAGGCCACTTGAAAGGCCTCTCTCTCTTTGTGCTGGGTCTTGAGGAGCTCGGTAAAATATAAAAACCTGGTGCTGTCAGGCTCATGCACTGACAGGGAGGTGGGATGGGGCAAGGGGATGGTGGATGAGGCCGGAGATGTACCTTATCAATACGATGGAGGGAGGAAAAAAAAAACAGGCGGAATCCATCCTTTGCCTTTGCCACATAATTTCCCTTGTCAGAAAGCAAGCACTGTCTCTGCATCCCATCAGTGGTGAGGCACAGCTGCTTTTCCTCCGGCCCTGCTGCCTCCCAGGGAGCCGAGCGAGGGAAGCGTCGCACAGACTCTGCTTCCCACTGCTCATCCCGCGCCTTCCTGCGTGGCACATGGCAGCACTGTGCTGCACAAAGGTGAGGAGGTACAGACACATCCCAGCCCCAGCACCTCTTCAGCTGCGTGGCTGTGTTTTGTGGTAATGGCTGGGCATCCAGGCGATGTGCTCTTTCCTTCTTTGTTTGCCTCAAAAAAGGGCTGCAGTGGGAATGCAAGTTTATTTACCTGCCCTTCCTGAGCTAGCTCAAATGTTAAGAAACTTCCTTCAAGTCTGGTTTTAAAACTTATCTATTTGTTAAAACACAGTTCTGAGGGACAAATTTAGCATTTAGAAGCCATCATATGGATCATATGGAAGGCTGGTAAAAAAATTAATTAATGAATGGGTTACAATGACCTATAAATGTCATTGTTTCATCTCAGAGATATATTGGTACTGTAATTTTTACTTAACTCTTTCAAAGGACCACATGTGAGCATCACTGAATGGATACGGAAATTATTTATACAGCATGTTAAGGGACATTAAAGCATTTCATAGCATGTGGTAGGGCCTCTCAGTGAGGCGAAAGGCACAGATCAGCTATCCAGCTGTGGTGCACTGCTCTGGCTGTGCCAAAGCCACCAGATGATGCAGCTTTCCTGCCTGCCTGTCTCTAAAGGAAATGTGAGCCTCACTCCCTAGGAAAGGGCTGGATGCATGGTCCAAGGTGGGGGATCCCCATCTTTAGATCCATAGAGGAGACAAGGCCAGAGGCTGAATTTTTCAGCTTTCCTGCTGCCTGCTTTATTCCCTGTCTGTACTTTCTACCTCAGGGTTATTTTGCGCCGTGTCAGGTGGCATCAGCCTTTGCAGGGCTGCTTTGTAGAGGAAATGCAGTGTCCCTTGGAGATCAATGACTTGTGGCTGCTACCAGCTTCAGTGATTGTAGTGGTTAGGAAGTGCTTTGTAGCTGGACTTCTCTGCAAAACAATAACAGTAGTAAAAAAAATTAAAAAATATGAGCATCCATCCTGTATGGGCTCCAGCTCCACAGGAGTTGGCCAGATCCACTGGGTTCCTGCTGGGCTTCTTCCAATTTGGGGTACTGGCCCAACGACTCTGGCTCATAGCTTGCCAGTAAACACTGGCTGAGAATTGGTTATATACTATATAGATGTATATAAATATATATACATACATCCATATATAAAAATCATATATATGGTACATATATATACACGCACACACAAAAATTATATAAAAACTGTAAGTGCAGATTTGATATACCTGTTAAAAGTATGTGCACAAAATAAAAAAATCAATTTATTTGTAGTTATTTAAATATATATATGAAAATATATATTTACTTAAATGTAGGCATGAAAAGAAGGCCAGTGGGGATCAGAACCCTGCTGAGATGTAGGTGAATATGCTCCTCTGTTACAGAAAATAATGACCATGAACTATGGCAGCAACCCAGAGAAGCCTTCTGGTGACATCATAAACCAGCTGAGCTTTGCCCTCCAGGTTTATGATGATGTCATCAGAACACCTTGATAGAGAGTACCTTTAGCCTCACAAGTCACACTTGTGGCCATCATTTATTTGATAATCAATATGCTGGGTGACACTGCTAATGGTTTTGTAGCTGAATCCAGAGCAGTGTGAACGGTCCTGCCCCACGTCCATCTCCACTGGAGCCTTGGCAGGGGATGGAATAGTACAAACCTGAGTGGGAGCTTGATTATTAGTTTGGGCCAAATGTCCAGTTGGCTCAGGAGTTGTTTTTTGGAGGAAAATAGAGTGATTTTTGACAATAATCAGATATTGGTGGCTTGAGGGGTAGACACGGAATGGACAGGTGTCATCATGGTCCAGTTTCTGTCCTGACCCTAAATGCCAGCAAGGTCTTAAACCCCAAGTGGAAATTCAGGTGCCTAAAAACTACCTCCCAAAACACAGCAGCAAGCCTATGGAGCCCACAGTGTCTTTTGAAATCTTTGCCGTGTCTCTTTTGGACCCTGGGAGACCAATCGCATCGGCCTTTTGGAAAATCATGTGCAATGCATATTCCAGCCAGCCCAAGCCAAAGCTAAACTGCATGCTCAGCATAGAGATGATCATGACAGCAGTTAGGGGGAAAAAACTTGCATAATATTCACCAGTGAGGTCGAGTAACATTCAGTAAGATAAAAAAAAAATGCAAAAATCAAATAGCAAAAAGACTCTGCAAAAAATCCAGCAGGACAGTTTGCATTCAATTTTAGGTGTATTTAAGATTATGATTTTCTTCTTTTGGATTTGCATGCTGCAGAAGATGTTAAAGCAACAACATGTGAGTATCCTTTGGCTGGCACTTTTGTTTTTAACATGCTGTGGTTTGATTGATTTTTGGTGGAGATCGCAAAAATTATAAAGAAGGCTGGGACACAAAATGAGATATGCCTCTCCAAAGTGTTAGGAAAACTTGGAGTCAGCACAGAGATTTCAAAACAAAGAAAGTTTCAGGTTATTTACATATTTTCATAGAAAAAGAAAAAAAAAGTAAAAAGTTAATAATAATAAAAAATAAAATTACTTATAGGTATCTGGGAGCAATATGCACCTCTCTCAAATTCCTATATATTAGTAGGGTATAAAAAGGTATCAGTTTCCAAAGTAACCATAGTAACATGTTTTCATGAGTTCCCGTTAAGAAGCCAAAAACCTTCGTGGGCAATAAATCAGCCTGTTTATATCTCTGAACTTAAATCTTTTATTGGTTACTGATTAACTTAACTATGCTGCCTGACAAATCTTCATAATAAATAAGCCAACCAGCAAGCCCTCAAAAACATCCTGCTAGCTATGTTTAAAGGACTATCCCTGAAACATGCTCTACATTACCATGAATTTGGCAGTCAGCATGTGGTCATGTGCATGTTTCAACATGGATCTAAACACCTGAAATCACAAGATGTAGAGTTATAAAAAGATACCCCTCTGCAACTACTTTAAATAAATATATGCCTTGATATTTACCAGCAGTGTTGCTATGGGCAAAATAATTAGAAGCTACAAATTAATGTAATCTTTCTGAAGGAATGTAATAGGAAAATATCTGTTGACTGTCAGTGCTAAAGATGAGATAAAAGCAGAAAGGTAAATTGTGGGATTTTAGACATTTACTCTGTGTGCATCCTATAGATTGGGTAAATGGGAATCCTACATCCTACTCATGTATAAATGTATATGTGTCCTAAAATCAAGATGTTGCTGGGAGACTATTCTTTTTTTCTTTGTTTTTTTGTTCAGGCTTCATGTGAGATTTTGGCTTCCACAGTAAGACTACATTTAAATTAATTAATCTGTTGACAACTAAATTGTACTAAGTAGCTTAGATATAAAAGATGATTCCCAGATTCTTTTCCATCCAACTTAAAAAAAAAAAGGAAAAAAAGAAGGAAGAATCTGAGGAACTTTGTTCTAAACATCTGTCTGGGCAGATGTCAAAATGCAGAGTGTTACTGCATTATACTGTGTGAGTATATGACACTGTGTTATTACTCTTGGCTTAAATATTCACAATGGATTTTATGATCTATTTAGAAGCAACATTTGATGGGAGTGTAAAATCCTACCTTTTGTTGTACAATAAGCACCTTCATGGAACTAGTTCTAGAGTAAATATTGAAAAATAACACAATGTTTTCCCCTTATTCACAGCACATGAATATTTATGCAGAGGGAATTACAGGTATGTGTCAGTGGAAAAGGTCTGGCAGATTTTCTTTGAAAGTGAATTTTAGTGAATAAACTCTTTTAAGTAAGATTGTTTTGTTCCGAATTGCTCTGGATAGAATCATAAGCTTTGAGCTGTACTTTAGCCGGCTGATTATAATCTAGTACAATAATCTGTGTTTCTTCAAGAAATGAGAGAGAGAGACAGTGTCAAGGACATTACAAATCCAATAGTAATTTAGGGAATTGAGCTAGAACGAGACAGTGCTTGTAAGACTAATATTCTAGAAACATATTGTTTAATTTTTGCTTCCAGATTGCATATATTAACCCTTTTTATTAACCTGTCTATAGCCTTGATTCAATAAACCATTCCTATTCAGTAGAGCTCTAAAGCATATGTTTGCCTTAAAACACATGCTTAAATCCCATTGACTTTTTAATGCTTAAAGTTAAGCATGTGCTTAGATGTTTTTGCTTGCCTTTGCAAAATAAAATTTTAAAACAAAGTATCCTGGGGAAAAAAAAAGACTAAAGGATGAAATTTTCAAAAGCTTAAAATAAGCAAACAACTCCTCAAACTGTTCATTTTCCCTTGTGCTCTCAAGGACACTCAAACTATTTTTAACTAAATACCTGAAAGAAACAGAAACAATTTTCATGCCTTATTTTGGAATGCATTTGGACCTGAAGTCATGGAGATCCTCTGCCAAGACACGAACAATAGCAGGAATATCTCACTGTTTGCTTAATGAGCAATGAAGGGGAAGTGTGAGGGTGAAAAGACAGATTCTGGGTTTGAGAGTGACAAGGTGAGACTGCTTCTTTATCACACCTTTCTTTTTTTAAATCCAAACATCATTTTCAATGCAGGAAAAAAAAAAAAAAGGAAAGAAAAGAAAAAAATCTGTGGCTGGGAATTGCTCCGTAGCTCTCGCAGCCAACTGATTTGAGTTTACTCCCATTGCTTGCTTCATGGGAAATGTCAACTTGCTACAGAAAGTTTTAATTGGTTTATGAGTGATATATTCAAGCTGCTTATTTCCTAAAGCATCTGTTTTTGTTTTAGTTCCCCAATGTAAAATGGTTGGTGATATCCCAAGGTAGTACGCTGTTTCCAAGTCATATTTCCTGGGGTATCTATCAATAAAAAGGCCCTTAAACTGAGCATAATGAAATTAGTACAAGGTAGTCAAGAAGTCTCCAGAATCAAGATATCAAAACATCCCTCTGCACATTATTTTTTTTCCATTTTACTTGTGATTGACTGCTTTTGGAGCTTGGAGGAAGAAAGCCATGAGAGTTATGGCTTATTTCATCTTCTCCCCTATGCCCCCACTTCTTCAATGGCCTTGAGCAAGTCTAATTTGTATTGTTATGGAAATTGGAATTAGGCCAGGGAAAACACAAGCCTTGTGCTGCACCTGATGGCAAAATCTAGCAATTTTTCTGCTTGGTGGACAGAGAAACTACAATTTGTTTGAAGATCTATCCGCTACATGTGACGACAGGAGCCCTAACATAAACAGGCAATTGTGAGAGCTAAAAATGAGCAAAACATTCATAAGAGGTTTTCATCCACATGCACACACCAAAAAAAAAAAAAATCCTCTATTTTCCACCACCCTGTGGCTTGGTCCAGAAAAAGGAGAAGGGATTTTTATGAAGCAGTTATTGCTCCCAATACTGGAATACATGCAGGATTATTCTCTTTGGATTACAAAAGAGAGTGGATTTGCAATATTTATCTAGTAGGTGGCCCAAACCCCAGTTTGCTCTATTTTCATCCTTTGTTTATTGTGAATTTTGTCTTTAAGCTTTTGGGGAAAGGAATGTTTGAGAGGTTGCTTTTTTTCATTTATTAAAGAAAGCAAATTTGAGGCAGAGGTAGTCCAACTAAAATCAGTCAAAACAAAGCCCACCTCAAGCCTAAATCAAGTATTACTTATCAAAATAAGCTCAAAAGCAGAAGACGGAGGAAAAAAGTTTTTAGATCAACTTTCTTACCAAACTCATTTGCACCCAAATGAAATGAAGTTATAGGGATAAAATTCTCAGCAGATTTGCACAGCACAGTAATAGCCTTTATGCTTGGAAATTTATGGGCCATGGACAGTTTATAAGAAACGATGTAGTTCATCAGAGAAGCAGACTGATGGAGCACATGGGAGCATTCTGTGCAGGAAGTTGGGTTTTGGAATAATACTTACTTTGATAGAGTTGTTTTGTTAGCTAAGTAAAACAGTAGGGAAGCCAATGGCCACTTAGGCTTCAAACATAAATATATATTTATAAGTCACCCAGCTGCTTAATTGAGATCTCTAGTGTTTTCCCTAAGTATATCTTATCCAAAAAAACAGTAATGCAGAAAATAACAACAGCAGCAAAGACCTGCTATATGCTGAAGTTCACTTAATTAGCCAGTAATAGTTAGAGGGAAAAGAGAACATTATTTTAGGGGCAGATTCATGGAGGTTCCCAGAGCCTCTTCAGACTGAGAAGTGGCTCAGGTTTGGCTCCAATTGCTCTCTAGCAGTTTCTTGCTGAAGAAGCAGCAGCACAGATGCCCTTATTGTACCTCTCCCTTCTCTCTGTGGCTTTCCCCTATCGCCAGGGTCCAGCGTGACTTGTGCGTGACTCGTGTAACCAAGAGCTCACAACCCAGTTTGGAAAGATAAACGCTGGGGTTCCTGCCAGATGCTGGCTGTGCTGACTGTGGAGGGGGAGGGAAGTACATGGGGCTTCAAAATGTTCTCCAAGGGAGGTTACACAGGGGATGGTTCATTAAATTTGAGCAAAGAACTGGAAAATAAGATTTCACACTCCTAGGCTTGAACAGCCTTGGTGAATTTGGGATTCCCCAGAAAACCTTGAGGAAATTTGGCAAGTTCTAGGGAGCTTCAGGAAATGCTGGAGGCGTTTGCAAATGTGTTTTGTTCTTAGAGCAGACCTCCAAAGTGAGGTAGAGAGTAGGGCCTCCCACTCCATGCACCCTAGCCAGCTCTCAAAAGGCCTTTCTGGTTGTGGGATCCAAGGAAGGCGGATGGTCGGGTTTTGGGTTTGGCTTCAGCAGTCCTGCTGTCATAGCTCTTCTCAGAGGTCTGTTAATTTGAGTCCAACAGCCTTAATCCATATTTCCTACTTTCCAGGTGAATATCCTAACTTGGAGGATATTGAATATAGAGAGATGTGGCTCTCAGTCTTTTCTAATGCAATTGTTTGTCTCCATACAAGCAGTTTAATATAATTTACAGAGACTCAAAACAAATTCTTTGGTCTGTCCTAGATTTGAACTTGGGGCTTGAGGAGCCAGTCTTGAGGACAGAATTTTCCCTCCCTCCCCAAGCAGGAGCAATCACGTCTTTTCCCCAAATAGGAGTACTCACATCCTCTGAAAAATCTAGGAAGTTTTAGGGAAGATATCTTTGCTCAACCAGGGCTTTAAGAAAAGGTTAACATTTAAATATTATTCCTGAGATGTATGCAGTTTTGGGCACCACAATATAACAAAAGATATAAAGCTACTGGAAAGCATCCAAACAAAGGCTTCAAAGATGAAGACTCTGGAGGGGAAGTCACACAAGGAGCAGCTGAGGTCATTTGGCTTGTTCAGCCATGAAAAGAGAGGACTGAGGGAGGCCTAATAATCTCCACCTTCCTCACAAGGGGAAGAGCTGGGGAAGACACTGATCTCTTTTTTGTGGTACCCAGTGACAGAACCCAAGGGAATGGCATGAATGAGGTTTAGGTTGGATATTTTGGGAGAGAATCTTCCTCCAGGCGATGTTGGCCACTGGAACAGGTCCCCAGGGAAGTGGTCACAGCACCGAACCTGACAGAGTTCAAGGAACATTTGGACAACACTCTCAGGTAAATGGTGGGAATCTTGGGACCATCCTGCGCAGGGCCAGGAATTGGACCTGGATGATTCTTGTGTGTCCCTTCCAATTCAGAATATTCCATGATGCTATAAATACTTCCTACACTAATTTCTTTAATTGGGGTCCAAGAAACATTAGAAGGCCAGAAATATCAGAGACATGTCCAGTCTGGCCAGTTTTGGGGGATCTGCTCCTGTAGCTGGTGGTCATAGCTCCATCCTGCACATTCACTGCAATGCCTGATGACTGAAAAATTTCTTTCAGATGATTGTCTTTAATTTCCTCTTTCTCCTTCCAGCTCTCAAGTACATTTGTGTTCAAACCAGGGTTTGCTCCTTATCATGCTCACATCCTATTTCCTCCTCCTGTTTTATGGGCAGTGAAGTCTAAATGGTGAATTAGTGACATCTTCATTATTATGGTAGTAGAGTGCAGTGCCATCCTAATGATGTTCCCTGTAGTAGTGAGCAGAAGGAGAAGCAAGGATGGGAGACATAATGATCGTATTCCAGTATAAATATCTGAAACGACAGACAAAAATTGCTGTGGCACATCCAGGCTTTTCCTGTAGCTTTGTTTCACCAGCTGAAAACATCTTGGAGAGCATTTGCTCACTTCAAGACTGCTCTCCTTCCTTAAGGTGCAGCTGAGTTTTTGCATAACTGCCAAGTTATGCATGGCTGGAAATAGAAATTGGTGCTTCAGAGAGCTCAGCTTGCTGAGGGGATCAAATCCAGATTTATAAAGAGCTCTTCCACCATGGTTCACACCTTCCTTAGGGGAAATGCCATGAGTAAAACTGCCTCAGAGCTTACCAGAAGAGTAGGAGCCACATGCTGCAGGGATTTGCTGCTCTTCCTTTCTCATGTAAAGCAGGGGAAATCTTTCAGTGTTGGGTTGTTTATTTTGTCTGGTGGCATTTGAAGCACAAAGGACAGGGTGAGTGAGATCTTAAATAATGTGGTGGTTCAGGCAGGTTGAAGGTGTTGAAGGGAACTGTGTGAAATCAGTTTGCAGCATTTTAAGATGTGGTTTTAGCAAAGCAAAACTGGCAGGTTCGTTTCCCATCCCATAAAAGTTGTGTTTGAGCTCTGTATTTGTACAAAACTTGAACCTCTCTGTGGACATCAGACAAATCTTATTTCTGGAGTGAAACTGGGGAATTCTCCTGTCCTCTCACTTTGCCCCCCTCTGAACTTCTACAGGCATACTGGTGTAGCTCTTGGAATGTGTGCTGGAGCCTGCCTCTGCATGTTTGCTCCAAAGGGATGTCCTTGCCATGCTTCACCCTCTTGGCAGACCAGGCCTGGTTCCAGTGAGGAGCTACAGTAGAGCTCTGCTGCTTCTTGATGCATCACCAAGTGCAAAAAATTTTAAAAATGCTGTGCCTGTACTCAGTGGAGTTTGCCCTTTGTAAAATGTGGGTCTCAGTTTGCTCTGGGACAGATGAAGTGCATCCTGTAAGCTGTCCACTGGAAGGAATGGCAAATGAATAAAGCATCTGATCCCAAATGGCTTGGTAAGTTCAGGGGTGCTGGCAGCTGAAAACAAGGCAGTATTGCTGCAGCACCTCCCTTGGTAAGTTCAGGGGTGCTGGCAGCTGAGAACAAGGCAGTATTGCTGCAGCACCTCCCTTGGTAAGTTCAGGGGTGCTGGCAGCTGGAATAAGGCAGTATTGCTGCAGCACCTCCCAGGCACCAGCACCATTCCAAGGAGAAGCTATGAGTCCCTGCACCCACAGCACATACATCCATGCAGAGCTGACCCTCGGGCATGAGGTGCACAGACATCCACACCTATGTTTCTGTCCCTTAGCACTGCATCACTGTGCAAACTGCATCCTGTCTAATTTTATACATTTACTATTTTGCAGTCGTTTGCTCATTTATGATCTGAAGCCTATGGTTCTGACAATATGCAAGTTTACTTTTTAATTCAGAGTTAGAGGAATTTGCTTTATTCACTTTTCACCCACTTAGAACTTTATATTTTATTTTTTAATTAGAGGTCTGATTTTAATTAAAATTCTAATATTGTGCGCCTTGAACAAAGCTTTAGTTTGTACTCAGAAAATACACAGGCATATAAAGCCAAAAAATCTGATAGAGGGAAAACAATTGGTCACTTATAAGTAGGGAGACCTCTGTGTGATATCATCTGCCCTTCTGCTTTGCAGCCCCAGGGTCTTGTTTCAGGAGTGCTATTCATTGCTAGGTGGGACATGCAAAGGTGCTAGTGCAGCTGGCAGTCTCCCTCTGCAACCCAGCTCTGGCAGGCGGCCCTCATGATGAATTTCCCAAATATTTTTCCTGTTCCTCAGGAATCAGAGACAGGACAGAGGGTCTGGCAGCAGGACAGCTGGCACAGCTCAGAGGTGCCAGCGCTGTTGTGGTGACCATCTGACCCAAGGATGTGTCGCTTGGCTCTCTCAGCTGCTCTCCCAGCCTCCTGCTCTCCTTTCTCTTCATGTGACATGTCCTCTTCAGCGTATTCATCCTGCCTTTGGTGTGTCATGGCAACTGTGTAAGATGTTTTATTAGTACTTTTTTTTCTGTTACCCTGCAACTGAACCCAGTCTCCTGGGAAATATGGGCTGAGCCCAAAAAACATTCATGTGCCTGCCAAAGTGTCATTTTTTGAACCTGTGGAGGAAGAGAAAAAAAAAAGGCAAAAAGAAGGGTCATCGTGTTCTAGATACGGCCACATTTTGTGGCTTTCATCATGTTTATAATTTGGATATTTCTCCAGTAAATAAGAGCTGCTGCAGAAGCAGCATTGCAGCAGTCAAGGCACATGATGCTGGAGGAGACCTTGTGAGGTCACCAGGCTCTGTTCTTTACCTACACAGAAGCAGCCATTCCTGGAATAGACCAAAAAACCCAAAAGGACTGAAGGCTGCTTTGCATGGTGCTCTTTGGACTCATCTCTATAAAATCAGTCACACACAAACACAGGGAAACAAAAGCAGAATTTTTATGTCTTCAAACTGGATAATAATCTCTTGTATATCATTACCAGGCCCAGTAAAGGAAAGATATCTAACTGTATTTATCATGGTCCTTCTCAGTTTCACACTCAACACAGCTGCCATTACAGATCTCAAGGTCCACCATTGCTCAGCCTTCAAGAAGACCATGTTTCCATGTTTGCTTTGCCATCCTGTCTGATTTTCTTGTAGAACCTGCTGGTTTCATGCCTGAGTTACTTGACACATACCAATGCCTTCCCACCCTAGAGCTCCATTCACTGGAGTAGGCCACAGTTTTGCAGGAGGTATGGGATACATTTTTGGTTTCTTCTTTTTTTTTTTAATCTTTGTGATGTGGCAGCCTTAATGGAAACCCAGAATTTGCCTTCACCTCAGATGCTACAATGGCCTTCTGACTGTGTCCCACAACAGATAGGCAATATGGCAGACAGTAGCAGACAAGGATCAGGTAAGTCAATAAATTCATGGCAGGCAGCATAACGTCCCAGTGAAATTGCTAGTAGGCACTCCTGGCCCACCATGTGAGGGAAACTGCAGCCCTCAGGGTGATAGTAGGCAAATTTTGCTCCTCTGCCAGGAGAGACTATTAAATACCAGGCTGGCACCGACTCATGTTTTTGGAAAGTGGGAGAACTGCAGGAATCAGAGCTTCTGGAGGTGGTTGACTGCTCCAGCAACAGTGTCATGTGCTGGAGATGCATGAGAGGGGGAGGAAAAGTCACATTTTTTTCAGTGAATTTAATTGCACTGAGTGGTGGCTGGAGGGGTCCTGCAGTGCATTTTGTGAGAGTTTACATAGTTCTGGATCCTCTACCACTTAGAATGGAAAAAAGAAAGCCAATCTGTTTGATCAGGCCTCTCCCACTCGATATGTGTATTGGATTTTACATTAAAGCTTTTAACAGCTACGTACACATTTGAGCTGGAGCTATTGTTAGCCCATGTGATGGGTTAAGATCAAGAATGTTAATGTTATCCAAAGGAACACTTTTTAATGTATATTGCGATTGTATAAACAGGGTCACCAGAGCTAAATGGGATGTCAATGACCTATGAAGATCATAAAGTAAACAAAAGATCTTAAAATAAGCATGTAACCTGAACATGTCGGGGATTGTTGTATATCAAAGACATTTGCTTATATAAAGTAAGGGAAAATTACTTACAAGTAATGTTATTTGCCACAAGTCTACCTCTTGCCTGCTCTGCAAAGGAAACCTATCTGAAGGGACTGGGGTATGTCTCCATCTACCAGGAAGCACAGAGCAGAGCCCACATGCATAATAAACATGCTTAAATCCCAGGGTGCAGCAATAAGCTGTCATTGCTGGTGAACAGCAAGCTCCCTCAGTGCAGAGGGAGAGAGGACGACACCAACGAGCGCTGCTGCCAGCAGAGTTTCAGAGCCCTTCTGACACAGGGAGATCATGGCAGTCCATGAGACCAGCCAGTTGAGTGGGAATTAGCAGACACCAGATGATTGAAAACAATGGGAAGAGAGTAGGAGCTTATTTTTTTCCCATCAATCCATTGGCATTCCCCTTCTTGCTCCATATCATTGTAATTGAGAAGTAGGAGCTTTTTTGTTTGCTTTGCTTACTGGGCAGTCCCTAAATAATTGCTGGGAGTGGAATGTGAATCCGTCCTCCAAAATGGCCTGAACTAAGTAATTTCTTGTGAAACAACAGGGTTAAAATCAGAGGATTTGCCTGGAGAGGTTCTGGGGTCTTACTGTTCCATCCTTAGTACAATTGGTCATCCCACCAAAATGCAGAGCCAAATCCATTTTGGTCATGGATTGGATCCCTGTACAGGCCATTCACTTCAGTCTTGACTTGAGGATTCTTGTGGGTCCCTTCCAACTTAGAATATTCTGTGATTCTGTGATTTGTCCCCACTGAATTTCATTGTACCACCTTCAATCTGCTTCTGCAGTTTTAAGTTCTATTCCTGTCCATAAAGTCCCTCTCAGCCTTGTCTCTTTACAATTTTAATGTATTCTATCCCATTAGTTTGAGCACTAATGTAAATAAATTCCAGGGCTGGGACTACTCCTGGACAATGCTTCTGCCATTGCAACCAGGTGTTGAAGACAACACCTTTCTGGAAATGGCTTTAAGAAAAATAGTCTTACACCTGAACCCAAAATAGTTCTATCATGCCCATGTTTTCTTGACTTGCTTATGAGAATGTCATAACAGTTTACTGAATTTTTATCACTCTTTCTATACGTAAGAGTATCCTCTATTGGTCTCATAGTATTTGTTCTTGCAAGAAATCTGTGTTGGCAAGTTCACATTCCCTTGTTGTCATCTAGGTTGTTTTCAGGTGGTGTAGTTGTTCCAGATTTTTTTTCCTAGCAGGCTAAATTACAGGTCTGGAGCACACCATCTCTTTAAAAATTAAAACAAAATAAAATAATAAAAAAATAAAGGATGGAGGGAAAAAAACCCTAAAAGACCTCCCCTTGCCTTCCACAAGGCCTCAGATTAGCATCTGAGAGATGGGCACAACTAGTTCCTTAGTTACCAGAGGTGATTTTCATAAAGACCAGAGCTGGAAGTGTCTAACTTATTCAAAATTTCTGTGAGCATATTCTACTATGACTTCAGACTGGGAGCTTACCTATTTGCTTCTAAAATTATTTGTATGGAGCCCTGAATTATGGTTGATCCCAACACAAAGTGATGCAAAGCAGACTGGAAAACACAGGGAATTAATCAGCGATTTTTCCTTCCTATGCTACTATTTTGCTGGCTTTGCAGAAATCTTGCTGGATAGGAGGGCTGCAAGTGAGGCTTTATTTAATCCTTTAATTTGACATCTAATTTGATGTCATTTGACATCTAAATGTCATGGTGGGTAACAGTGTGGATGAAATGGATCTTGGTACTTGTTACAGGGAAGGTCTAAGTCCTTCTCCCCAAATAGCTGGGCACTAGGACCAAGGAGCACAACTGCTCCCAGACACTGTCAATAAATTGTGTCTTTGCCTGCAGCCCTGACCCTTTACCATGTGTACCCTGCCTTGCAGTCCTGACAGGGACTAAGCTTGCAAATGACACCCTGAGACAGCACAAACTGCCCCTCAGGAGTAAGGGGCTGTGGAGTTACTATTCCCTGTGCCTTGTTTCTTCTCCTCACATCTAGTAGAACTTTTCTATGCCCTTCTCTTTCCTTCCATCAGGGGTAGGAATCTGGCTGGGGTCTTGGTGCCCTAAAATGCTCAGGAAGGCCAATATCCAAGTGTTTTCCTGCCACTTCTGGGGTTTTGCTGCCATTTTATCTTCACTGAACAGACCCCCATATGGCCTATGCCTGATGTCCCACAGCTCTCCCCAG
Source organism: Zonotrichia albicollis (assembly GCF_047830755.1). NCBI lineage: Eukaryota > Metazoa > Chordata > Aves > Passeriformes > Passerellidae > Zonotrichia > Zonotrichia albicollis. The sequence continues at coordinate 26,130,854 of NC_133821.1, forward strand.
TGGGAAGTGTGTCAGTGGCAAAGGAGGCCTGGGAACGAGGTTCTCCACTCTAATGTGAGCATAAATCCTCTTCCAGCTCTTGGGAGAGAGTTACTGATGTTTAAAATGGTTGTTTTGGTTGCCAGCTGCCCAGCAGCATCCCTCCTTGTTCCCATGTTACCTCTGTGGGGTTCTTTGTTTTGGGGTTAGTTGGTTTTTAGTTTGTTTGAGAGAGAGTTCATTTTCATTTACCTTTGGGAATTTTCTGTTAAGTTAATATGAACTGGAATATCAACATTTTAGAAAAATGACATAGAGAAACATGGGCTTATTTCCTTGTCTACTGAAAAAAGAGAAAGTTTGCAACATTGGTAGTCCCTTGCTTTTATTTTTCCTATTAGATATGGGCATATAGTTTTGATTTCTTCCTTAGGTATATGTACTAATCTACCACAACGGAGTGAAAACAGCTCATATACAAAATGATCCTTGCTACTTGAGCAAGCTCTTCTTAGCATGCAGAAATTCAGCTGTTCTCCATCTCAGATATTACAATAGTAATCAGCAATTTAAAACTCTTTCAATAATTGTTAACCCAAAAGGTTTTGTTTGTTTGTTTATTGGCAGTGACTGATGGTTATTATCAGCTTTGAATGACATTCAGCATTCATTTTGCAGCTCTGTCTGTTTTCAAATATTTGGGTATGTCCTTGTTAGGATGTTTTCAATGCAATTCTATTCACAGCAATTCCAAAGCACGCGCGCTGTATGTGATCAATTAATCACCGCTTGTAATCAAAATTTTTTCTTAACATGCGGAAACACAGACAGTAAATATGCCTTAAAATGTCTTTGTTTTGTCAGGAAACGACCTCCCAATGTGCTTAAAAATATGTAAATAGGTTTGTGCTCTATAATGAAGCTGTGTGGTTTGTCTAAATAGACTTGTATGGAAGAGATGCAGTGACTAACATTTTGCATGACTTAATATTAAGGCTGTAACTTTGATCCACTTGGCTTCAGGGAGTCTGACAGTGAATGTGATGGCTACTGTTTAGACTTTTTAGGACTGGAAGTTTACTAAAGGAGGAGACCAAAGAAACTTCTTGGCTGAATAAACTGCTTCACTAGATAGTAGAAATTCAACACATTTTTTAAAACTAGTGTAAATTACTTTAGAGCAGTGCTGGTGAAGTTAAGCATCAAGCATCTTCAGGTGTTTCTGTCCCTTCAAGGTTGTTACTGCTGTTTTTGCATGATGTCTACACAGTCATTTCTCTTGAGAAGAACCACTGACCTGGAGTAAATCAGCTTTTAAAACTGAAGGTGAATTTTGGGGTTAAGGTGAAGAACTGTTTGGGAGAGATTAGATTATTCCCTATCTTGCCATCATAGGGTTTTTCCTGTTTGTTTGTCTGCATTATCTTCAAAAACATCTGGTGTTGGCCTCTGTTGAGACAACACGATCTGCAGGTGACATCCTGTGTGGTCTTGTCTGTTGAGAAAAAAGGGCATTTGGATAAGTTAAGTAGCTGGGAGTCACAGAAAGGACTGGTCTTGAAGGGAGTTTTCAGCTGAAGATGGATGAGCTCTCCTGCTTCATGGACCCGTTCCCCCTGTTACCTGATGTCTTTGACATGCTGGCAGTTGCCCTGGCTGGGCTCTCGCTGCGAGACAGTCAGCGCTGCACTCACAGCCCTGCAGGAAAAATAAACCCATTCAGACCAAGCACAACACTTGAAAAAACAGGCAGACGTCTTTTTTTTTTCCTTTTTTTTTTTTTTTTGGTGAGTTCTGAGTTGTGCTTCCTCTTAAGCTTTGCATACAAAGACCTTTTTGTGAAGGTTGTCAGCCTTTGCACTAGATTTGGCAATTTTCTTCTGACTCTGCTATCTTAAAGGAGGAGAGAAGAAAGGGCTGATGACAGGAGCTCATTAATTAAAATTAGATACTGTTTTAATCTTGGTCACTGTCTTGAAACCATAGCAATAGCAAAATGCCTTGGCCTCTTTTATTTTCTTCTCCACCTGATTACAACTAGAGAGGTCAGGATCTTCCCTGTGCTGCACCACCATCCAAAGCATTGAAATGGGAGTCTCGAGAGATCTGTTTAGACTTTCTGGGTTGTCCAGGCAATTGATACCATCTGGAAGCCTGGCTGGGCAGAGGATTTGAAATCTGGACCCTGATACTGGCTTTTTAGTCTTCCATTTTTCTAAAGTAGTTTTTCAGTGGGAGTAAATGACTCTAATTGTATTGAAGGAGCTTGACTAATTCACACCAGCTGGGGGACTGGCCCCTGAGGTCTGGGCTGGTCTGTTCTTTCTGTGTAATTTTAAAAACTCACCAACTTTTTGGATAATAGTGTAGAAATGGAAGTCCTTGGCTGCTTTGCATTCAGTTTGAGATGGAGCAGCACCTTCTGGGAAAAATGTGTATTTCCATGGTGGCTCTGGCCAAGTAGATGTTTCCACTTAGAGAAATGAGCATCATTTGCCCTGTTCCACTTCCATCCAGGAAAGGGATGATGAGCTGGCGGGTTGAAGCTCTAGCAGCACATGTCTGATGGTCCTTGCTGAGATGGCCAAGTGTGTAGCTACAGAATGAACAGGAAGCCAAACACATGTGGTGGCTTTCAGACTCCAGCCTGGGAACTGGGCTGGCAGAGTGCTCTTCACTGATTTGTACAGAATCTGCTTGGTGGGCATAGAATCCCCAACCTGGAGGCGCTGAGTTTGAACCATGCCCCTCTGATGTCCCAGCATGGTATTGGTGCAGCACACATGTTTCATTCCCTCTTGGAAACATCTTGGAATTGGGCTTCTCTGTTCCAGGGTGCAGTGAAGTCCTGGGCTTCCAAGCCTTAAGATTTCTGTGATCCAGCTGAACAAAGTGTAGAAATCTATGCATAATTTTTGTGTACCTGAATGCCCAGCACATTGGAGTTTACCTTTAACACAACCAGAGGAAGGAACATTGTGGTTGAGGTGTTAATACTGAACGGCATTTTTACTTTGGTCCTTTTTTAATTATTCTGCTTTAGCTGCAGGATCCTTTAAAGGAGAAAGAAAAAATAATATATGCTGCTTGTCACTTTCTCAGATGATACTAAATGACCTTTCTGTGAAAGAAGGAGTTGATTCTAGGTAGCAGGACTGAAGCTTTATTGTTAAAGTCAAATCCTGTTTGTTGTTTAGGCCGGAGGAATAAAACCATAAATATACACAAGTAGGAAAGCAAGAGAAGAGGGAAAATAAAAACCATGAAAGACAAGGAAGGTCAGTTTCTGATGATTGCAGGTTGCTTGGTGCAAAATCAGTGGGTGATATTTTTGCTTGTTTTGGGCTTTAAAGGAATCAGACCAAATGCTCATCTCATGCATATCCTGCTCCATTGTACCACTCTCTGCCTGGGCCGTTGTCTTGGCTTACCTCCCATCAAGGACTTGCAAGAGAGGATTTTTCCATGGCTGAACACTTGATCTTTATTAGGCAAGAGGTTAAGAGGAGAGAAAATGGAAGATAGAAGAGACAGACCTAGAATGACTATTAATAGGAATTGAGGTTTACATCTCAGTTGCGGCTGAGGGATTCAATAGAATCTGATAATCTGTATATCCTTACCTAGAGCAGAGCTGCACTGACAGTCATGCTTCTTGTTTTCTTCCCCTCAGGTGGCTGGGTTGGCACATCTTTTAATATCTGCAGGCAATGATATATGGCTGAGTACCAGCAGCAGAGATGGCAGGATGCTCTGCAAAATTGCTTGCCATCCACTGAAGCTTTTGAGTTGTAAAGCACCTCTTGGTAATGCAATCTCCCAAAAGCTTGGAAGCGTTGTTCTAGCAGAGCTGGTCATAAAGCAAATATCAGCTCATCCTAGCTGTGGGCTAGCTTGTGATTGTCTTTGAGCCAGCTTGGCCTTGGAGACTGTGCAATTCTCTGGTAGTGATGATGCTTCTCATGACTGCCATTTGTATTTGCATCTGGTCCTTGCTCACATACAGGCAACCCCCTCCTTGTGACCACCACGTTGATGTGGCTAAGAGGATCCTCTGACCTCACTGCACATTTTCAACAACCATGTAGTTTCCTTCATGAAACCCATCAAGTTGTCATTACTTACTTCAGTTTATTTTTGCAAATCATTTTTACATAACATACATGTGTATGTTCAGTGCTGCCTTTCACCTGCTTAGGACATGGAAAGACATTATTTTGAACTTTAGAACAGTCCTTCCTCTACATAAATATTTTACAAAGCTTGCAGGGTCTTTTGGGGTTAGGAATGATTTGTTCCGTCAATTCAAAATGTTACCTAATACCAATAAATGTTAATAAGGAGCTTGTAGCTGGCATCATATACCAAAGTACTGTGCATTCATTAAAAATCACCTATGCTAGTGCAAGGCCAGCCAAAATAATCTCCTAATCAGTTATAAAAAGTCCACAGTACTTGTCAGGAGTTCAGTGTGGGGCAATAGCATTGAGAGTTGTGGTTTCTGGCTGAGGCACTAAATCTGTTGCACATGGAGACAAGCCAGAGTAAGAAAGTCCTCTCTGGGACCCAGTCTTTCCTATGTTTGGGGTGAGGGAATGGGGATTTGAATTTGAAAGATGGCTGCTATTCTGGGTTTGTCGCTGTTACAAAGGGAAGAGCATATGTCAGAGGTCTACTGTTTTGTGGGGACAGTTTTGTGAGTGTTTTCCAAAATACCTGGCTCCTTCAGTATGCCAGAAGTCTCCCTGCATGTCACTTCTTATGTGAGTTCAATGGCATGTGTGATTTGGCTTTCATAAGGCTGCAGAAGGGATATTCAGGGTGTTATGTATTTTTCCAAAGGCAGTCTTCCCACAGTGGCTGAGGTCTTCCCATGTGAGGTAAATCCTGCCCTTGCCTGTTGAAGTTGCTTCATGGCTCTTGGCTGGTAGAGCAAAGCTTTTGCAGTGAGAATCAAACCACTCTATCTTCCACGCTCCAACTAAGTTAGTATTAAAACTTAATTTGTTATGTCTGGGTATTTAGGTCTTTAAAGACCCCTTTGGCCAATCATCACTCATGAGTAAGTATGCCATCTCTCTGTGCACTTAAATGGAAAAGAAGTTGAAGTGTCTCCAAAGAATATACTTTTGACTGAGACTGAAAAGCTTACTTGGTCAGTTTTCAGGCAGTTTTTAATATGAGATTAGATCAGGAAATGCCAGAATGGGGCTCATGAGGTGCATTCTGTAATCAAAGGGGACCATACACCTTTTTTCTAAATGCCCAATTGCTGTGATGATTTATTAACCAAGTAATCTCTTTCCATCTCAGAGTGATAGATGTTTCTGTCCAGTGTGATTAGGTTTGTTCCTGTCCTGGTGGAGCTCCGAAGTACCTGTGACATGGTGGTACTGAAAATGCCTCATTACAGAGAGCATGCCGGGCAGCAGGGGACAGAGCCCAGTGCCTTAGTGCCTCCAGAGCCAGTGCTCCTTGGGGTCAGCAGCAGCCTTGCCCTTTGGAACATGGTGTTCCATGCTGCGGTTCTGACACAGAAGGTCATCTATGTCTTGCAACTCCTTTCCACTGCTTCTTTTTTTTGTTTTTCCTCCTGTCTGTGTGTACTTGGGAGCTATGGGATGGTAGGGTTTATCCAGCTGTCTTCACCTTTCAGCCCAGGGCTCTCTTTGCAAAGACACCATGAGATGTGTGTTGGGAGCCCTGTTCTGGCGATGTGTCAGGTTGAACCCTCCATGTGTCAAGAATGGTTGAACCCATGTGGTACCAGCTTTCACACTGGCTGCAGCCAACAGCACAGCTCTGCTACGTCTTGGAGATGCAGCAGTTTGACTCACATTCCCAAGTGTGTGGTCCTGAAACTATGTATTTGAGCAAATGATGTTGGTTTGGCATTTTTAAGTTGTATACATGCCTATCCACCAGTTGAGGCAGTCTGAAAGTTCAAGTTGTTGACACTTTGGTTTTTCCAGTCTACAAATATTCATGATGCTTCTTTCCTTGCACCAATGAACAAAAAAAAAAAAAAAAAAAAAAAAGCCAAAAAAAGGCAGTGCAATATATTTAGGCATAGGCACTCCCACAAACTAAGATGGGCTGAAGAAGGCTTAGACTTTGGTTTATGAGGCAAAGGTCAAACGTGACATGTTCCCAGATGATGGATTGTCAGGATTGCTTTGCCAAACCATGTTACCAAAATTCTAGTTCTTTGTGCATCAGAACTGTGTTTATTTAGGTTGTTTAAAAATGCCAGAATGAAACCTGCTGCCTCTGCTGCTTTGTGTGTTGAGTGTAATAAAATATATAGTTGGTATGACTGGATGCTGGCTTTTGTGCAGCTGCTCTCATGTTTTGTTTTCATTTTGTTGAGTTTTATACACTTTTCTCAGCAAAAGGGGGTTGCAGTATTTGTGTAAGCATCCATGAGGGGCTTGTGGAAAAGACACCTTGATCTTGGCTCTGTTTTTGATGGTGCATGGGTGGGATCACTCCTGCAAAGTCAACAGTTAAGTCACAGGTGCTGTGAATCCTTAAGATCCCTGTGCTAGAGCATAGGCACAAGAAGCTGGGAGTAGTTGTGTTGAGAAAACTCTTCTTTAAATACAGACAGAAATGCTCCCTACTTATTCAGCAGCTTCTGCAATGTACTGTCGAAGTGGTAATCCCTAACCTGACTGAACAAATGGAGCTGAATTTAGAATATGCACCAATGTTGTTTGGACTTCCCCAAGTTGCTAGGCAGAGAATATCTACCACCCTCTTAACACTGATTCCATGTTTCTTGCCTTCCTCCTACTCTGGCCTTGGCAGACTGGAGCCAAACCACCACCACTCTCTTTAAGAAAGTTGCCCTAGTTTTCTGCAGGAAAAGTAAGAATGACCCAGGCTGTTACCAGACCAACACATGAAAAATCCATCAGTGTGAAAGGACTGCATAAGGGAGAGGAATGGAAGAGGTTTTCCCTGCAGCTTGCCACAGGCTTGGTTATGACGTGCTCATGATGATGCCTTGCTCCCACTTCACTACTGATGCATGGATTTCCTTGGCTAATGCTGCAATGTCAGCTCATGAATTGATGTTCACCATGCTGTGGTTTCCTGTGCTCTGGTAACACTTCAACCAGGTATCTGAATACTACAGGACTTCTCAATTAAATTGAAATTATTTTGCAAGATCATCCAGAATAAATACTTCTGGACAACAGAACATGGTTAGTAATATGGAACATGTGATTTATTTTTTTAAGGAACCGATACGGGAAAACGTTTCCACACTGACAAAAACAGAACAAATGTAGGTCAGTGTCTGAAGGAGATGAAAGAAGCCAAGTGTAATGAGAGCCTATTGTTTCATGCTGACATATGCAGGAAGCTTGTGGAGAAAGAACATCAAACTAAAATGTGAGGAAAAAAGAATAGAAGGCATGAAAATCATCATACTCAAGAAAACAAAGAGATCAGAAAGTTAAGGGGCATGCTAAGAAATCTGCACTGGGAGGCTAAATAAATGAGTTTCATATTTCCCCTTCTTCCTTCCCTTCAGTTCCGGGTTTCTCTCTCCCATTTGTCTGCTAGGTAGCAGCTCTTCTTCCTTCCAGGAATACTTTGATTTCTTTCCTTCGTCTCCTGCAGATGCCAGGACCTAGAGAGATCCAGATGGCAAGCAGACCAGCAAAAAAGGGCCTCTTTACTATTTCACTTCTCATCTTCCTCTCAAGTTAAAACACATGAAAGATCTATTGAAAAGAACAGACAAGTCTTATTTACTTTTTAATAAGTAAATTTAGTTTACGTATTTAACAGAAGTTAGTACACTGTTCAAACAGCTGGAATAAATATGAAGAAGCAATTTAGATTTTATTCTTTACTTTGTTCACTAGTCTTACACTGATTTTCTCGGACGTCAGAGGCGTTTTTCTGACTTGGGCAATGGGCATAAGGAATTGGCCCTTCATGCTAATTATTTCTGCCACCCATTGTCATATTCAAACATCTTTCATAGCTCTGGCCAGCCAGTGCCTTCCCTAAATTTTCAGTGGATCTAGGAGGCTTAAATCTGTTCTCAGCTCTGTGCAGAGAAAAAGTGATTCCTTACCCAATAGGGCTGGCCTGGAATGAAATTGCTGCAAGAGTACGTAGCTATGCCCTGTGTTTTCACAGATGAGGCACTGGTGTATTTTAGTTTTTTTTACCAACTATTTCCTTTTCCTATAGCACTTCCCATCTCTTGCAATAGAAAAATATATTTGTGGGAAACTGTCTGTCTGAATCCTATGATACCCCATAGACTTGAGTCATGTCATCCAGGGGCTCACCCAAGGGGGACTGTCCTGGTCACTGTTCAAGTGTTCCCAGGATTATCCCTTCCCATACCCTCGCTTAAACAGGATGGATACCAAATTTCCACTCTGTCACTATAATAAAGGCTCCTGTGGCAGTCTGATGGATGGTCTGGGTCTGCTCCCTGTGAGTGGAGAATTCATGGCACTGTGAAATACGTTGTCTGATGAAAGGTGTCACAGGGCCATTGCTATCCCTTAAAAGTTCAGTAGTTTCTGACAGTAAAATTGTGAGTCCTAGCAAAGAACAAAATAATCTATCAGTCCTCCTTGCAATATATAGACATGAAGCCCAGATTTTTGGGTTGTGTTAGGGCACAGGGTGATGATGACTGTTTCACTTAGTGATACATTTGAATTGGTGATTTATGCAGCCCAACGTTGACTTTCATTTAGCTCATGTTACAAGCAGAGTAATTCAGTCCTTAATGAAGTGTACCTCATATGACATATTGAACATGGGATCTGACAATCAGTGGTTGCAAACCAGCCGAGGTTACATTTTCTTTTGTCATTGAATGTGGGCTGGCAGTTCATAAACTTAAACTGAGGCATGCAAACCGATCACTCTCTCTCAAGTGGTGCTGAAGACAAGAGACCTGTGTTAAAACAAACTTTCCTCATTCTTTTAAAGGAAAAGGAGGGGAAAAAACTTCTGCATGAGCTGCATTATGCATCTGAGAAAATTGACATTCATGTGTGTATATACACACACTTATTTAGTTTTCTACTATGTGAGTATATAGAAAAAAAAAGTGTTAACAAAAAGATTCATGCCCTGACCTATGCAAAACTTTGAATTGCGCAGTAGACAAGTGAAAGAATTTGATCTACATGCTCCTGAGCAGACAGATCCAGCTCTGAAGCGGTATAAATTATGCTTACATCAGCTCTTACAGGGGTTCAGGGCAAGGCTGTTGGGTAAGCGACAGGCAGCACAGCCTGGCTGGCTTTGGGGGCAGCTGGTGGGGGTGTGAGGGGGCCCTTCTATGCATGCATTGGGAAGGAATCAACAGGACAGCTCTGAACTGTAAATATGTAAATCTTTTTATATCTTAAGATATTCATCCTTATTTGCCTGTGGAGAAAGAAGCAAAAGTTTTGAGTGCTTCCAAGAGGCAACATTTAAAAATTGAGAAAACCTGTGCTGCAGCAGGCTAAGTCACAGCTTTGTTTTTCTCAGTGCAAAAAGTTGACTTAAAGTAGCATGGCAAGTGTATTGTTTTTGTGTGCAATCTGCTTCAGGCATCTATATCATTCATTCCTTTCCTTCTTCATTTTACAAAGCTGTAAAAGGATTCTTTTAGTATTTGAGTGTGAGAGTAGGGGAAAGAACGGAGGTAAGTAAAGAACATCAGCTTCTGGGCCACTTGAAAATGATATATTTTCCCTTTAAAAAAAATAGGGGGTGGGGGGCAGAAAGGGCGGATGTTATGTCCTGGAGTGTTTTCTGGGAAAAGGAGGACAAATGAAAGGACAGGAATAAAAAGTTGTAACAAGGGAGAACTTGTCAGTCTGTGCTACAAGGGAGGAGTGTGGGAAAGACGCTAGTTTGGGTTAAAATAGCACTGCAACTGGACAGCCTGGGTTTTAACTCTGCCTAACATGAAATTATCCCAAACTTCCCCACCAGCTTGGACTTGAGGTGCCAGTACCCTGACCAGTAAACTGCAGGTCCAAAATCGCCTGGTGGCCTGTGGCAGCAAAGTCAGGTGTGGGGGCAGGGTTGCTGGGCATAAGAAATTAGGGTACTTTCATTTAAAATAGGCAACACAGTGTTCATTTTTGGTGCTTGGCCCAAGGAGCTCTTGATCTTATGCTGGTATTTTTTTTTTTTTGGTGGGGAGGATATTCTGAGCACTCCTTGTCTAGGAAGGGAATAGGGTTAACACTAGGGAAAACAGGCAGAAATTGCCATCTTGATAATATTCAAGGATAAAGGATTTCTTTGACAAAAAAAAACCCAAATTAGAAAAATGAAGTGAAGAATTCTCAACTTTCAGGCTTATATTAATTCTTGTTGAATCCATTTGATCTTAAGCCTTAGAATTTATTTGATACAGTATATTTGATATCTTGATGTTTTTGTAACTCTGCCCTGAAAAGAATAGCAGGGGACAGGGATGGAGGATTCAACCCCAAGACCATGAGATTTTATTTTAATATTGGGCATGACATAGATTTACTTTTTCAGGAAGAAAATGCACTATCATACCTCAATATTAAACTGCAAAACAGTCAAATAGGTAATATTTGAAGTATTTGTGCATTACTAACTAAATAGCTGATTGATCAATAGAGGGTTCTTTTAATTTTTTGTGGAGGACAGAGTAATCAACTAGAAACCAAATACTTCACAAGAAAAATTAAAACAATCCCAGGAATAGACCACAAAATCCTAGATTCCAGTTCAGCTCAACACTATACAATTTCATATTTGATTTATTATGTTTTAGCCTGGGAGCTTCAAAAGTGTCTAAAAGTTTGATAGGCAAACCCCAGTGAGATTCTCCTGGCTCCTTTGAAAATGGTAGGAATTTTCTATTTACAGCATCACTAGTGATCAATGGAATTTTTGGGACAGTTCAAGAAATATTAAACAGGCTGAGTTTGCTCTTTATGAATTAGTCTCGTGTTTATTCAGCAGCTCATTTTTCATTGAAGCACAGTATTAAAATTTCACTTGTTTGTTATAGGGTTGTCAGAAAGAAATCTATTTCCAAAAATATACATTTCCATCTTCTCGTATCCTTTCTTCTTGCTGTAGCTAAGGTTATGTCAACACTCCCAATGTAAACCCCCTCATTTCAAGGATTAGTAATGCTGGCATCATCAGTCCAGACTTAAGAATAGCAAAACCATGAAATAACCTCTCCAGGATCATGATTTGAAACAATTGTTTTCAGTGTCTTTGCTTTTTGTGTTAAGCATCCTTCTGCATCCAAAGCAGTGGCATTCAGTTTCTGTTCAAAAGTTATAGTTAAAAGAAAGAAATTGTGTTGGCCCTCATATTTTCATGGCAGCATTAAAACATTTGTGTCTCAAGTTTTAACTGGATGCCCAACTAAGACTTAAAAATCAGCCCCTGCTCAAGCTCAGTAACTTTTTCCATGGTGTTGTTTACCACGCATAACCATAGTAACATCACAAGGGTCCATGCCAGGGCTCTTGGATGGTGTACTCTTCCTACTTGTTACCATCTTTTAGATCCTCCTATAATATATACATTTAAAACAAGTATACAGCTGTATATTTGCTTAAACTGCAAATATTTTGGCATGTGCCATGGAAAAATAAGAGCTAAACCCTGCATGAGTCTTAGGAATGCCAGTACCATGCTGCAGAATTCGTCATTCCTCCTTCCCTATCTGCCTGGTTTCCCATCATGGAATGGCTTGAGCTGTGGAACAAAGTGGTCATTTTGATTTTCTCTGCCCCCTTTTTGGTACCAGCTTAGTGGATCAGAGAGAAGGTCTTAAAGCATGGCAGAGCTGCTGCAAGGTTCATCTTCATAAAGCATGGATTGGACATTAGAATGTGTTTTGTGTTCTGGAGAGATCAAGGCTGGTCAAGCATTCCCTGGGGTCACAGCCTGTTACAGGTGACAAAACTGGTTCATGACAGAGCTTGGTTTGGTTTACATGCAAAATTGCATCTCAGTTTTCCCACTCAATGATAAAGCACTGTCCTTTCTGGGCTGGCAGAGGTAACTTATCCTTGGCTGAAGGAAGTCTTCTGCAGTCAGGGATCCTGGTGCGTCTGTGCTCTGCATGCAATCAATTACTCAGCTGGATTTTGCACAAAAATGGATTAAAAGAGGCTGGGATGGTGATAATTAGATCAATGATTTCTAATGTTTCTGTTGCCCTACTTTTCAAAAGGCTGGGATCATACCATTAGAGCAGCAAGAGCTGAGGTAAGGAGTGCCCAGTGCGTGTCCTTGCCTCAACAAGAGTTCAGAGCCAACACAGTAAATTTTCATGGACCTCATTGCCAGGTCCAGTTATGACACTGGTCATTGGGCCACCAGGCCTTTCCTTATCAACCTCCAGTTGAAGGTGATTGTGAGAGCTTAAAATAATAGAATAGACTGGTTAAAGATTTTTCACAAGATGTTTTTAAAGGAAGAAGCAGCTTGTGATAGAGAGTGGGCACTGGTGACATGAGCAGGACTTGAACAGAAGAGTAGTGAAGAAAAGAATGAAACTGTAGGCCAGAGGATTGCTGAGCCTACTAGATAATCATGGTCTTGGAAACACCTGATCAACAGCCTTGGGAAATGATGGAAACTGTTGGAAACTGCAGGTGAGGCCTCATAAAACACCAAACTTTCCTGGGAGTGAGGAAGCAGGAGCAGGAGCAGGAGCAGGTATATTGAGACAGGATGGGAATGTGTAGTCATGTAACTAAAGGCTAGTGTCAGAGGAAAATAACACCTCACTGAATACGTGGAGGCTCGGGTGAGAAAATAATCATAGGAGTTGGAAATTTTGAACCCAGTTAATTTCCTAATCTGAGGAAAGACAGGGAGGGCAAAAGCAGCCACCTGTCAGATTTGCCCCTAAGGAGTGAAGCAGGGTCAGATTTCATGATGGTGTGGACCTGACTCTGTAGCCACTGGGCTGAAGCTTGTACAAATGTGCTTCTGAATGCCAGTCTGAAAACTAGTCTGGCTTTCAAACATTCCTGCTTGCTCTCCTTTCTTCCATCATTATTTTTTTAAGTCAAAGATGTAATTTCTAGATGTTCTTGACTGATGCATATCCAGGGCTTTGTACGCTGTGCCTGGAGTCTCTGTGATTTTTGCATGACAACAGGATTACATTTATACAATTAATTAACATTTGCTTGACCACTTTTATCCAATTTCATTCTCTAGCACATAAAAGAGAACCTGACATAAATTTCTCTTTCAAAACAATTGACTTAGCAACTGCTGACCTTCTGTTCTGTCATTCTGAGGATTGATTGGATATTGTTGAATTGTTTCATTCTGTAGTAATTAAACATAAAATTAATTATGCTAGTAACCTATTATTTCTTTGAACCAAGGACTAAGTCATTTGTTTTTGCTTGGTTTACACTGTGAGTTTTAACATCAGACAGCAAAACCTTGCTGTTACAAACAAACTAAGCAGTATAAAGGGAGCAATTTAATAACCAAAATAAAATATAAAGACTTCTAATTTCCGTATGGCTGGCCTATTGCATTAGGTTAATATAATTTGATCTATAAATCTTTTAAACCTTATGATTTTGTAATTTAAACATTTCCTGGATGGCTAATCATGCAGGGAAAGAATAATAATAATAAAAAACTCCCCTAACCTAAAACAAAATACAAGCCAAAAATATACCTCAAAAGTAGATTAAAAGATTAGATAGGAGGAGCGTTTGTTGAACACTTGGTGAGCCCTAGTATGTCTGAATATTTCTGGTGCTTGCTGCTTACACAAGTCTGTCTGCGTTCAGTCTGGTGCTGATGAAGAATTTCCTTTGTTATGATGAAAGTGTTGTTAGATATTTACATTGTTGGTATTTGGTGTAGAAAGGAACATCAGAATGACAAGTTGATATTATCAAAATGTATGTGCTCATAGACACCAAAATAGTATTTTGTGGTTTTCATTAGCATGGCCCATATTAATTTAATTAACATGATTGAAAGTTATGCCATACCATGAAGCAGATACTGAGCCCAGGCTTATTACTCCCCCAAGGGCTGTAAAATACTATGGCTGACAAAAGGGGACCATGTTTGTACATGTGTGAGTTTCCAGCTGCAAGTTCACCTGTGTGCTTTGCTCCAGAGCTGGTGGGGATGGTGTGGTGATTACCATGCACAAGGCAGAATGTGGGAAAATAAAAATGGGTAACCATCCTGCTCCAGTGGCAGGTGAGCTTTTCCCAGGATTCTTTGCCGAGGCCCCTATGAGAGGCGGTTGTCCCCTTTCAGGATCACCAGCAGCTTTTCAAGGCTCTGCCTCCATCACCAGCACAACCTGGGATGTTTTAGACTTCATGTTGGAACAGTGCAGACAAAGCTTTGATGTTTGTGATTGCCAGCATGAATTCTGGAGGTGGCCTTGAAGGTTGACTCCTGATTCCAGTTGCCACCAATAGGGCCATCAGTCAGGATCTGCTGCCATGCAGGAAGAAGGACATTAAGGAAAATGCTCCTAAGCCTTTGTCTCCCTGAGGTTTTGGGCAGCTGCCTGCTTTGCTTGTACCCAGAGTCAGCTCTGGTGGAGTCCTGTAGCATCTCCAGGTTGCTCTGTGTATGTCTTTTTCTGTGTTCCTCTTGTATTTCCTCTCAGAACGATTTTTGCTTGCAGCCAGCTTTTCATGATGCTCGAATCTCTCTGAACTAGAGCTAAACTCCTGTGCTGTGACAAGGCATATGTCAGAGATGTGGGAATCTTGAACACAAATGACTTTTTAATTGTATGACTCCACATAGCCCATTGCTGAAAGATGTGGTGGGCAGGAGAGAGCAATCCTTTACAGACCAAACACAGATACCAATATATGAGCCCTTTGTTCTTGCTCCCCTGCCCTAAGGCTAGCAATACACTCAGGTCTGTGGACATCAAGCCTAATTTGATCACACTTAGCCCAGTGAAACTATATTGACTTCAGTGGAGACACTGCTTTTCAGTGATATAAATGAGAGCTAACTAGTTCTTGAGGCCAGTAGCTATTACCACTGGGGATGAGAGCAGAATGCAGCAGTGACGGCTGCCTGTTCGTCATCAGCTGAGAAATGTCTGCTTTGTGGGCATGTCTTTCAAGGCTCATTTGTCACCTTTGTGTGGAGGAATTTTGGCCAATGAGTTGTGTTTCAAGTGTCTGAGCATTTCTGTGGGAATGGTTTGATTAAAGTCCTGCCGTTAGCTCACTGTTCAAATGTGCGGTCTCACTGCCCGCAGGAATAATGTGGAAAAATTTCTGAAGGATTCTGTTTCCCAATAATCTGGGGTTTTTTTCAAGGCTTTGACCTGTGCTCACTCTGTGTGAGATCAGTCATCCCTGTCTGTACTAAAGGATCTTTGGTCCTCCCCAGGCTCTGCTGGCTCCCATCCGTTCAAGTCCCTGAGCTCTATCTGTGCGGATGCACCTTGCTCCCTGCTTTTTAACCTTAAAAGCTTTATTTGTTCAGGGTAGTCTCAGAGATGTTGTTACTCTGTAACTCCCCATTGTGAGTTTTCTGTGGAAAAGCCTGTCCCAGAATCTTTGTCTGTTTGCAAACTCACTGTTATAATTTAATTCAATAAATCAGATTTGCAAAGCTTTATCCTTACCAAGAGAACTGCAGGGAACTTTCTAGCATCCTTTCTGGATATAGGTATCCATTTTTTTAGCTTTCTGTATCCAGCAAATAGCTGGAAGCCTCTTGAGATAGTTTACGAGATATTTTTTACAGATGTGATAGATGAAGAAAATATTCTGCAGCTTCAGGATTTCCAGTCTCAAGAGACATCTCTTATGCTTAGAAAACCTTTTACATGACAAAGCTTTGCAGCATGGGGCTGTGAAGTTCTACCTGTTGTTTTCCTAAACACTATAGCCCAGATAGTGCTGGTTTTTATATATTTCAGCCTTTGGCCTTGGCATCTTGAAGGGTCTAACCCTGATGATCCCTTCTGCAGCCAGCCAGCAGGGTATAGAGAAGTGAATGCTGTGCATCCCTGTGCCCACCTGCCCTGCACACTATGTTCCACACCAGTCTGCTCCAGCTGTGCATAAACAGCTCAGCAGTGAGTTATGTGTACCAGCTGACTATTGCTGATTATAAACCTGGAGTTATTTTTCATGGCCAGACCTTCTGAAGCTGCTCTCGGTGTCTTACTTGATGATGGGAGGAACAAAACATGTTAGAAGTTTTCTCACAGGGAGTTACTTGCTGCTCCTTATGGAGGCCTTATGGCTTTTAGGATAAAAGTCCTGACTCTGGGAATGACCTGGCCCTGATTAGAAGGGGAAGCAAAGCTTGAACCAAGGCACGCACATTGCTGAAGTCAGAAATGGAGGAAAATGAGATACAAAATAATTTTTAGCAAATATAGATCAAAGTAGGTTTGTACCACTGTCTGAAGCTGGGGCAGGGAAAGTAAAACTATCACAGGACAAAAGTGGTAGGACAGCGGTAGTAATAGTAGGAGGAGAGTGAGAACATAGTGATTTCTATAACTTTTCTAGCAGAAATTAAGAATTGATTTTTGTTGTTACTGGATAAATGATTTCAGGAAAATACTGGTTAGGACGACAGCTGAGTTTTATGTCAGAATGATGATTATGCATAAGCACTGAGATCAAATCATCTGGTGTTTAGACTTTATTGTGCCATGTTACAACTTCTCAACCTTCTTCATATCAGGTGTTTTGCTTTCTGGCTTTCTAGACTAAGTTTGCTTTCTTGTACTGATGGGAATGTTGAAGATTTTTCTCCTAGCCCAACCTCTGGACCACTCAGGCAAGCAGCTGCTGCATCCTTTCTCATGGTTCTCATGATGGAAAAGCTCATGTTACATTTTACCACACATGTTTATGGAGATGAGAAACTATGCCAGTTTATTCTCTTCTTGCTTTGCATTTAGTTTCTTACTGATAGTGGAAACTTTAGGAAAGAGCAACTACAACTGCTCTGAGAACAAAGCACCTGAGGTTTCCCTCTGATAACGGGTGGCTCCAGGAAAAGTTTGCTCCAAATCAAACAGTGATGTCAATGGTGCTCCATAACAGACCAAAAGAGACCTCAGTTTTACCATGTGGCGTTGATGTTTTCAGATTAAGATGGGAGGATTAAGGAATTTTACTCAGCAATTTGAGATGCTTTGTTAAGAACGAAGGAGATTTGAGCTGCTTTGTTCTCAAACCACATGTTAGTGAGAAAGCAAACAGGCCCTTAATCCTGACAGACAGCAGAACTTGACATCAGTTTGTCCCTGGAGAGGTGACCAGGAGTTCCTCATGCCCAGCTAAAATGGTAATTTCTTCTTTTTTTAGGAGTCTTCTTGGATCCTCAGGGCTGCATACATCCGTGTACTGCACCTAACCATTTTCAGAGCCTTGTGCTCCCCAAGACTGGATAGCATTTAAAACCCCACACAGAAGGTGGCAAAATGGTTACTGAATAGGGCTAAAATATGTTCTAACTTAAGGCCATGTCTTTAGTCTTAAACAGGACCATGCCAAGAATAAAAAAAGGAGCTGATAATTTTCCTGTTTGGGACTTTGGCTGGTTTCCTGTAGCAATAAAAATATAGCAGTCGACATATAGACAGCTGAGTATATACACGCTTGTATACTACCCTCTGACACAAATGTTAATGTCTTATATAGATCTTCGAGATTCTTTTAAACATCTAGTTACATTTTGGGGTCATGTCCTCAGAGGTCGTTGATGTAAGCGTGTTTGTAGAAAGAAACAAACAGCTCATTGAATTTCGTTTCCCGTTTTAACATACATCAGTGAAATTAAATACACGACATTAGAATGTCTGGCAACAGACCCATTTTCTGATGTATAAAATTTGACTTTTCCCCTCTGTGTTTATGTCATAGCTAATACACAAAGATAAAGTGCATATACTATACTCTGCATATTTACTGAACTTTGGCAAGTCACTAAGAGTCAGTTCTCAAATCAAATAATAACTGCCCGATTTATAAAACACCCTTCTAAACTAATTTTATTGTATTAAAAAACCCTCTAGGTTGATACAAAGCCAATCAATAACTCATGCTTCCCACTGTTCAGCAAATATCAACTATCCCTTTATAATCTTTGTGTTTTGTCACCATTGCAAACCTGTTGTGAAAAGCTGCCCTCATGTATTACTTAAATAAACAGTGTAAATGCACCCAAACAAGATTAATCTCTGTACATGCTTATTTTTTCTGCAGGCACTGAGTATCAAAACATCTTAGTTTTGTAAAGGGATCTACTCCAGGTAATTAGATTCATCTTCCAATTTGTCCATCCTTGATTTGCAGCTGGCATTAGTTTTTGTTTTTTTTTTTTTTTGCATTATTCTGCCATCACCTAATAGCCTGTACACAACAATTTAGGTGGAAGGAAAGCAGAGTTGGATTTTGTTCAAAGGCTTCTGAAAGATCTCCCATCTTCCTCCCAAAACTGCATTTGTATTTGAATAATCCATGATGTGTACAGGGCTGATTTAAATTCTTTTTGCTCTTCCAAATTTCCAGAGAGAAGTAGAAAAAAAAATAGTTAGGTATAAGGGGCTAGGAGGTTTGGAAGTGGCTAGGAGGCAAAGGAGAACTTGACCTTCCTTTAAAATTATCTTATGAAAATTAAATTGGTAATATATAAATTCAAGAGTCTTATCAGTATCACCATTTATTCCTTGTAAACAGCATTGGAAACCTGGCAGTGGTGTAGCAGGATCTGAATAAGAGAATAGCAATTTACTAATTCCCTTTTAAAGACTAACAGAGTCCCCAAACACAGCTTTGGCACCCTGCTTGATTCAGTTGCTTCATGTTTCTAGGAAGGTTTATTGACTATATAAGGATCAAATAAGGGGTAAGCTGAAATCAGAAACACAGTATTCATTCATTTAACTCTGCTATAATAGAGTAAATTCAGGGTGACTCAAGGGACACAATGTCTTGTAAAACATATGTACTTAATATAAGGGTCATAAAATTTATTAAATTAAAAGCTAGGTTAAAAATAGGAAGAAAATTTATGCTGCTGTCTAAATGAGCAATAATTTCCCTTTGGCCTTTCACTTTCCACCTAATATGGGTTCTAGGTTTTGTTGGGTTTTGGGGTTTTTTTTGGGTTTTTTAATAGTTAACTGGTAAAATCTTCATTGTTCACATGCGAATGCAAGTCACTCTATCAGGTGAACTGGTATGCTAAACAAAGAAGAGGAGGTATGGCCAGCTGGAGAATATATTGCATCATGGTTTACCACACATGAAAACCTGTAGGTACACATTTATCATTTTGAAAGGAAGAGTCACTTGCTCCAAGCCAACAATGGACAAAAAATCTTTTTTAGCCCTTATGGCTGAAAAAACCAAAAATTTTGTTTATCTCTCCACAAAGATGCCCCATTGCTGGTGGGATGCCAGCCAGAGGCGTCTTTCCCTAGGGATTCAACCATGGGTTGTGTAAGAAGATCCTCTTGTGTGAATGTCGAAGGGTTATTTGAACATCCAGGGACTGGGAGACACCGAGAATATCCTCCTGTCCCTGACAGATGTATCAGCAAAACCAAAGTGGTCAGATGAAGTCAATGAAATAATCCTGCAGTCCTGCAGAATGACAGCAGAATTTAGCTCCTTCGATCAAGACAACCATTTTCTGCTAGAGATGTTGGGGAGGTGGGGTGGAAATAAAGGGTTGTGACCTAAATCCTCCTCCCTTACCCCTAGGAAATCAAAGTGATGCTGGCCATCCTTGACTCATGACACTGGCCAGACCATTCATAGCTAAGAGCTCTGCAATGTTTGCTCAATGGCATAAGTTGTTAAGGAAGGCCGTGAAAAGCATGTGTGTGCTAGAAGGCCACCCTTTTTTCCATGTGGTTTTACACAGGATAACACAACCAGCCTCAATTCCCATCCCTTGTGTGCTATGAAGACTTCTTGTTGTTTTTTTTTTTTTTTTTTGGATGTTGTTTAAACACTTCTGCACCCAAATCTGTCACCTGTGACCTCATTAAGTTGCATTTAATCACACAGGGATGCCCATCAGGCCTAACCCCATCATTTCCTGAGGAATTTTCCCCTGATTTACTTAATAGCTCTCAAACACTAAACGGGAGACCTCCGGGTGCTGTTCCCTGAGCATGTTGGTTTACTGGCATTCATACTGTGTTTTAAATAAACATTGTTTTGCAGGCCCACTTGTTTTGAAAAATAAACTTCTGGGCAGAAAGAGCTAGTTCACATCAGAGGCAGATTGGTAGCTATTTTGCTCTCCCCAGCAGACGGGAAAAGGTCAGGCTTTTGGTTTTTTTGGGGGTGGGTAGGGAGGAAGACATCACCTTTCCTTAAATAGCACCTAGCATTTCACATCCCCAGGGGAGAAGAAAAGCCTGAAACCAAAGTGGTAGCTCTTTAAAGGAGTGCTTTGGGAAGAGGGCATGGTAGTAGCCCTGCAATGTGCCCCCAAAGGGCATCTCATTCTCCATCTCCAGGGGTGTGACTTTGTCTCTTCCTCACCCCTGTCTTCTGCTGGACACAATCTGGTCCACAACCTTCATCCTCATGCTGAAAGGCTTTTGGAAGGGTAAACACCACTGCCCTTACCCTGACTATCCTGCCAACCTAGTTACCTATTTCCCTGCTCAGTCTGGGATGGGAACCATGAGGAATGAGGGAGGTTTATGTCCTCTTGGGCAAGGGTATTCCGTGTGATTAAAAGATTTACTTTCTTCCTGAACTGAGGGTGTTTTTAAGAAGGCAAAACTAGGAAGATTCATCGTGTGTGTCCCCTGTTTCTTCTAGGACTCTCGATGTGGTTATCACAAATCCTTGGACAGTGGGAATAACAAGACCTTTGACAACCTTTGACTGCAAGTCCCACAGTGGACTATCCAAGAGGGGACTTGACCAGTGGTGGCAGCTTTCAGGGACACCAGTGGGACAGGAAACCAACAAGGTTGTTGCACTGGTCCTGAGCTGGATCTGGCTGTTTTGAGGTGGAGCTGCCCAGCCAGGCGGGAGGCCTGAGCAAAGCTGCAAAGGGGTGTTTACAAAATGGTTGTATGAGAAGTATGACATGAAGATCCTCCATGCTCAGTAGGATTATATCTATCTATATCTATATCATCTATATCTATATCTACATCTATGTATCTAAATATCTACAGGTGTGTTTTTTGCTCTGTGGTTTGCTGCCATTTAGAGGAATGAAACGGGAAAAAGGGCTTAGGAGGTTCTGCTTTGAGGACCATCCTTGTGCCCTGGTGCTGTATCCTCTGATCTTCCATAAAATACACCAGGATTGGTAGCACAGTGTGCAGCCAGTGGGATTAATGTAGGTATTTTACAGTGGGAAATATTTATCCCATGCAGTATCTTACACGGTGGCCTTCCTCTGAGAGAGCTCAGTTTGACCACCAGCTCCAAGCAGTACCTTGTCCTGACATTTGCTCAAGACGTATTTCAGAGCTGACCTTTCAGTCCTGTTGATAAGATCGCAGCATATTCACATCACCATGTTTGGGGTTATTTCTTTCTATTTTGCTCCACTACAGATCTGGGCCAAGGTAGTGGATAAATGGGAACCCTCCCCTATTCACCACATCACTGTCTCCTCTTAACTTATTGAGACAATTTATGAGGTGAATAGGATTAACGACATCCAGTTATTTTCTTTGGTCATTCTCTATAGCCAGCATTGTCTAAAATTGCCACTAAAGCCGTGCCCATGCTGCCGTGCCTTGGGAGGAAGTTTGGAGTGGCAGTCCTGGTAAAACCAGGTGGATGGCATGGGTGCCTTTGTGATTCTCAGATCAGAGGCATCATGTCAAAACAAGGAGTTCAAACTTCTGAAAAGACAATCCTTTGAGAGCTCTGGGGCTAGGCTACAATGTGAATCGTTTGTCTGTGGGAAGGGTCACCAATTAATTAGCAGTTTTATTTAAAAAAAAATTTAAACTGGCAGCCCTTCTGAAATTTAAGCACATTGTTCAGGGTGTAATTATAGATGAAATATTAGAGAAGTGGACTAATTACACACAATGCACTTGAGCCCAATTAAAATAGCATCTGCAGTGAACGTAGGGGTATTCTCTTTCACTAATAAGAAATACTTTCTTAACAAGAGAAAATAAAATAGCTAAATTGGATATGCAGTTGAGATTATAAATATCCTATTAGCATATAAAATGAGGATTAACCTTATTTAATCACTGCTTGCTTGATCATCAAAAGTCATGTTTCACCTCTATAATGTAGCTGTATCCTCTTTGAAGAAAAAAAAAGCAGCATATTAATAAATTTGGCTAATTAGGTGCTTTTCCTCATCTGCTCAATGGAGCTGGTGGAGCAAACCAGCTGGCCCTAAGAACTTGGCTCTTTCATATCTTGAAGTTTATTTCTAGCAGACATCTATTGATGAAGTTTCAGGGTTTAAGCAGATTTTTATGTGGGATTCTGTCCTGTATGGCTTGGTGGGTAATCACATCAAGGGGGACTTTGAGCTGTGACGCTGTTGGGAAGGAGAAGAAAGACGGGGGTGAAGAAAAGAACCTAAACTACAAGTTTTACACCCCGCAAAATAAAGTTCTGCCTTAAACGTCGCAGTGTGCGGGCCCATTCTAATGTCAGTTACCCAGGAGGTTGGAGCAACTTGGTTTGCAGCGGGTTTGTCCCTGGGCGTCGCTGGGAGCCAGCTGGTGCTCAGGGGAGGCCGCGCTCCCGGCGCAGCAGGGACAGGTCCTACCCGCCAGCTGGCGGCCTGGCTGTGCGAGAGCTGGGCACGGGGGCTGGGGCAGGGAGTGAGGCAGTCTGACCTACAGTCTCTTCTATAAATATTCAGCTGACCCAGGATGCACAAAAGGAGGCAAGCTCTGAGAAAGAAGAGGGCTTTGAATCCATTATTTTTGGATATTTTCTGTCCATGTCCGTTGGGAATGAGTCCTGCGGTAGTACTGCCTGTTGTATCTTAGGATTGCTTGGCAGGTTTCAGAGCTGGCCTTATTTACAGGGCTGTTCTGTCTCTGGCTCCATCACAACATCCTTCGGTTGGGTCTGTGCATGGTGGAAAATTGTACTAAAGCAATGGCGGGGCAGGAGCAATGCTATGAAATATGGACATAGTTTGATCTAACCCTGTGCAGCTCTGCTCCCTGGTTGTGTACTGTTTCCATTAGTGCCTCTGTGTTTTCCTGGCACGAGGGCCAGTGGCTGATAGCTTGCAGAAGCTGAGTTTTAAATGTGCCTGTTGACATATTCCCAGAGGAAAGGCTTGAGTAATACCATCCCCGCTGGGCTGAAGCAGGGCCCTGCAGCACTGATGGCACGCGCTTGAGGGCTGGTAGCTGTAATATGGGCTCGTGGCTCCTTGGCTAAAGGTGAATGTTACCCCCTGCAGTTTGTCTTATTCCCAGGGACCATTTCAGCTTTTATTCCATTGTGTGTGTTCAGTTTTGATCAAAGTGTGGACCTAAACCCTATCAAAATGAGCTCAAGTCTAGTCTCTCAAAATACTTGATGCTGCAATGCCTAAAGTGAATAAAGTGATTTTCTCAGCAGTAGCAATGGTGAAAAAAAAGATAGAGGCACAGAAAATCCTATATTTAATTGCAGCTTCTCTTTTGTGATTTGTCTCCACTAAGCTACGCCAAAGCATCAGCTGCTTCTGTCCTGTCCCTAGGCAGAAGTGTGAATTTTCCACAGATACTAGTCAAGTGCACTGAGGGATGGTGGTTTTATTTATCGTATTCAAGGAGCCACAATTGGATGTTTCACAATAAACTGGGCTCAGCCTGTGATTTACAGTAATGGGGAAGAGCACTCTGCTGGCATGGCCGTGGTGTTGCCAAGTCTTGTGATGGTTGCAATGATTTTTCCTTACTGCCACAGACCCTGAAGCAAAGTGTTCATAAGCATTTCAGTTTGCTTTTTTCTCTTTTTTTTTGTTTTGTTGGTAGTGGCAATGGAAGGCTTTGTTTTCTTGTATTAAGAGCAGCCTTCCATCCCTTAGGGCAGAACAAAAGAGTTTGGAAGCATGTTCTCAGTGTCTTCACAAAGACTCAAAAGGCAGTATGAATTTTTTTTTTTTTTTAAGGAACCCCCAGTTTGTTTTCCCACGATTGGTTTAAGTCACTCTGGCATGAGTTCATATCCTTTCTGGCCTGATTCATGGAGACTGGAGAAGGGCAGCAGTAGTAGAAGCAGCAGCAGCTACCTCCACAGGGCAGGAAGTGCGGTGACACAACCAAATTAGGTCTGCAGGGGAGTTTAGAGCTAATAGGGTAGATATACACCTTTTGTTGCTGCTGTTCCTGTCTTTAAATCTTGTAATTACTTATATTTTTAGGGCTTATACCCATTTTTATCTAATAACCTGGTAGAAGAGGGTTAAAGGAACCGGAAGTCTAAGTGTAGCTCAAAATATTAAAATCAATCTTGTGGTGGTCCTATTTCAGTGCTTTTCAAAACTCTCACTTCCAGCAGCTCCTGGCTGTGGCATAGGCCACCTTCTCATTTGTAGCCTACCACTCTCCCCCCTCCTCTTCTTTTGGTGCTAGAAATCACATTCAACTAAATCCTTCAGAGAAACACAGGAGGCAAATTGAAAGTGACTGGGAATAAAATAGACTTTGCCATGCGGGGGGATTTGAGGTGTTATACTGTAGGGGAGGGCTGTGGGTGAAGTGACTGAATCCAGAAACATATGGAGAATGGAAAGGTCTGTGGGTGATCATAACATCAAAAACATGAAATGAAGTCAGCTGCCATAGTAGAAATGCAAGTTCAGGGACTCTGCTGCAAAGAAATTAGGGAAAATACAAGTGGGAATAAGAAACATTTTTCTGGTTTTCATGGCTATTTGTATGGCAAAAAACCTCTCTTTGGGCTCTGGTTTTAAATTGTTTGTGTTTTTTTCACTGATGCTATAGCCTTAAATCATGGTAATATTCCTGAGCACAGAAAAGATAACTTGGGGGACTCTAGTTTCAGAAGCAGGAGAATTAACCACTGCTTTCAATAAAGCTGAAGTCAAAATCCTGCTTTTTTTTCCTCGCATCCTGAGCATTGATTCATTAGGCAAAGACAACATTAACAGCAACTTCTTGCCTTGCCAGGTGGGCCAAAGTGTTAAATCAAAACGAAGCTGGCAGTTGACTTTTATCCACTTACATCAAATTAAGGGAACTCTCGGCTCTTCATGTGTTTTTATTCTCTGCAAAGAGAGTTTGGGAAGTCTAAAATCCCCGAGTGCCACAGAAATCTTAGATTTGGGTCCGATTCCCTTCAAAGAGATCATTCATCTCGCTTCCCACTCAGTCATCAAAAATGAAGTGGCCCAATTTCCAGAACCACTCAGCAGCCAGCAGCTCCCTTTGAGATTTTTCTCCTGCATGCTCAGACTCTGGAGCAAGAAGAGCTACTGTCCCTTCTGTACTGCAGAGGGGAAAATTTTTGGCCACTTCATTAAGATGCCTAAATTGGGCTTAGAAGTAATTTACAATCCTAGTTCTGGCCACCATGATTGGTTGTCACTTCTTATCATTCCCTCCAGATCTTCAGGGGAGGTTTATACAAGCAATTCAGCTTCAGCATGGAGATGCTACATTACGGGTGAAGGGTCCCGTTGCGATGCTGGATTGTTTTATGGGGGAAAGCAAAAACCAAGATGCTTCAGTGGGAGGGGGGAGAAATTGGTCTTTCCAAAGAAGATCAAAGGAGGCAAGAGGGGGGGACCGATTTTCGGCAAGAGGAGAGCAGGGCTCATCTCACTGCCTCTGTGCTATAATTCAAGGCTTGTTCAGAGACACAATTTCTCCTGTAACTGGATGGGGGGGAGTGTGGGGAGAACTTGGTTAAATTGTAAATGAGTATTTCTTCAAGTGCAACAAGGAAATATGTTCTTTCCCCGTAGAGCCTATACATTATTTTCATGTAGTTACGGGGCCTCACATTTCCTGGAACTATCAACCAGACCTTAATTCTGCTCACAAGACATCCCTTTAAAATTGTGAAGCTCTCTTAATCAACCTTTGTATCAGCAGCAAATTTGCAGTATGACCTAATTTGAAAGATGTCTTGAAGTGCTGACTCAAAGGGTTGGTGAATAAAAGCCAGTCATTGCCGCTGTGACACTAATGTGATGCAAAACAAAATCGAGTTGCATCAGCTGAACATTATTTTGCAAAAAATATTAGTGATTGAAGCCACTTGCTGGTCATCTTTTATTTATACTTGTGAAATTTATACTTCTCGGGGTCTGAAATGGCTCTAAAACAAACTTCTAGAGAAGAAGCATGAAGAGACTCTTAAATGGTGAAAAATCCCAGTAGGATCTATACATCTAAGCTGCATCATTTGCACTTCATAATCTCCTCTCTTTTATAGAGCAGGAGGCAGACACATTATTTTAGAACTTTTATTAAAATATTTATACAGCAACAGATGAAAATTCTCATCCTAATATGTCTCTTTGCATTTTTCGATTACGTTCCAAGTCTTTATCTTTTCTTTCCTTCTCTAATTGAAACACAGATGATACTCCTTCATTCTCCGGATAAGTAACTGTCTCAAAATGACTAGCAGTTACTTTGGGACTCAAAGAAATAAAAAGGAAAGAAGGGATTTGGGCCAGAAACTGTGTGGGGGAAAAAAACATCCCTCACAAAGCAAGGAAACCCCATTCCACCACAGTTTTATTTAACGTCTCCAAAAAGAAAAAGTAAGTATAAATTATTGAGGTTTTTTTTGCTATGATTTTATGGGGACATTGTTTCAATTATTTTTTTCTTTTTTTTTCCCTTTAGCTTCTCTTTTACATGCTTTCTTAAGGAAATTTATTTGAGCTAGAATCAACCTGGCCAGAGAGGAACAGAGTGCATTTCTTTACTGGTTCCTGAAATATTGGCAGCAAATTTACACTCTTTCGGGTTACTGAAGAAGCAGGGGTCTAGGGATGAATCAACTCAGCAGAACTATTTTTCCCTGCACTTTTTTTTTATTATTTTACTTTTAAATTGAAATATCAATAATGCAAATCATCTATGTGCTGATAAAATGTCTATGACTTTCCACTGTAGTGTCTGAAAACCAGAATCATACAGATACACAGAACAAGGGAGACAGGCCATTAATTTAAAATTTAGAGGACCAATAAGTTTTTGATAGCAATGGGTTACTGTGCTAATGATTATTTAACTTGCTTCATGTAGGGTTAATTGTGTATGGCTATGTAAAGTGCAGTGCCTTATTGAAGTGAGACAATTTTGCCTCTGAAATGTTATATTCAAAGCACAGGGAGGAAAGAAGCCGGATTATAAAAAACAGTTACTATATGATGGCAAATTTCAAGCAGCTGAGAAGCGGAAGCTACTACAGTTATGGAAGTAAATTTTGCTACTGCAGGAAAAAAAAAACCAAAACCCAAACAACCATATACAAAACCAAAATACTTCTGAATTTCCTCTCTGCTTCTTCTCAGAAGTTATTTTAATATGGCTGTATTTATTGACGTGTGCAAGCACAGAACAGGGAGCATGCCTGGATGTTTTACCTTGTTGTTTATTCTCCTAATTGTTCTCATCCTTTCTTTTGGTTTGCCTTAATTTTCATTTTTTTTTTAAATTTCTTTTCTTTTACTTATTCTCAAGATGTGTATTACCACAATAAGATACCGTGGGATCTGGGGTTTGCTTGTGACTTTCTGAGCTTGAAGGGACATCTTATTGTAAACATATAATTCAATACTGTACATACTATTCAAGAAAACTCTGATGATTCTTTTTCAAGTATCGGTAATACCACTTTTAAGTTAAAAAAAAAAAGCTGAAAGTAGCAATAAATGTTTGATAGCCTGTAAAAGATTTACAGATTTTTTTTTACTCCAGCACTCTTCAAGTACAGTATGTTTGTGTTTTTTATGTTGTTTATTTTGTCTTTCTAGAGGGATTGCACTTGCTAACCTCACAATTTTGGGTTGTTTATTCTTTATGTGGCTGACTCCTTAACAGCACTGCCATTTGTGAGTGTTTTGTGTCCTTCAGCCCTCCTAGGAAGTTGTAGGCAGGAATGCTCTGAACCCTCTTGTAGTTTCCTATGGGGAGAGGATGGCAAACTAACAACTAATGATTTGGAAGTTAGCTGGAATTCAGAGACAAATACTAAACATAATATATCTACCTACCTGTAAATATATAAAAGAGATTTTTTTCCTAAAAAAGAAGTAAAAAAAATCCAATGAAAATTTATGACCTTAACATTCCTTCAGGGTCAAGCAATTTATCAAATTCTCTCACTTTCTGGTTTCAATTACACAGCTATTGTGGAAGGAACTTATTTTAGCAGGTTCATTTGCCTCAGTAGGGAATACAGGACTTTGGCCTAATGCTTCACCTTTAGTGCAGGCCATTTGAGCCTTAGAACAAATACCAATCATCACTCTTAGGGGAAAAAAAAAAGTAAAAAAAATCTGCATCGGTATGGCCTATTGGAATGGGGTTTCTGTCAAGGTAAACGGTTGTCGGCAATGACTGTGGTAGAGTGGCGATAAATCCCATTTTATTGCTGAAAAATTCCAGCTTCTCTCCATGCCTGACAGC
The DNA here is from genome assembly GCF_047830755.1 of Zonotrichia albicollis. Lineage (NCBI taxonomy): Eukaryota > Metazoa > Chordata > Aves > Passeriformes > Passerellidae > Zonotrichia > Zonotrichia albicollis. The sequence continues at coordinate 26,159,448 of NC_133821.1, forward strand.
TCCCCACATTCTCGTACCCATTTGGGCAATTTCTGTACTATGTCCATCTGGTTCTTATTACCTCTCAACCTGCCAGTGTCTGATCCAGAAAAAGTGCAGGTCAAAAACAGGGGAAAGAAACCAAGGTGATGGACAAAACAGAAAGAGTGATTGAGAGACCAAGTCACGCTTCCTGTTCCTCCCTCCCCAGCCAAGAAAATATGGGTTTGAGTGGAATAAACAAATTTAAGGGAGGCTATTAGCCAAATTATGAAGTTGCTATCAATGTCGTTAAAATAAAAAATTAAATAAATATTAATCTATATGCTCCAAGCTTTCGTATTGCCACCAAATATTTGCCCAGGACACTGATGACATCTGTCTAAGTAAAACCTTTCTGGAGAAACAGGAAAAGCCAAGACTTCAAATTCTTAAATCTTGGAGTCCTGGTGTGACCATTTAATCCGCAGCCTTTTTCACTGTGCCCTTGGAATTAAGAAGGATGAGACTTGTCTCCAAAGGTTCATTTGGGGGTTGCAAATTGTTTTAGGAGGGCATCAAAAGTAATTTAATTGCAATTTCAAAAAAACTCCACACAAAGTAAAAGTTATGCTAGCTTCTTGATAGAAAAATGAGAAAGGAAAGTCTTTATTTCCATGCAAGTTTTGTGCATACTGCTGAACTCAGATCTAAGTTAGAAAGTCCTCAAAATCCCCTAAAATAAGTAGAGGGGATGATTAAAAAATTAAATTTAAAAAAATTAAAAAATAAAAGAAATCAGCCCACAACAACTGAACTGTCAATAAGTCAAAATAAAAAAACCCATAGGAGCACTTGCTCTCCTCCCAGCTGAAACTATTTTGTGTGGCATTTGTCAAGGACCCCCTAGTGCTATCAGGAGACGTGCTGATCCACTTTCAATCTCTCCCGTCAAGGGAGCCCAACGAATTTAATTGCAACTTCTGCATTTATTCTACCTGGAACACCTCATTTCCCACCCAAAATGTTGCTGGCTGTACCTTTTTCCCCAGTAGATCACCACTCCTCAGGATCATCACTCCTGTGGCCTCACGCTAGCTTACACAGCCACATTCCCTGAAGATGCAAGAGAAATTGGACTTGACTTTTTGGAGCTAAAAAATCCTAAAATTCTGACTGAATTCTAAGGAGCAGAAATTTCAGAGTGTGCCCTACCATCAATTCCATGATCCTTGGGGAGGAGGGCTCTTGAGCATACCATGCTGGGTGTCTCATACATGGTAGGATTTGCTGGCAGGTGTAATGGTCTGATCTGGTACCAAAGGGCTGGAAATCATGGAGATATCAGGAATTATGTCCCCACAGTTTGTACAAACCTTTTGGCTCCCAGAAGCTCAAGATGGGGCTCTAAGAGTGAAACAAGGCACAGGGGTACAGTTTTCAGAGGAGCTGGAGGAAGGTGTTGCCATTGAACAAGGAGACAGGACAGAGAATGCGTAGGAAGGAAAAGCTGGGGAGACTTCAAGATCTTGCTCCAGAATAGGTGACCTAAAAACACCATGTGCAAAATGTGACACGCACCTCACCACCTGTCCTTGCAATTTCTCCCTCTGATGCTGGTGCATCCATTTCAAATGGAAATTTGGAGGAGATTGCTTTGGTGGGAAAAGTCTTCCTCTCTGCTACCTTTTGGTGTCAGTAATGGCCCTGAGAAATCTGACTGCCTGTGCTTAGGATTTGCTTGCATTTGTCATGGATTATATTATTATTTGTCATGGATAGAATAGGATTTTTTTAAAGTATTATTTTCTACATGTATTTTTCTTTGTTCAGTTGTGGGGGGCATGCCATGCAGATTTAGATGCCAAGATGTAAGAGGGTCGTTTGAGACATCTTGGCTTGAAGACCAACTCAGCCACACTGCTTGGTTTGCCTGTGAAGCCACTGAATACAAAAGAAGCTGATATGAGGGAAAGCCCCAACTTTGACAATAAAAATATGTCAGCATCAAAATGGTTAATGGTGAGTATTATAGCTTCAAAAGAGCCCATTGGCTACCCCTAAAGGATGCCCTGCAATTGTTAAACTCATCAGATGCAACTACCCTTCCTCAGCTAGCCCTTACATTTGTCTGGCTAACTGTAAAAAAATACTATAATAAATTGGTAACATATGTTGCCAGACAAGAATAAGTGATATAAATAAAGAGTCAAGAGACATAGCCCCTCAAGAATAATGTGCAAAGATTTAAACTTCCAATGTATTAGTTAAGCTAGGAACATTTTAGGAGGAACTTGAAAGTGGTGTTCTGTTTGTTTATATCATTCCTTCTCTTTTTTTCCTCCCCCTCTCTTTTTTCTTCTCTTCAGATTGCATTTTAAATCAAAATGTTCTCCATGACTGACTGCTTTGCAGCACTAGGGTAAGTCCCATTTTTCCACAACTTAAACAAAAACTATGCCTAAGAAATCTATGCCAGAAAGGCATTTTGCTGGGTTTTGGTTTAGGAAATAAGCATAATGTTATGGGGAAGACATCATATTTTTTTTTCTTCTTCTTTTTCTTTTTTTTTTTTCAATCCAAACATAGAAATTTGTGCATGTGCAAACATAGCTATTATCAAGAAAGCCAATTCACTGTAAAGGTAACAACTCTCCAAACTAGTAATACATTAACAGCTGCAGCATTAAAAAAGAAAATATAAAACCAAATATGCTTTGAGACTTGGTTGGATGTTTTATTTATCTTTTATTGAGACATCCTTTGAAAAATGGCATAAAATAAATAGTTTTACAAAGCAACAACATAATCAATCTCTAAATGAGAAGATAAATCAAGGATTTCATTAACTGCTGGTAGCCAGTTTAAATTGTAGTCTTGTCCATAATGTCTATCTATCTATGTATGTCCAAGTTATATTAAAAACCTTTAAATGGCTTTGTAATATCAGCTACATCTAGCTATTATAATAATTAATGATACTGTTTTATAAATCAATATATGTATTCTTGATAAATTCATATCCAGTTAATGGTGTAATTTAAATAAAAAATTAATGTAATAAGGGACATACTGAAATAGGCAGGAAATCTTTAAAGGTTAAGAGGCAAATTTGTCTAAATTCTTTTCTTTGTACCTATTTTTTGAGAAAGCCTCCATTGAAATGCAGCTGATAGCAGGCTAGCTCTCCGGATCGCGCTCTCGCCATTAGTTGTGTTTTAACAGCACTCGGTGAGTTTTTGCAGCCAGAGGAAAAGGGAAAGCCCCTTCAGCAGCAGGAATTCTTTCCTCCCTGCTTTCTCATCCTGCTGCAAAACTGCAAACAAAAACAAAAACAAAGACAAAAGCAAAAAGAAAGAAAGTAAAAAAAACAAAACCCACCACTCCAGCATTTGGCCAGAAGCAGAAATGGTAAAAATGCTCTTTTTATACCATTCCCCATCGATTCCATATTTGTATTATTACAAAAATATTTTGCTTCTTCTATACGGTGTCATTAAAAAGGTAAAATATGAACATTATGTTCCAGGCATGAAGTGCATTCAGAAGAGTCTGGAAACCCTACAGACTGTTCAGTGTAGTAAAAAGCTGTTCTTTATCTCTTGTTTTAAATACAGTTAATCCTGTTTATTCAGCAAACACATTTAAGAGCAACTTTGAGGGAAAAAAAAACAAAACAGAAAAAGCTAGAAATTGCCTTTTTCTATCTGTAGTGGTGAGAAACCATGGCTCTGTTCCTTTGCTTTTATTTATAGTGAGTAACCACAAAATGTATCTCTAACAATAACAGGGATTTTAATAGGCAATATTAATTGTTCTTCCTTTAACTTTTGATCTGAAATGTTTCAAACAAAAGCCTGTTGCCTGTTTATACGATGAATTTGTTTGAAGGATATCTTTCTGAAATGATGCAAAACATGACACTTTGTCATTTGGACTGACATGGGACAGAAATGTCATTTTAATGCATTGAGTGATTTTTTTTTGTTTTCTTTTTGGGGGGGGCAGTTTTTTTCTCGACATTGCTCTGCCTTATTTAGAACCACAGTGATTTGCGCAGTTTCTTTTGACACTGATGGGTATTTCAAACCCCTTACACTGATGGGAGGGAGAAAAAGGAATTTGCTGCCAGCCACAGCGGCGATGCAGCTCCATAAGCCATCGCTTATTTGCTAAAAGTTTACATTTCAAATGAGCTTGAAATGTAAAGGTGGGCTTTTTGTTGCTGGGGCTGTATTTAGGAATGGAGAGAGAAAATAGAGGGAAGATGATTATGCTTGTATGTTAAAGACTATCGGGATATTGGTAATACAGCCATTTAAAATGTATTTTGTTTTTTGACGCAGCTAGGAGCAGGAGATTCACAACCATATCTGGGATGCTTGATTTAAGCTTTATAGGAAAAAACATCAAACAGCAGCTTACAGTAACATACCGAAATACATTATATATTTTAAATATCTTCAGTTAGAAATGTGTGTTATATTTTTTACCCTCCCCTTCTGGGATCACTAACATGCCTCTCCCCAGACAAAGCAAGGACAAGTTCCATGTTTAAAAATTATCTGCCTTACAGATCACATTCTCAGGCATGTTCCATGCTTTTTATTACCACGGATAACCTCTCAATGCTATCACAATTTTATACTTGTTAAGTGGACATCTTCCCTATATTTAACTGCAAAAAAAGCAACTTCCTTTTGGGGGCTGGAAGGAAGGAGAAATGCTTTGGGATGATTAGAAACATAAGTTTCTATCTTCTGTCACACCAGCCTATCAATTATTCAAAACCCTACTAAATTTAGATGTCTGTTCCTAAAACGTTGTTTGCACTCGTTCCCTGGGAAGATGGAGGCAGCTGATAATTTGGCTAAATTATGCGTTTGAGCCCAATGGTTACAAATGAAAGAGTTGAATTCAGCAGATTTATTTGCCGCTGATGAAAATCCTTGGTAGCAGGAATTTAGACCTCCTCCTTCAGGGAGCAAATCGAGGGGTGAGGTGGTGCCCGCAGGTATTTATGTGGACCAAACCTCATTGTTACAGCAAATAACGCCATGCATCAGTGACTCGGTGGGAGGTTTTACTGATCAATTAGGGACTGGCTACTGGGGGCAAAGGGCCTAAAGCAGCCCCTGAGGTCCTTTGTGCCCCAGGTAGTCATTACCTGAGTGTAAAGACCAGTAAAGGGGAAATGATTGCTATTATAGGATGAGATGTGAAGAATGCGGTGTGGACGACTCTGGATCAGACAGGGTGTAATGTGCGCATCCCAAACCTGCACTTTGAGCATCCCTGATGCAGCCTGGCTGCTGTGATGGTGTAAAATATCTCCCTTTTCCAGCAGTGTCAGGGTGTGATTGGCAGCAAGTCTGCACCGAGCGTGGGCGTCCTCCCGTGCGCACCAGTCACAGGACGTGAAGGGGGAGTTTTTGTAATTTATTTCATTTTTTTTTATAAATAGATAGGCTCTGACAAATAACACCGCCTCTTCACAAAGCTCCTTCGCAGCAGCTAACAGACCTCTGCTGGGTTTATCAGTGACAGAACCTGCTTTCCTAAAGGAAATAATATTTTTGGTGAAGATAATTCAGCTGATATCGCAATAGCTCAGGGGGGCAAAAAGCTGCAGAGCAGAGCAGAGCTGTTTCCAGCAGCCCTGGGCACAGGGCAACACTGATTGCTGCATCGGGCATGTTTCAGAGGGCCAGGCACGAGAGCAAGAGGAGAGCTGAAAGAAATGCTGCTGACTGTGAAAAATAAGAGAATAAATAATCAAATAAAATCAAATCCATGCAAGAGAAACACCATCCTTTCTCTTGCAAAGACAGTTGGTAATTGCCAAAACACAGACAGCCTTAGACTAAAAAAAAAAAAACAAATCAAACCCCTCAAAAATCCATAAAGAATTTAATTTATATTTAGAAACCAAAATGTTTCAGGCAAGCAGCACGCAAATTGCACAAGCCCTTGTGTCATTCACTGCTACCCTGTGCTGACTCTTAAGTTACGCTGCTGAGGAACCTATGCCCATTTTTACAACTCTGGCATAAAGGCAGGCGAGTGGCAATGGGGAGGGAAAAAACCCAACCCCCAAAAAAACCCAAAACAAAGGACGTGTGAGGGCTTTCATTTATTTTGATAATCCTCCTCCTGCTCCACAGCGTTTTGCTGTCTTTGTCAAAGTGAATGACAACAATTTGGCCAACTCTCTCTGAGCTGCACTCAACAGTGACAGGCAAATTATCAGAGGCCCTGCACTCCTTATTATCAGAGGAGAAGTCATCAGGAGGACGTGCGGAGGATCCCTCTCCCCTGTCACTATTTGTCAGTGGGACAAGGGCCACTGCTATGGGTAGCTGACAGGTAATTTCAACAATAACAATTACTCCTATTACTGGTGTCATAAACAATTCGCCCAAGGCATGACAATAGCAAAGCTTTATAATTCAATGCCATATAAATAAATGCCAGCAGGTAACAAGTAATTTAGCTCCAATCAGGCCTTGGCCCGGGCATTAATATTGTTATTGCAAGAAAATGGAAAATTGAAAAAATTCAATATGTTAATGAATTAAGAGGGGTTCAAAGGCTAAGGGAGGGGAGGCATGATCCAGAATGAGGGGAAGGAAGAAAACAAAAACAAAAGATACAAAATCATGCTTTCAGAACCAGCCCCAATATGTGTTCATACAACCTTATAACTAGTTTTTGATATAGAACATGTTCTTGCTATGCTGCTTTTCAGGTTAGGGCAAAAGGCATGCAGGAACCTGAACCCCAACCCTTGCCTCCATCTGCCACACTGTGAACGATGTGCATCAAAAAATAAACCGAATTTAATGGTTTTATTAAAAAGAGAATGATATCTGAAATCTCATGCAAGACATAGATTTAACAAAGATTAAAGGTTTATTTACAACTCCATAGCTTTATTGTCCACTTCTTGCATGCTTTAATCTTTTTTAAACAAGCTCTGTTAAATCATTGATTCTCTATTTATCAAGAAGAAAAATTTTACTGCACTTTTTTCTCCCCAAATGCCCTTCAGAGGCCACAACACCCTAACTCTCTTACGAGAATGATGATCAGCAGCAAACAAGCTAAATACCAATATCTTCAAGTCCAACTTCTTTATCAACCCAATTTGCAATTTTACTATTTGTCCAACAAGACAATGTGGCATCAGGCTGACAGCAGTAAAAGAATTTGAAAATCTCTAATTAGGAGAGCTGCAGAGCAATTAACGCATGTCAAATTTCACTTCATCAAGTGCCACTCTAATTTTCCCACTAAAAATTAATGGACTTTCTTTGGGGGTGTGTGTGTGTGTGCCTGTGTCTGTGTGTGTGCGTGTCCCCTCAAGGCAATGTTGATTCAAATCTGCTCAAGATGCAGCGTTGCACAGCTAAGCATCTTCTTGATTACAACCCGACACACTTCTAACTGCTTTCATTCTCACTGCCACAGATACTTTGTCAACAGTCAAATTACGCCATGCTGATAACAATGCATAATGGTCTTCCTCAAAGGAGGCTCCTGTCATGGAGCAGCCTTTCATAAAAACCCACTAGTTTCTTCTCTGGGAGATAGATCTGGATAAAAGGAGTTAAGCTTTTGTGTAAAAGGAGTTAAGCTTTTTTTTTTTCGTTTCTCGATTCTTCTTCTTCCTCTCATGCTATAGTTTATTTATTTTTGTACTCACCTGAAATTACAGCAGGGAGCTGTTTGAAGAGTGATACAGAATGGAAAATATTTATAGTCACTGTTTATACAGGCTTTGCTTTAACCACTTTGCTCCAAGACGTTTTCAAGAGCAACATCCTCATTTCAGTACCACTCATTTTTTTTTTTTTTCTTTTTTTCCTTTTTCTGTCTAAAGGTGCAGGGCAGCATCCTGCACTCTTTGCATAAGCACAAGCCCTGCTGACGTCAATGGGAGTTTTTCCGGGGCGAGGGCTGAGCGCCTTGGCCTGCTGCTGTAAACACAAGGGGACTCTCTCTTTTAATGGATGGTATTTAGATTCTGTGTGGGGCTTGTTTAACAGGCACGTTTCCCAGAGTCCTCAAACATTGTGGGGCACACAAGACAAATTGTCTTTTTGTCAAAGCAGCATGAGGGCAGGAGAGAAGCACTGAGCTATCACAGGCAGTTTCTGCCTTCCACTCACTGCTCCGTGATCCCCACCTCTCTTTTCCTGGGAGATCAATAACAGCAAAAGTCAGAGGGTGTCATGGGGCAGGATTTCAAACAAGTACAAGTGGAATTAATAAGAATAACATTCTCCAGGGGCATTAATATTTTTTGTCTGTAAGTTTCAGAGCTGAAGTACAGTTGTCTGCTCCCTTGGAGAGAAGAGGGGTTAGCACCCACAGCCCTTGCCTGTCACTGGGCTTATTGCTGCCAGCCACCCCAATGACATGGGTATATAGTAGGGTGTATATAGTCCTTGGTGTGTGCATGTCTGTTTACGCTACAAACAAAGCCAGAACCACACATTGCCTTTAATCTGAGCCATCTTTCCATCAATATCTTATTTCTTGCCCCAAATAAATGACTGATATTGCAGTGCCTGGTAACACGGGCACTGCAATTTTCTGTATCCTCCCCAAGTATATTCACCCCCATCCTGGCAGGTATTAACAGTTTGCAATTAACTCTGTCCAATATACTAAGAAATGGGAAATCCAGGATATCTGGTTCCTGAATTTTGGATGTTCCCCTCTCTATGTACTCCACTTGGGATGGACAAATGAGTCTTCTTCTAATGACACAGCCCCAGTGCTCACACAGTCCCCAGGCATCCCCAGACCTATGGCATGGCAGCCACTGGGTCTGCAGGTTAATGCATGTGTAAGTGCATTTCTTTTTTTTTTTTCCATGTCCTTGTCTAAACTTAAAAAGCTCTAACACTGCTTTTAAACAAAGCAGCGATTATATACTTTGCCTCGACAACTTCTCCTTTTTTTTTTTTATTAGGGGACACCCTCCCCCCGTCTTCAAAAAATGCTTCCATAAAAACAATAGGCAAGGCCATAATTTAAAGAGAGAAAAATGTGATTATATAACACATCCTGCAGTAATCAATTTTACCTTCAATATCTGCTTTTGTTTTCAAAATGCTAAATAAACAATACATAATGCATCCCTCATCAGCCAAAACCATGAGGGCTCTGTGCTCAAATAACAGGAAACATATTCAATTTTCCTAACAGAAGACAGTTCATTAAGCTGTGCCACATCAAATAAAACTTTAATTTCTCCAGCATCAGAGTCGCAATGAAAGCAATTGAGGAAGATGAGCCATATGGTACTTCTATCAGCAAACACATATTGCTCATTCCCCCAAAGTTTTCTAATTCTGCTCCCCAGACCTGTGTAATATAGATAATGTGCTCTGAGCGCAGCAACCATGAGCTATCTGGTGTACACTTCTAATACTGTATTTAATGGGAAATAATGAATCATAAAAGCCTGCAGAAGACGGCTTTTGCTAACCTAAATCTCAGCTGTAATTTCATTGTTCTGTGCCTAAGATGCTGTTTGCCCTTTTCAAACAGCAGCAGTTGAACATAATTATGCTGCTACAAACCTTGGCTGCAAAAAGAAAGCCTTCCTAATAGAACCAAGTTTTTATTAACTCTTGAAATCCTGAGCTTGGGGCAACTGCAAGCAGACAGTTGCCTGTCAGGTTTTAGGGTTCATTAAAGCACACGTACACGTATATCTTGATTTCCAGTGCGCAACCCCACAAATTAAATTGATGATTCCCATATTGGGCCAAAAATGCAACAGGAGAAGGCTATGAAAAATTAGGAAATCTTCTTGACATCGGGAAATCCAACACTTGTCTGCTCTAACATCTGTAAGTGCCAAAGAAAGAGGGGGATTTTTTTCCTTAAAGGTAAGTCTATTTTTCTTCTTCTTGCCAGCTATAAAAATTGTGGTTAGTGCCTGGAGTAAAGGGCCCTCTAAACTTTATAGTGTTTACCCTCCATTTATAATTCCATAATTATCTATTTAGTGATATCATAAGGTTAAAAGTTAAACAGCACTGTATTTTCTCTATTTTCTCCTCTGCCTTTTAGAAAGGCAGGTTTGCCTATCTCCAAGGGATGATCGGTCAGGGCTGTTTTCTGAAGAAGAAGCCTATAGGCAAAGAGGCATCCATATGTTCACACAGGAAGATTCATAAAGGCAAGGACAGGAACATAAAGGTATTATTTTGACATGATGACCCCTGGAAAAAGTATTTGACTCATCCCAAGTAAGTGTCTTTCTTTCCTTCTTCCACCCTCTCCCCCTTCCCTCAAAATACGGGGCTAATTTAAGACATTTTCTAGATATGCTACTTATACACATTGAAAACATATTTTAGTGACTGTGTTTCTTTTGGCAATATATAAACCAACACCCCCCCCCCCAATTAAATTAAAAAGAGCAACTTTTTAAAGTTAGAGATTGCCTTTTAAAAGCTTATTAAAATCAGCATGTTAGATGTCTGTCTTTGAATTAGCTCCGAGGCTTGATTGCTTTCATTAAAGCTGCCTGTTTGGGTGCTGCTTGGTGAATGTTCAAGCCTGGATTTTTTCCCCTCTTCTCCCACATTCCCCTCGGCTGCTTCTTACTACTTGTCAACTTGGATTTTCCCTCCAAATTTGAAAGTAAAACTTGGATTATTATTTTTTTCTTTTTTGAGTAGCAACAGCCACCCCCACCCTGCCTTCCCCATTGCAAAATACCACGACCAAAATCACCAGCAACCCAAGCCAGAGACAGACCAACAGGTAATATAAATACTAAAAATATATATATTAAAAAATAACTTAAAAAAGACACACCCAAAACACCCACCATGACCAAACTAACACCCCCAAAAAATCCCCCCCAAGCCACCACAAAACTCCAAGCTATCGCATTGCTCATAGCCCATGAATGCCCTAAAAACAAATGTTTAAACAGGTTTTCTTTTTTTTTTTTTTTGAAGCAGCAGAAAACCTCTGCATGCTCCAATGGGTTACAATAACAATGCCCTATTGCAATGTAAAACAAGCTGGAGGAGAAAAAGGTGCTTTTTGTTACCATTTTATCAAAGCTGTTCATCTTCTAGCTGCAGGCAGCATTTTGCTGGAATTGCAGATATTTCTCTGTCCGGGCTCCTTTGTTTGTGCATCTCATTTGCATATATTTATCTCCAGCTGAGGGTGCTTTCAGCTCATTAAGGCCTCCCCTCACATTATTTCATAAGCCAGCTGCTAGGAGGGATTTCACCTGTGGTGACTGAGAAAAGAGGGGTGAAAAAACCAAATTCTTCATTTAAAAAAAGAAAAGGAAAACAAAAAAACCAACAACCAAGGAAATCTTCTGACTCTCTTCCCCTATAAATGGGCACCATTTGTGTTAAACAGCCTCTTGTCATGATAGATGCCTCCTGGGGTCAGGGGGGAAAGTTGATTTGAAGGTCAGCAGTAAAACAACAGACAAACCAGACGCCAAACTGGTTCTTTAGCTGTCGGTGGGAGCAGTGGTACAACCAGGTCTTGAACCTTTTTCAACCTCTAATAAAACAGGGGAAGAATCTGAAGTGGAGCAACCAGGCCCCAGAGGAAAAAAAAACAACCCACAAATAATATCAATATCGAGCAGCAACGGGAAACAACGGGGCAGCTCTCAGCGTTACGGGCACTCCGCTATTGTTTCAAGAGCTGGGGAATTAATTCCACTTATTTATTTAAGGCGTGTCAACTCGCTGCCTAAACCTGTTTCAGTGTCAAGATGAATAAAACTTTTATGGCTCATAAAATAGAGCCATTCATCTCCATGGTCTTTGTGGTGCCTGTGTTGTTGGGGCTTTTTTTTTTCCCCCTTTCGTCCTGGTAGGCTGAGCTGGGCCAAAATCTCTGTGTCCCATTGCTACCAACTCACTCATAGGAGAAAAGAAAATTTAGACAGGGCATCTCAACCTAAATTTCTGGGTTTGATTAGAAATTGTAAATGTTAATTCATCATAGTCATGTGCAAAACCCCATCTCCTCTATTTCCCCAGCCTAAAACCTACAATGAATTTACATCATCTATATGGAGCTTTGGACCAACAGGTAATAAAATACAATAAAGCTTGCTTTTTATCAGGACACACACACAAAAAAATCCCATTAATTATGGTTCATGACTACTCTAAACCAAATGTTCAAATAGTAGTTGGAAATGATGCATAAAATCTCAGCATGTTCTGATAGGTTATAGAGTCAGTGGTTTATTGCAATGTAAAACAAGCCACAGGAAGAGAGGGTGGTTTTGTTTACCATTTTCATCAAAGCTGTTCATCATGTTGATATACTTATGCTATATTGTGACCCTTACATACATTGCATTTCATATATTTATTTTCCAGGTTGTTGCCACTTTTGCTGCCTTTGCCTCTGAGAAGTTGAGTAAATCCTCTGGCCCCTTTCAAATATTTTCTCATCTGCACTGAATTTCTACTGACAAAGCAACTGATAGATACGGACCTCAGAAATATTTATTATCAATGAGTAAAGTTTTTTTTTTTTTTTTTTTTTTTACTTAATCTGAGGCAATTAGTTCCTGAATAAACACAGACTAAGTAATCTACCTCCTCAAAAGATAATCAGACTTGAAAAGCGCTGTTTGGTCCTACCCAAGAAAAGCACAACTTGATTAAAATGCTTTGGAGGTTCACTTTCATTTCTTCCCTTTTGCCCTGGAAAACATTTTATAACATCCCAATAACTTTTATTTTCTTCCCATGCCAAACCTGGGGCCTCTGTTGGTTGTTGCTGTCCTTTTCCCCCACCTTTCCTAAATCTTTAACCCTGCTTCTCATTTTTCTTTGCCCCTAATCTAATCACTAATTCCTTGGCTTGGCCAAATAGTTAAAAATGTTAAGTGCTGCTCACAATTCCTGCTGCCTCCCCCATGTATCTGTCTCTGTTTATGGAACAGGCCCTGGTTTCCTCCTGCTCTTGTTCAGCTGTAGGTCTGCAGGTCAGGAGACTGTAAATACACACAGTGCTGCCCCAACCCATAAATCTGAGCAAAGGGCAGCCTTATATATTCAGATAAGGGATGTAAGGGGAAGGGGGGGGTTGGGGGGGTGGGGTGTGCAGGAATCAAAAAAAAATGCAAGAAAAGAATGAGGAGATTCTGTGGTGAATGAGGTTCTTTGGCAGACCCTGAATCCAAGCTGCATGCCCCGCTACCTTGCAATTGTAGCCAGAGATAAAACTGAAATATTCACCCTTCTTCCCACCCTGCCTGTTTATATATAAATCATTACAAAAAGCATTTTATTACCTTTGGGGCAAAGAAATTAAACACAAGATTTCAATGGCTTTCTCTCCTCCAGATCTTTGTTGGTCTATTTGCTGTCCTTCTCTCCCTGCCGCCCCCCCCCCCCATTTTATTTCCTGCACCTCTGAAGCTTTCAAGGGAACAGTCCCCCTGTTATTGCTTCTCAGTTCCAAGGTCTTAGAATAAATAACATTGTTATTACTCACTTCACCAATTTCCAAGAAGAAATATTGCTGCAGCAAATGCAAGCAGCACTAATATTTGCAAAGTGATAAATGGATTGTTACATACCTTCCCGTCTGTGTGGCCTCCAGCCATCCTCCGGCCAGCTACATCCCTCCTCGGGGTGGGAGGGAGCCTGCCTTTGAACTTAGCAGGGTCCAGACACTTAGTGCCTTGCACCAGAGCCTGCCCCAAGCCCCCTCCCTCACTCTCTGATGGAGAGATAATTTTTAATGGACCATGCCAGAGATGGTACTGGGACTGGGGGAGAGCAGGAGCCGTGTACCAGGACCAAGCAGCCAAATGAAGATGCTTTTGGCACACAATCGGTGTCTGGTGGATTTTCTTAGTGTTGGGTGCTGTAGGGAGAGGGGTGAGAGACTTGGGATGTTCCCAGGAGACAACTGCTGCTCCACTGTCCTCCCCAGCTCCTGCATGCAGCTGCTCTGGTGTGGCTACCACATCCCAGATGCAGATCCCACCTCTTCTTCTCCAGCTTCCAGTGATGTGAAAAGTAGACAGAAAAAGCCAGCAGAGAAGAAAAATTATTTTCCAAGTTCCCCCCACTCTGCCCCCAAAATGTCTCCAGTGCCTGAACGGGAGCTGCAGTAGATACCCAAGATACAGGGATACAGATGCTCAGTGGGGTGAAAACTGGAAAGACATATTTCCAAATGCCACCACCTCCACTGCTCATAACATTTCCTTAATTCACATGAAATTTTTAGCAAACTTTCATAACTAAAGCTGAAGTTAGGGAGGTGCTAAGTCAGGGAGCAGTCTCCTGGCCTCACCATCCCAAACCTGGTTGCTCACCATGTAACTTCTGAGCTTAAAAAGAGATGGCAATTGGAAAATTCACATGGGATAAATAAAAACCAATAAAATTTTGGATTTCCTTTTTTTTTAAGCAGCAATTTATATCTAGCTCTGAGACATGATTTGCGCTCCTTTATTTTATTAAAAAAAATTCTCCAAATCAAATTATTCCTGGACTGCAAGTCATGCTGAAAAAAGCTCCACTCTGAATTTACAGTAATCAGAAACAAACCAGCACATTTTCCTTCAGATCCACAAAGAGTGAGTTGCTGGCATTTCTTAGACTGGGTCTGTTGCATTTCCATGCCGTGGCTTCCAGGATAGGGGAGGGTTTGGTTGGATGACTTGAATTCCTTGCTGAGATAAATACCCCCACATTAGGCTATTCAGGCACCAAAGCTGATGTAAAAGCTTGTTCTTAACAGGTAGAGCAAAACTAAGCTGCTCCAGAAGCATCATCCCCAGTCCACCATTGCTGGTGTGGCATTGCCTCTGTGGCTGGGGCACCACCAGAAGTGGTGAGAGCCCTCCCTGCACAGCCCCTTCCCTCTGGAGAGGCTGTCAGAGGCCGAGGAGATGCTCACACACCCGTGTGTGCAGGCCTCATGCAGAGGTTAAGCCCAGCAGTACCAGCATCTCTGTGGTGCCAGCTTGAGGTGTGAGGAGACGAAGAGAGAGTGCAAATATTTCAGCAGCCTGGGGTGGAGGTGTTGGCGTGGTCTGGCAGTGCTAGCATGTGAACACTGTGCCCATGGGGATGGGGAAGGTGGGAGGTTGAAAGACCTGAGCTATTTATTAGGCTGCTTTTTATAAGGTATACCATGATCCGCAAAAGAACGAGCAGAATTCAAAGATTGCAGGAAGAAAATTATTCAGAAACTGCTAGCAGAGGTATGAAAGGGTCAATCAGAAAAGGGGACAAAAATATATCTGATATCTTTTCTTCCTGACCAAGGTAAATACCATCTCCTTTTTTTTTTTTTTTTTTTTTTTTTTTGGTAAGATGAGAAATATTAAAGAAAGGTCACAAGTTAGAGGAAAAACTAGAAATTCCTTTGGGATGGGTTCTCATGCAAAATATGTGCAGTTCACTAGTAACAAAAACCAGATAGTCTTTAATGTTTTTTAAAAAAAGAATTAATAGAATTATGGAATTAAAGAATCATAAGTTTGGAAAAGACCTCCAAGACCATCTAGTCCAATCTTTACACAAATCACCAATAAGACTCTCTCATAAACATACATGTATGTATGTTTATGCAGCTGTAAAAGGCATGTGATTGTGCACATATATGTGGGCATGCATATATACCTATAACAAAAACTCGGCATGCATAAAATGAAATTTAAAGTGAGCTGCAAAATTATTTAGGGCAGAAAGTGATGAAAGTGGGTGAGTGCTGAGGCAGCAGTATGGTGAGGAGCTATCCCACTGCTTGGAAACATCCAGAAACCTTCTTAAACATTTTCCTAACTTTAGGAGAAGGGCTGGGAGTGCCTCAAAAGCATGATTCTTCAGGATATTCATGTCAGGCAGGAAACCTTGTGAGAGCAACATTGCTTGTTCTCTGTTCTGCTTCCAGTCCCAGAAAGCACATAGATAAGAAGAAAAATCAAAATTATTGAATATATATACAAGACATCCACATTTGTATAAACAACAAGCTTTGAAAAGGGAAAAAAGAATCAGGTCTTAATTTTTTATGATTTCTTTTTCTCAAACTAAAAAAAAAGAAAAAGCAAAAGTCAGGCAGTTCTTATTTTATCCAGACCAGTTCATAAATCCCAAGTCATAAATCCACATGATATCCCAGGCTGCTGGATTTTGCATTTGGAGCTCTGAAAGACTGATAGCTGAAAGATTTATAAAATCCCAGGTAGCCAGAGTGCTCCCTACTGGCTCCACATCTGAGAGGTCCCTGCATCCTGCTTAGCCCAGAAAGCTGGATGTATGGGATATATTGTGTTCAAGAAGCAGCACACCCCCACCCTGCTATTTTCAGATGTGACGAAGGCTAAAAATTTGATCATGTGAGGTGGATGGGCCCTGTTTAGGGACTTTTCTGCACAGACAGCCACAAACTGGTGTTGTGAGGACAGCCACAAACTGGGGTTGCCCAAAAACTGCTGCCACCTTCTGCAAAATTACACCATGGATTGTGTCACAGATGTATGATTTACCTTGTGTGGTAGACCCGAACATAAACAGCAGAATTGTTTCAGCTGCTTTGAATATACGCTTGATTTTGTTTCTTGTAATATCCTTGAATAGGAGTGACTGCTCAGTAAGAACAGGGGATCATCACTAGGCCAGAAGATGATGATGCTTAGAGGTGAACATGACCATCAAGAAAAACCGGTACCTGAGATGCCTTAGATAAAGTACATGTTGCAAACAATTCCGGTGTCAAAGCAGCCAGCTCACATTTCCCAAAGAGCGCTGCAAGATGACGATGTGAGGTTTTTCTCATCAATTCAGTGGATGTTACATGTCACCATGTGTATTGGGGTGAAGGTTCCCCAAAACAGACACTCTGAAGACTGATTTGTACTGTTTGTATACACAGGATGCTGAAAAAGTGCTTAAGCCTTCCCTCCTTTACTTTCCCTTATCCGTCCTCAATGACCTTATTCAAACCTAATACTTTTCTCCAGACTTGTAATGACAGACATTTCTAATATGCTTCTGTTGAATTAATAAAAAAGATTTTAAAAATCCCTCTTCTGCAGTTACAAGATTTGTTTTATAGCTGTAACTAACATCGTTGTTACTGAGAAATTAAATGATTTGCTTTATGTTTCATATATTTTTATTCATGAGTCTGAATATATTGAATATTTTCCACGAGGAAAATCCTCCGTCACCCTCCTGGAGAAGGAAGGAGGAATCAACCTGAGCTCTGCCTGTTTGGAGATTTATTAGAAGCACATTTTCCAGATAAATTTAGATAATTTTTGTTGCTGTTTGTCTGACTCTATTAGTGAAAATTAAGCATTGCAATGGTTTACGCTCCTTGTGGAGCATATGTTATGGTTTATGCAATGGTTTATGCATCTCTTCCTTTGATCAGCCACCTGAAGTGAGCACCTTGAGTGTCTTGGCTAGCACACTGTGGAGCTGCCTGCCTCCAGCACACTTCTTTACCATCCAAATCCCTGCTTTCACTGGGAACAGCACTCATTTAAGAGACCAAACTAAACCAGACCAAAGCATTTGTACCAGGAATAAGTCAAACTCACATCTGGAGTGGTTTCTCTTGGTTATTCTTGAAATCAAAGTTTCCCCAAGGCTGTTGGTGTGCCTCAGAGGGTGTCCTCCCCTTCCCCAGCAGAAGACATTTCTTTCTAAGCCTCAAACTCCTGTGGACTGTATTTTTGTCATATTACATTATTTCTTGCTGCTTCCTTCCCTTTATCTCTCTTTCTGGGTTTGAGAAGCCCTGAGCTCATAGCTATTGAGTGCAACACCATGGCCAGGGATGGGTCTGCCTACTCTATACACCAGGTGCACCATTACTTAATCCAGCCTGACTCTACAGGTCAGAAGGTCCTGTCCTGCTTCAGGAGGGTGAATTTCCTACATTTTGCCTCTTTGGCATTTCTAGCACCTTTGACAACAGCATTTGGTGGTCCACAGCCACTGATTTTGGAAGCTTTCCTTCTGTGAATATGCCCAAGTCCCCTGATTTTATAATCTTGAAATGCTCAGATGGGCTTTGCTCATTGCTCATCAAGAAGATTGGGCTGAAATGAATCCCCTGATGGAGAAGAACTACCAGAGTAGGGTGAAGGGCAAACACTCACTTGTTTCTATTGATCATCCCCTTCACTCTGCATTACACTTGTGGTGCCTTTGGAAGCAGGAGGTTTCTTTCTCTTTCCAAACAGAGATTTGGTATGTTGAACCTGATCAAATATTATGCTTTGCAGTTTCAAATGTGCAGGCCATCTTAAAATTTCCTTTTATAAAAGCATCTACAGAAGCTCTTTTCTTGTAATTCTTGTAAGCACTTCACTAATTAAAAATGCTATACAAGGACTAGTATTGAGCTATAGAAATGAAAGGTCAATACATGAACAACATTTCATTTGTAAATAATACAGGTCTGTAATCAATTATCTCATTTTCACAGAAGACATATTAATCTACAAGCAAAGAATGGAGACATTTAGAGGATGTACAGAGAGGATCTTTAAATGTTAAATGTTCTTTAGCATGGGCTAAATAAAGAGTTTGGCAGAGTTAAAATGTAGCACACAGCACTGACATTCCAGGGACAGTCTTTAGGTCAAATGATTTGAACCTTCAAAATAGTTCTCCATAGCACTGTAAAGGCTCTCTGTTTGTAGCAGGGAGGTGGGTTAGTGTTAGTCAGGATATTAGTTAGCAGAGAAAATACTGCAAAAATTAGAAAAAAGGGTGATCTGCAAAGAAAAAGGTGCCTATTTAAATAGATGAATCAGCCCTCTTTGCACTGCTATTTGCTTTCTGTCAGCAATGTGAAGTGAGTTTTCTTACCCTTAATTTTCCATAAAACCAGGCTGCTGGATGGCAGGTTGGAGATGAGTCACACTTATGGAAGAAGCTGTTGGCCAAGTGCCCTCGATACCCCAGGCAGGAGCTGGGAAATGCTGCTCCAGGTCATGCAGGATCCATGCAGGATTGTTTCCTCCTCTATGGGTTCCAGTGGAAATCCACACAAGGTTTTAAAAATGTAACAGTTCCTGGGTGTCGGAGATCCTGTGCATGACTTCTAAACGTCATTAGGGAAAATTACAAGAAGATCCATTCCCTGATGTAAAAACAACTTAAGCTTTCCATCAAATGGAAAGGAAAGGCTCTTGCCACCTACGTTGGGAGCTGGATCACCCTGTATGCTTGTGTACAGAATTTGACGACACAAAGGTGGTAGAAAAGCAGGAGATTAATGTAATTTCATTTTCACTTTGCCTGTTTCATTTGTCTGTTTGCATTGGATTTGCAGTACATCCATCCCACACTTGCAGCTTTAAAGTTTCTATCAAACACATGTTGGGACTTACTTAAAGGGGAAAACACCTAACCCTGCCACCCCCAACTCTCCCCACACCCAGTTCTCATCATTCTGGTGATTTCACCCCATCCCTGTCTCGCCCTCCTCTATCCACGGCTGGGTGGGAGGAGCGAGGAGTGGGATGGTGGGAACATGGGAACAGCCCCACCAATGTGAGCCCTCGTATGAGGGGAGGATCTCCCTCCCATCCCCTTTGCCACACTCCCCTCTTCCCTTCTCCCACACTTCCTGATGGCCAAGTACATTGCCTAGGCCAGGAGGAGGCTAAAAAAAAAAGGAAAAGGAAAATAAAAAAAGTGAGAATTGTTTTCAGCAGACTTCACAAGCCAAAGTGGACCTGGGAAGGCTGGAGGCTGGGGAGAAGACACACCCTTTGGCATCAGTAGGGCTCAAGGTTGACTCTAATGTTTTGCCTTACTCCTCCATGTACTACTCTTTCCACAAACAGAAACAATTGCCTGTCACATGCTGAATAAGCAAGGCACTATCCCAGCTCCCTCACAGATGGCTGGAGGGGGCAGAACAAAGAGCCAAGACCTCCAACACCACTGGTGTGAAGGAGGAAAAGGCAAGCCAGGGATTTAGGGAGGCTTGATCCCCCTCTCTACACTTGGCTGGTACAAAGGTCGAATCACCAGCAACATCAAAGTCCTCACGAAAGCCTTTTCTGGCTTGTGCAGCAGGAAAGCTGGTTATGGAATTGGCCCTGCCAAAGGAATGGCGCATAGCGAGGTGGCAATGCAGGAGCCCTGTCTGCTTCCTAATGGATATTGCAGATAAATGTAAAGATATCCACTTCTTCTTTAAGAACAAAATTTAGGTTAGGATGGAAAAAAGCCCCTAAAACCCCTAAGCCTAAATATTTCCAGGTTTGCTCACCCCGTGGGTTTGGTGCACTCTGTAGCTGCTTGACCTGCAGGGCCTTTCAAAGCTCTCTGAGAGTCTCTGTGCCAAAATAAATGTTACTTTACCATCAAGTAGGCAGAAGAATGAAAACCGTAAGATGTGTGAGTGAGAAAAAAAGAGCCCAAACAGGAAAACCCCTTTCTTCTGTTTTAAAAGTCCTGGATGATCAAGGCTGTTCTGTTCACTCTGATTTAATCAGTTTGCAGATACCCAAATACACATCCAGCCATGGAAAGTGCTCTCCCTTTGATTCCAGCAAAATCCTTTCTAATTCTCTTTAAATGTTCCAGGGCTTTTTGAAATGATTGCTATCAATGCCAACCAAATGCTTTAGATCTTTTTTTTTTTCAGTTTGCCTGTCTTTAAGTACTTGCTTTATTTCTTGCTTTATTTACAGTTACAGCTGTACGTGGAAAAAGTATCTAGAAAACAGATCTGGTTTGCTTTAGCCTTTATGCCGTATAGAGTTAGACACTTTAACCTTCTTTACATTTACTTAGTTGCTTTAATGTGATTTCTGTAACCCCTACACTTTCTTTTTTCCATAAAAGTTATTAAATATTTATAATACAGTAGCCTATACATATTACATAGGTTGGACTTTTATTACATTAAGCTCAACATAGCTATCTAGTAAATCATAAGTCACGTTCCTCCTTAAAGTTAAAAACCAGGATTTTTCAGCTGAGCTTGGACTGAATTTATGAGGGACCAGCTTAAAAAAAAAGCTGAGATGGTTAAAACAATAGATAGACTTGTTTAACCAGAAAATAATAGATCTCCTAAAGTGCGGGATCTGCAGTGTTTACCCTGGGAGCACCAGGACATGAGCAATGGGTGTGGGTTACTGTTTATGCTAAGGCATGGACAACAGCTCTTGCAGCCACCATGAGGATGCTGCTGCTTCTTCCATCACTGCTTCTCCATTCCTTCCCTCTCTGTGCCAAGCCATGGCTGTACAGGATTTCTCCCCAGCATGAGTCTGCATCCCTTGCTACTGCACCGATGCCTCATGCATCCCATCCCAGTATAGTGTGGGGTGCTCAGCTCTGAAAAAAAAGCCCTCCCTGTCTATGTCCACCCCACCTCAGTGGTGGTGCCTCAAGCGAGGCTAAGAGCTCTGTCACCTGGACTCTTCTGTCCTCAGGTAGGTTTGGACAGATGTGCACTGGCTTCCAAAGTTTAGACAGAAAAACCTCTTCCAGGCTTCCTTTCCAAAGGGACTGTTTTTGCATCTGATATTCCTTCACGCACTGTCTGTTATGCCATTATTAAAGCACAACTTTCCAAAAACTGGGGAAGAAATGCACTCCCCACTCTGCCACGCTGCCTTCACCCATCTCAGAAGCAGGGACCGGGCGACTGGGTCTGAGGGTGGCTGCCTCCCACCCGCCCTTCTCCAGATAAACTTTCTCTGTGGAAAGAAAAATGGACATTTGTGTTTCAGCAGACCGTAAAAATGCCATCTGAAAACTTTTTAAGACTTTTCCAAGTTGGAACTGTCTTGAAAGACTTCAGACCACATTGCCATATGGATTGGTGGCATATGGTTTAATGCACGCAACACTGCTGTTCCTGCGTCACCACCCGCCCCTTCCATGATGAGGCCAGTCTTCCTGCAGGGATAAATTCACTTTAGGATGGTTCTTCACATGTTTCTGCACTTTTTCCAGTCACTCACACCATTTATGCTCCCAACCTGCCAGGTACAGGCAACATAATATGCACAGAAACAGATGGCCTCATCCCCACCCCATGCATGTTTGTTTTTTCCTCCTCATTTAAAAACTTTCAGTGGAAGCATTTAGAACTAAAAAAAATGCTTATTCGGCTTCAGCTGGAAAGCTTTATTTATTTGTTGAAAAGATTTTTAGCATATTTGATGTTTTCTCCTCTTCTCATGTTCCACACCATTTGGAGTGCTAGGATGATAGATACTCATGATGCTGCTGCTTCTTCCATCACCATTCCCTTGCTGAGCCATAGGCATGTGAGCTTGCATCCCCTGCTGCAGCTCTGATGCCTCACTCACCCATCCCAGTACGAAGTGAGAGACACAGCTCTAAATAAAGGCCCTCTGTAGTTTAATATTTTTTAAACTTCTTTATTTTTTAAACTCCTGCTCCTCTCCTTCCCCACTCTCCTTCCTTTTCTCTATCTCCCTTAATTTTACCTTGCGTTTTCTACTCTGAAAAACTGTATATGAAGCTATATGAAACGGTATACTTGCCTCTTTGTGTGGCTTCAAAAATAAAGCCAAGACTAATTGATAAAGATGATCGAACACTTTATTTCAGAGAAGGGTAGGAAGAATTCTTCTTGAAAGTTCTCTCTTGGCTGTTGGGTTGGGTTTTTATTTCACTTACACTACATAACATAAAGAAATTGCAGACCATGGTCCAGCTCCCCACGTTTTTGCTTCGTACCGCCCAAACACTGCCCACAAATAAACCATAGGAGTACAAGATATTCATGCCCAAGGGATTTAACACAATATTGATCTGACAGAAATCTGTTATTTGCAGGTGGAGTTGTTCAAGTAAGCACAGTATGCTAAAAAGAGGAGATAGCCAGACTGTGGGGGGAAAAATAAATTATGATCTTTACCAACAGCAACAACAAGAAGCAACCAAGAATACTCATCAACAGGACATCAAGGTGAAATGGCACCAGACAAGTCCAGTCTGCAGGAGGCTGTCTTTCAGGCAAGATTGCTATTGAAGTTAAGGCTGAAATCTCCGTGCTTTGTCCAAGTCATATCCCATTTTTATAAAGGAAGTTGCCTCTGACTGTGCCTCAGGTGGCCCTGAACACTGTGGGTGTCAGTGGGGTGTCAGTGCTTTTCAGGGAACAGGGTCTGAGGCTGGCATGTGCCATGGGGGAGGCAGGTGGGAATCAGGGGCATGAAGCCCTTGGAGGAGCAAGCAAGACCTTCTGCTGACTTCAGCACACTTGCTCCAGCCATGGATAGTGCTGCTTCAGAAAATCAGTAATGGGACACTAAGACAGAAATAAATATTTTTATTGAAAGGCAAGCAGGGCATTTTGATTTCCCCCCTGCTTCCAACTACTGGGCATGAAAAAGTGCTACCCAGGCACCTATTTCCCAGAGTTTTATTTCTTCACTCATAACAAATAACTCATTTAAAACCAATGAGTGCAAAAGTCAAATCGCAAGCTGAAGTTAAAACTAATAAGAGAGTAAAAAACAGCCCTTCCCAGTCTCACAGATTAAGGACTTGTTGATACACTCATGTGCCACACATGAACCTTGCTGCTCATATTTTGCACCATCTAAATGCCATATGTGAAGCTCTACTGTCTGTTTTCCTCACTCTTTTTCCCCTCCTCTGCTTCTTTAAGATAATTTGGTAGGTTTGACAGAGGGAAGATGGGCAATTTTCCACTGAAATTTGCATTGACCATCTTGACAGTAGATTTTCCTGCCACAGGCTTGTGACCTATCATATCCCATGGGAATGAGACCAATGTGAACTTTTGGACCATATTTGTCTCCAGCTTTTTGCTGCTACAGGTCATCAGTGTGTTACCCCACTCAGAGGTAATATATGGCACATACTTGGACCTGACTGGAGAACACATTTCCATGGCATAATACACAAAGAACAAACAGGCACTCTCTGTTTTCCAAACCTTCAGGAGAGGCAGCTCCTCTGGGCTGATTATTTCTTTATTTCCACATACCAATCTCCCCTTTCTTTCATTCTGCCAAAGAACTTTTCTATCTTATGCACCCACTTCCCCTGAAAAAAAATGGTTAATGAGAGAGGCAGTATGTGGGTAATGCATAACTCCTTTAAAATTTATTATATCTGGGGTTAAAATAATAAAAAATTTTTTTTCATCCTTCTAAAAGGGGATTTCATATCCAAAGACACAAAGGTAATATTTTTTGCATTGTAGCTTCAATATTTTTCTCTTTTTTTACCCTACAATGGTGAAAAGATGTGATTTTTACATGCAAATAGGAAGAAAAAGCCTGAACACACCATGGGAACATGTTTAAGAAGTTGATTTATGTTTCATACTGAGCCTTACACCTGCAGTTCAAGCAAAACTCAACTTTGCTGCCCCACAGAGTCTAGTTTATTAGGTATCAAGGAGTCACAAGAAGCCATGTAATTAAAACTGTAATTAACTGGAAAAGGAAAGTGCCACCTGAGTTTTGAGAGGCTGTCAATTTTCTTTCCATTACAGATTTCCTTCTGCTTCTTTTGTCTATAGGGTGCGTTTTCCCCTCATCTCGATAAAGAAAAATAAATTTGTTGGTTTTTTTTTTCTCTCTCTTTATTAACTAGAGAAGCCACCAAATTCTCTTATGTCTTTACTATCAGGAAAACTATTGAGCCACTCAATTTTGGGCTTGGATGCAGGTTTCTCTAAGCAGCTGTGCTTGCCAACAGGTGTCAAGTGTGGCCCAGGCAGAAAAACAGCCGTGAAACCTCCTACTGGCAAATGGGTTAGCTGAGTTCAAAGCCTATTTTAACAAAACCTAATCAATGCCCTTGAAAAAGGGGATCGGCGGTGCTGTTAAAATGTGTGACCTCGCTGTAACGGGCAAGCCGAGCACCAGGCGTCCCTGGATCCTGCGTGTACCTGGATCCTGCGTGTCCCTGCATCCTGCACGTCCCTGCATCCTGCATGTCCCTGCCAAGGCTGCTGCATCCCGACAGAGACCACCGTGGTGTTCCTGAGGGCAGGACCAGGCCACACGCAGAAGGACAAAAACATGCCTGGGAGAAATATGAGGTCACGTGGTGAACTTTGTCAAGCAGAGAATTTAAAAGTGAAAAGGGGCCCAATCCCCTGGCCAAGAAAAGTAAATTTCCCAAAGTCTTGGGTGAAATGTGCAGCCAGTCCTGTCCTCCCTCTGCCTCATGCACCCACTGGGAGAAAAGTCCTGGGGAATCAGAAAAAAGTGCCAGAATAAACAGATAGTTATTTGAAAAGATTTAAAGAAGAAAAGACTTAGGTAAGCTTGAAAGAAAGTCATAGGAAAACACAGTTGAAGAGTAATTACCTAAAAGGGCAAAATGATGAGAACGAAGATATGATCTATCCTAAGGTTCATTACAAAGGAGATTTATGAATATATAGAAAATTTTGCAGAGGAGATGTTTGTCTTAGACTGGTACATGAAAGGGGTGGCTGACATTCTTCATTTTCCATTTAACAGGCGGCAATATGCCATCAAGTGAAGTAACAAGCTTGAAAAGGGAAGTTATTATGTAAAAAGCAATTTTGCTTTGGTGTCATTCTGATAGGCTTAGGGCTTTTTCCCCCAGCCTTAATTATTTGTATCCTCTCCCCTCCTGAAATAGCCTCAGCTTGCAAGGCAAAGGTCTTGGGACCCTCTGGGT
This sequence comes from Zonotrichia albicollis, assembly GCF_047830755.1. NCBI lineage: Eukaryota > Metazoa > Chordata > Aves > Passeriformes > Passerellidae > Zonotrichia > Zonotrichia albicollis. Next base: position 26,185,103 of record NC_133821.1, read on the forward strand.
TTGAAGGCAGATCTTGATCAGCACTAATCTGGGGAAGTGAGCCGGAGGTACCTGCAGCAGATGACATGCAGGGCTCAGCTTCTTATTTGGCTACAAGTCAGCAGGGGCACCCCTGACCATCTGTGGTCTATAAATTACAGTAACACCGGCACACACTGCTTGTAAATCACCAAAGAACAGGCTTTACCTTATGACACATTACATGAACCCTGTTGGATATTCCAATAAAGTCCCATAAACCATCTGATATAAACTCTGGATTATGTTTCTTTGGGGGGCAGGAGAAAAACCTGGACTTTTCTGCACTTGCACAAACTTCTTATGGGTGAAATGAAGATGTGGCCTGACCTATGTTGTGTGTTTATGCACTGTGTTTTCTTACAAAAGATATTTCCTCCTCTCTGCCATCACTATTACCATAAATATTTCACTTTCCAAGAGTGCATCAGCCTTGAGGTGACCAGGGTTGCCATTCTTCTGAAGAAGCCACTACTCTTTTGAAAAATGCATTTTTATGTAAGCCCACATTAATAATCCTCCATCCTTGCTGCACCAAGCACAGGTAGATTAACAGGAGAGGCTCACCCATGTCCTTTCCTTTTGGAGGAGCAAGAAGATCCAACACATGACCTCAAGCCTTTGGATATCTCTTCCCTGACATGATGGAGCCCATGTCTGCAAGGAGATAGTGTGAGCAGGTGTTTTGGCACATGGTTGTGTGTTCCTGCAGTACATGGCTGGTTGGGATCACAGACACACTGCTGAGAAACCTGGCACTTGACTTCAGGCTTTCTCCCAAACCCTGACAAAGGACTGCTTTTGAGAATTATATCAGTAAGCCCTGTATTTAGCCTGTCGTCGGGGGAAAAAAAAAAAAACAAACTTGTAAAATAAGTTTTTTGGAACGTGGGGCATAGGCCAAGTGATAAATATTAGGCACTGTGATAAAGTTATTTGACAAGATTTTTGCTGACCATGAACAACTGTGGGCTGCAGAGTAGATAGCCTTCAATGGCTGTGTCACAACTTTTGGCAAGTTCCTTAGTTGAAGCTGAAATCTCAGCCCCTCTCAGGAGGCAGTGGGAACCCTGCAGCTATCCTATTCACGCACAGCAAGGTTTCTTAAGGTGACATCATTTTTATCTGGGTTTCTGAAGGCTGTTGGAGCTGGACGCTCATCACGATCCATGTGACTGTGTGGGTGCATGGGTACACACCTGCATCAACACACACCTAAATTCATTGGGTGACTGCAATCTGGCTGGTCAGATATTCCCCCCTCATGGAGACAGGCAACCAAGGCAACCAGTGGCAATGGGATGAACTCAACTATCTTTAGACACCAGAGAATCCACATCTGCAAGAGGAATCCAAGGGAAACTACCATTCCCTGCTCCCTCCACTTCTGAGCTTAGAGTTCATTAATGATCATACCAGGACCACCAGCATTGCATGATCCCAGTGTTACCCAGCAAGGCTGCACCTGACTGAAACATTTTGAACACTCTCAGGAGCAATTTTCAACTCACCAGAAGTGTAGATTTGTAGCATTTATTGAATCTAGGTAGGACTTGTCTAGTTAGTTTAGTTTCAGAAAAATTGGTGAATTAAATAAAGTTGACTTTTAAACCTGTTTTACCCAGAAGAAAGCCCACTTGTATTTGAATATTACATTAATTTTTCCTGGGGAAAAAAGGAGACAGTTTAAAATAGAAATATAACTAATCTTTATCAGCACAGAAAAATACTCAGTGATTTTCAGTCAGGGAATTTTTACTTTGTAAACTTTTAAATTTAGAAGTAAGGAGCATTTTTGCAGTGCTTTTGCATCCAGCAAGTAAACCAAAACCCCACAGTGAGGCAGTGGAAAGCCCTAAATCAGGTCTGGGCATCATGGCACTGAGGCTTTACTGGGCTTATCCATGAAGACCCCCCTACTGGGGGTTCCCGACCTTTCAGCTTCCTCCTTTACCTTCCCACTGCCTTCTCCATCAGTCCCTTTCTGTGCACTCTGACAAGAAGAAGTGATAGTGCTATTGCTGGTTTTTAACAAGATTTGGAAGGCGTTCAAGTGCCTGACTAAGTGGTTGGAAACAAGGAAGCAGAAGGATGTTTTGGCATCCTGTGATGTGTGCATGAAGAGCATAGACACAAACACATTGAATGCACATACTGTAAAACAAGATAACAAGGAAAGTACAAACTAATAAAAGCCTATTAAAACATTGTGGAGGCTATTGCTGCAAGCCTCCATGCCTATGTATTTAAAAAACAAATATTTCATGTGAACGTGCAATTCAAGCATGACTGATCACAGATATAACTTTCAGCAACCTTTAAATGCATAATGCCATCCTGTAATTAATGTAGCCTATCTTGAAATTTGAGGGATTTATTGATACTGGCAGAAATATTTACAAATAACTTGGGGAAGTTCATGACATACCTTTTGTCTCAAGGGATTTCATTCATTTTTTTCCTTTTTTTTTCCCCCAGCTACCATCAATAATTTCATTCAGAGCCCTCAGTATGTGATGACAAATGCTGTTGGAAATCCTCAGCAGAAAGTTTGAAGAAAGTACCAGCATGGAGAAAGAGCCTCATTGTGTTTTTATTTGTTTTGTTCTCATTCTCTTACAGTGAAATATATATAACCATGTCCAAGGGGATTGCTTTTGAGGTCTGCAATGAAAAAAAAAAAAAAAAAGCAGGCTATAGGCATAGAAAGCTGCAAAAGGATTTAATCAAAGTTTTCCAGGAAAACCTATGGCCATCCCATTAGCTCCTTCCTGAGCCCAAGGTAGGCTCCAGCACTGGAATGTTAACCTATTGGTATGACCAGACACACATGTATGGAGGCAATACAACCTTTATAAGGCAAACTAACACAGTTGCATTAAAATGTTTCCCTTTCCTGGAGGAATGTAGGTGAAAATTCTCTCATCTTTGGAAAGGTGCTGGTTTGTGGGGTTGACAAGGAATAAGAGACAAATCCCAATATTGTGGCCCATGTTCCTAGTGCTCCACAATCACTGCAACTGCAAAACTTGGCCACAGCCCTAGAGATATGTATTTAAAATTTCTGCAATAACAAGGATAAGAAATATACCCTCTTTTTTCTAGAGAGGGTTTCAATACCTGAGGTCTGCTCGGTGCCAGCACACAGTCACAGCATCCAAAGCATCAGATGGCTGGCTATTTTGCTGTTACCAAGCTGCACCTAAGTAGGTTAGTGGAGCGAGCTGGCACGTGTTCCCCCTCTCCTGATCTTCACATTTCTCCATGGTTTCTCTCAATATTGCAAAGAATTGCTTATGTAGAACTATTATCACCAGGCAGTATTTTTGCCTGTGAATATCTGTACACACAGTCATAGGATTAAACATGGAAAGGCAAAAGAATAACATTTATTTTAGGAAAGTTTTCAGGATTTTTTTTCCTGCTGTTTATTTTGTTCTGCTTTGATTTTTAGAAAATCTTCTTCCTTTCTTATATATTTTTTTTTCCTAGGGCCTATATTTGAGGTACTCCTGCCACATGACCTGCAAATCTATCATTTGCACAAAAAAGAAGCCAGCAGTACCTGGGCAGGTACACCAAAATGCGCTTCTCTGTTCCTTGTTTCATTGATTCGACTGCACTGAGTACATTTCAAACAGCAAGCAGAGACATGCTGTGGTATGAATGGTTCTACTTCAAATACTGGGGGGAGCCCAAGCTCTCTCCATGGCTTTTCCAGCCGTTCCACCTGCTTCCCACTGTACCGCATTGAGTGGCCTGGTTTCCTCACACTTTGCCACATCCTCAAACATTTCCAATAAAGCAGTGGCTCCAGCTCAGTGTCCACAAGCCCGCACTCCAATAAACTGGGGCTTTGTTTTTGTAGGAAAAGAGCACAATTTTGTGCTTTCTGCTACATTTAGGGGGAGAGGAGGTAGGTGTCGGCCAAATGGAATTTGGCGCTCTCTCCCCCACCCCAAGACTGAGGAGGAAGAATTTGTGAATGAGGAACATAAAAGCTTTTCACAGACTCCTGTCTGGCTTAGTGGGGATGGGCTGACCAACCAAAATAGCCATCCCTCTTCCTGTGAGCAGCAGGAGGGTTCCTGTCTGCCCTGAGAGATGGGACAACTGTGCTGACACTGAGGTTGGGAAGGGTTTATCCCACCAGCAATGAATTCCCCCCCAAAATGGGAATCTGCCAGGAGAAGAATCACATGTTGCTATTTTCTGCCTCTCAAGGGAAAATCAGCTTAAAATAGGAATTAAAATGTAATTTAGCTTTTCACCATCTCCCACTCTTTTAATTTGGAGTTATATAGTTCAGTGTCTCTAAAGATAATGATTAAAAAATACTTATGGTGTGAAAAGCCATCTCTCCAGCATGTTTAGGCACCTGACTTCATCATGCTGCTTTCAGGGTGAAGCAGCGTACCAGGGAGTGAACTGAAGTCACCATCCAAGGTGCCTGCAGAAAGCAAACAGCAAGTGGGGTCCACCAAATCAGTGCCTTCTCTTCCTACCACTTTTACATGAGAAATTTTTTCTTTTGGCTTTTCTTCTGGCTGGCCAGAGATAAAACTGATGCTGTTTGAGGCAACTGAAAAGAAAAATTCAGCTAAACAAACCCAGGCTCTGTGCCCACAGCACCAGGAGAGCCCCACTAAGTCCTCAAAACCCTCCAGGAGCAGCACAGAGGGGTCTGTTGTGCCACCCTCAGAGGGTTGAAGCTGTCAGCTGCAGAGATGAAGAATTTGAGGTTGGCTGTGGGAGCACTCCCCGCTCAGGAGGGGTTCGGAGAAATGCAAGCTGGGGTTACATAAAACACTGACTCATGAGAAATCACGAGTTTTGAAAGCTTCAGCTGAGGAATGAGCAAAACCTCAAGCTGCATGTTGCTTACAAATCAACAGGAACTGGGGGATGCTGGGGACCTCTGAAAATCTGGCCTTGGTGCAGGGTTTTTTTTTTTAAGTTCTGCTACTACTCCTGGGAGGAGCCAAGAGCCATGTACACCTGTCAGGGGGAAAATATGGCCCTTTGTTATTTCAAGGGAAATCAGTATGGACATTTCAGCTTCACCCACTGGAAAAAATTCCTTAAGACACAGTAAACAGAGGTTAAATTTTTTCCCTCTGTTTTTTTTCATGCCACTGTGTATGATATAGAAAAGTACGTCATCCAGAATATTTACTTTTTGTCGGGGTATCTAAGCATGCAAATGTTTGTGGTTTCATTTACCGGGCAAAAACAGTTGTGGAGTTTGGCCGTCTGTGTTGGTCTATGGTTTCTGTGAATGCCTGGATGTGGTTCTTCCTGGGGCATTATGGGTTACTCAAATCATGTCCCATTACAGAGATAATTTGTGTGCCACAAAGATGGTGTGTACATATGCAAAAGAAGTACAAGACTGAGACTTCCTACCATGTGTTAGAAATACTGGCCAAAATAATTTGCACTGTGATATTTAAATCAGACTTTTAAAATCCCTGGTTGGAGACATATGCAAGCAGTTGATTTTTGGATCCTTTACAATTTTCTCTCTCTCCTCTTATTTACAGTAGGTACTCGGCATCTCTTTCTCTCTCTCTCTCTCACAGACACACATGCATGCACATAAAGTCAGTTAAATTATTCAAGGGCTTCAATTAAGCACTGGTTGCCTGATTGTGTTTGTCCAAATTTGAAAAAACTGTTGCCTGATATCAAGCCTTATTTCTCTTTTCCCTCATTGCAGTCTATCTCTCCCTTTGAGCACACTGATGGAAAAAATGAAAATGTGCAGATGAGCTGTTCATTTTCAATCAGGTTGATGTTTAAATATGGCATCAGGAAAATAAGAGTGTTAGAAACACAGTTGTACATGAGGCATCCCAACCACCGTGCTTGGGATGCCTCTGCATCACAGAAGCGTTGGTTATCCATCCTAAGCAAAGCCAGATGAGGCCAGAGGAAATATAGTTAATAGAGAAAAAACTACTGGCAAATTGCATGCCTTTCAACCAATGGGATAAAAGAAATATGGATTAGTGCTGGGGTCAAAGTTTTTATTACGTGAAGAACAAGATGTGCAAGTGCCTGAGTTTATGATATTAAAAAAATGGTGCTAAGTGTATAAATACACACATATGGATGCATATATACATATATGTATGTATATACATCAAAAATATTTATATAAATATTTCTTTGGGCCTTTTTGTTTTGCAAAGCTCCCTTCAATTAGCTCCCAGCTAATTTGTCAGTCTGCATTGCAATTACTAACAATTTAATCACCTTATAAACTTTCATAGTGACTAACACCACATCTATGCTTTTGGCACTCCATGGTCAGAAGTTGTTTTAGCAACAGCGGTATGTAAAGCAGACACACTATTTGTGAGGCTCAGAGCCCTTAAAAATCATTCCTTTCTCTCTGGGCTATCGACATTCCTGAGCACTCACGATGCAGCTGCCAAGCCGCTGGACAGCCCACATATGGCTGTGTGCTGAACAATAGCAACTCCTTGTTGTTCTTGTTATAGGCATCACCATATGTGTTTATTAGAAACAGCAATAAAATGATGACAGGCTTCTTCAGCTATCCCCACTGCTTGGGGAAAAGAAAAGCAAGGGAGAGATAAAATCAGAGGGTCCTTTTCAGCTTTGGGGAATTGGGAGTGGGGTGGTACAATCCCACTCTTTAGGGAAGCATGGGTGTTTATTAATTGTAACATTGCCAAGTTACTGCTGGTCCTATAAATGGACACTGAACCTAAATTCTGTTTCATTCCCATTTATTAGAGAGCTGCTAGTACCTTGGAAAAACTGAATCCTGAAAGTGTTGGCATCTGAAGTCCTGTTCCAGCAGGGCCCACCTGTAACCAACTTGCCAAGTCATGCAGAAGAAACATCCCAACCCTTTCAAGAGCTTTGGAAGAGGACCACCCTTGTCATTTACTTCCATCACAAACAGATAGTGTGGGATCACCCTCATCGTTGGGGTGCCTTGAAAGTACTTTCTAATCCCCAGTAACTTGGGCTGGGGATTTGATGTTTCTCAGATGGAGGGGTTGAGGGGGGAATCAGGAGCCCAAAAAAACCCACAGAAATGGTTTATGGCTGTTTTGACATCAGTGTAAAGACACGGGGATCCTAGGGAAGGGGTGTTCAAAGTTGAAAGTGGAGATTAACTAAGGCAGTCAAACCAAACATCTGAATCCTCACATGCCTCAGGTTCTGTATTATTTCTTTATTCTTCCACTATTTGCTATACTTAAAGGCAAGAGGAGAAGAAAAAGGAAGTTTGTGAGCAAAACCAGCAGAGTTAGTAATATAATGTACTTCAACATGTAGCCTAACAAAATTTTGATATCCCTGATTTTTATAATCTGTATTCAGAGACATGTAAATCATTGGGATTGAGTACTTATGTCTCACTTATTGAGACAGATGTGAATCTCTGCATGCATGATCCATAATTTTCATGTGCAAATCTTGATATTTTCTTGATAATTAGTAATTTCCTATTTGGTATCAATTTGAAACCAAAATAAAAACCTCGGCCACTGTAAAAAAAATCCAACAAAACAAAACAAACAAAAACAAAACCAAAAACAAACGAATCAGTAACAAAACAAAAGCCAGTTTAAAAAATGGGTTTGCAATGTTGACTTTTATTGATTTTACTGTGATCTTCTAGCTATGGTAAGAACGCCATTTCCACTCTTACTTTACTTTTTCTTTACTTCCTACCCATAAAAGTAAACAATTCTAGACAATGTTTTACATCCTTAAAAAGTTCCCAAAACAGGATTTTCCACTGCGGCTGCAATTCCCTTGGGCTTTCCTTTTTCCTCTCCTCTCCTCTCCTCTCCTCTCCTCTCCTCTCCTCTCCTCTCCTCTCCTCTCCTCTCCTCTCCTCTCCTCTCCTCTCCTCTCCTCTCCTCTCCTCTCCTCTCCTCTCCTCGACAATTTTGTGACTATACCAAAACTGCAATGCTAAATTCTATTATCTTTAATTGCATTGCTAACAGACTAAATTGTGTAGTTAACTTAAACCTCACCAAAGTCTCTGCCTTATTCTGCATTTGCTCATAAGTTACTTTTTACAGGTTATTGTTTTCTCTCCTCAAAAATTCAAAATGCTTTTTCTTTTGAATTAACCCATCTACTACTTCTCCACTTATCAGTTTGGAATTATTGCTGTATTGGTTTCACACAGTTTGATAACTTCATCTTGAATGGCTCTTTGTCTTGGCTTATTTTCTCAGAAGAAAATTTTGTTTTTCAGCAAGCACCTTAAATTCTGCTTCCTTTCAGTCTCCTGAAATATCAGCGTGTGCATTAAAAATAACCTATTTATAATTCTTGAAGGGCAACAGTGGATCAACAGCTTATTGTACTTCTTGTTTATTAGAAGTAATCCCTATTCTGCACCTACAAAAGACAATCAGGGCTTTGCCAGCCAGTGAAATAAAAGCAGGATAAGACCATATGGTTCTTGTTAAACAAGCCTCATCTTCCTATTGTTGATACTTATCTCCAAAATAAAGTATTTCTGCAGAAAGCATATTCCCATAGTATATTCTCTTTCCAATGACCAGCTGGTTGCCAATTTGTTATTTGCACTGCAATAGACCACTTTCATCTATTTCTATTTCGGTCCAAGAACACCATTTGTACATTGTCCAACTTGGAAATGTTAATTTGACACCATTGGTCACGGGCCTTTTAACTTCAAGTGGCAAACTTCCAGCTAGCTGCCAGTTGAGTATTTACATTGGAATGTTTTTTAGCCCAGAAATAAACTATTTGTTCACCATAAGCATCAGCAACACACCAATAATTTCTCCAACCTACATATGTAGAAAGGTGCAACCCACTCCACTTTGCTGTTGTCTCCTCAGTAACCTCCTAAGAAGATCCCTGGGGAGATGCTGCTTGTCTTGAGCCAAGATAAATGCATCTATTTCCCTCTCTATGCATGTACATGACATTCATGGAAGTTACACATGCATATTCAACAGTGAGGAGCAGGACCAAAGTTAGGATGGATGGGCAGGACTCTCACAGCTTCTCCCAAGACCCCAGACTGCCATAAAGCCTGAAACACCTGGAAGACCCCAGTGCAAAAATACCCAGCTGCTTTTGCATAATCTAAATCTTCCTGAACACTAAGCTCCCTGCACATAACCATAAGAGTAGTGTTCAGGAAAGAGGCAACACTGCAAGTGGTTGAATGCAGCTTTTCAGAAAGCACAGTGGCCTGAGTCCCATTGGATTTTGCTTAGGAGATTGCTATTACTTCCAGTAATACAATTTGGACTTCCTGAAAGAATATTATACTTTGAGCTCTTTTCAATGAAGTACAAAACAGAGGCAGGAAAAAAAGTTCTTCTTGGTTCTGTGATTTAACTTCAGGAATGTTATGCAGTGGCAAGCGTGTGTTTCATGTACTTTGTTTGACTCTGTTAAAATAAAACATTTCCCTTTTACTTATTCCTGCAATGACCTGCGGATGGGAGAGGCTAAAGAAAGACTTTAATAAGTTCGAAGTGTAAACTCCATGAATAGAAACCTCCTCCCTTAAAGAAAAAAGAATAGTGACAGTAATGCCCTGTTCTCCCCTTTATTCTTCCTATTTAGTCAGGTAGTATACCCATCAACTTTTGTATTAATCTTCTTGTTCCAAGTAAAAAAGAAAATTCAGTTTGCAGGAGAATTACCAACTGACCCTACAGAAGTACTTCAACAAAACTTCAGAGGACTAACTGAGATGTACAATTTATACTATTTTTTAGCACCTAAAATGCACCTAGTAACATTTAGATCAACATCCCCATCCACCTGCACCACAACCATAAGGAAAATGAAGGTTAAAATGAAAATACTGGCCAGTGTGAAGAGCAGGGTCCTGAAAATGCTTGTTGTGTGAGCTAAGAGAAGGTGTCCACCCTGCATCAGGCTGGACTCCCTCCAAGGCTCCCAGACTCTCCTCCAGAGTCCAGAATGGAACAGGGAGAATTTTCAGTGCTAAGGACATGACTTACAAAGTGATTTTTTATCTTAAAGACTCAGGTGCTAAAAAAATTCACTTTGCCATAGAAGTCATGTGTAAGAGATGCATTTCCTACCCACCTACATGGCTGGACAGAAAAGTGATAAGCGACACTCACTGTTGTAAGAAACTGCAACACCTTGGGTAAAACACAGCTGTAGTGTGAAACCAAGGACTTCTGTTTCCAGTGCTGCAGCCTACTTGCTCCTGCTCCAGTCAATGTCTATGAAAGACATAGCAGTTTCAATTCTGACCTTTGCTTAATTCCTACTCCTTGAGTTTTTGTACCCTCAGCATTCCTTTGGGTGGATTAAACATATGCAAGCATGTAACCATCTATTTTGCATCAACATTTTGATAAACATACATTTTTCTTACCTCGCTTAAAGCTCCTCTTACAATCAAATGAAGGCAAACAAAATATTTTGACGTCTCAAAATACATTCTCTTTTCCGGGAGAGCAAATAAATAGACCTGACAAAAAATAATGTCATAACAATCAGAAACTACAACTTGATCCTTGCTGCTGTAACTTGAAACTTGTAAGAGAAGGTTAAAGTAACCAAAGTCTAAATTCCTGGCCACTATAAAAGCATCTACTCCTTTTGTGTTGTTTTTTCTCTATGGCTAATCCTATTTGGGGCAATCCCTGAGCTCAGTACAATAGCAAAGTACTTCCCCAAAATGATAATGAAAATTTGGCCATTGGAAATTATCCTTGTTGACTCCAGTCAAGCAATAAGAAACAGTAGCAGGCAGAACTGCAGACTAGGGGAGAGTCCTGGACTCCGAGGGGAGAAGAAAATCAAGCCCCTCTCAGAAGAAATCCCATCAGGGAAAAACAAGAGTCTGCAAAAAGGTAACAGGCCTGAGAAGAATGATGAGGAGACTGGGGAAGAACTCCAGGACACCAGAGAAAAGAGGTTGAGCTGTTGAAGTAAGACTCAGAGAATTTAAAAAGAGAGGCCTGGGGCTAATCTTTCTGCTGTTTTTTTTCCCCTTATTTGTTTATTTGCTACAATTCAGATTTTAGAGCAATTAGTAAAATATCATGCAAATATTCCCTGTGTGACTGCACATGAATAACTTCAATTTTGCTAAACATTTGTCTCATTCCAAAATACATCTGCTGTTTGCATTAAGATAATCTGCTGAAATGTTGGGAAGTAAATTACAGTTTTTATAAGATATTTATGAAACATCTTCTTATTTGTATACTAAATATCTTTGACTATCTCGGCCTGTTTTTTTGGCTGACGTTTGCCTTCCCCAGGAGCATCCATGCCCTGTTTCAATTACAGACTGGGCTAAGTACCATCTTGTGGAAAAGCTCCAATTGGCTGGAAATTGCTCAGTGTACACTCATAACAGGCTGAGGGAGTAGTATTTTATCTGCCAGCAGCCTATGACAGAAAATTAAAAAAAAAATCCAACCCAAAAACAAAATACAAGGTTGCAGACATGCACAAATTACATGGTTTTGTAGAAATTCTGACATGACACCACAGGAGTATGTGTCCCTCCACTCAGATACTTCTATAAATGCCCTTATGGAGAAACAACAATTAGGCTTGGAGGTTTCTCCCAGTCCCTGCTTGGTGAGCACACGGCATACAGGGAAGTAAATTAAAACAATTTTTGACTTTTTCATTCTCTTGGGGTTGTCCCAGTCTCTTGTCATGCAGAGCATTCCTAAGGGGTTGGTTAGTATTCCTGCAGCCCAGCTGAGTATGCGTGTAGCTCCGTTTCCAGGTTTTCAAAGGAGATGTGAAAAATCAGCTAATTTTTTATCTTCCAGCACTGACTTTTGATGTGGGACCCGTAATCATAACCCCAAAGGGTGCCCCCATGAGGACACAGGCTAGTTGAAGAAGGCAGAGGATAACAACCAACCAGATCTGTGCGCCGCTGCAATTGGAGAATATTGCTGCTGTACAGTCAGAGACAGACCTGCCAGAGCTTCAAGCCTGGGTAGGCAGAGCTGTTGGAACTCAGGGCATGCAATGAAACCCTCCTGAGATGCAGATAAATCCTAGATCTCTGCCATAGCTTGTTCTATGCAGAATCTGCATTTCTGGCAGTCCCCAAAACACTTCATGAAAATTAGATGATGTAGCTACATGAGCTGTGCCCATGTGAGCATGAACTCACCAGTAAAACTAAAAGTTATGCCTATGTATCCCTTAAAACCCAGTCTAGACCTCTCAGGAGCTGCCTCGGTCCCACAGCCAATGTGTAGCTGTGCTGTGTGCTGTCTAGAAAGCCACCAAGGAGCTTTTGACCCTCCAAACTTCTCTGACTATCTGAGACTTTGTGCCCATTCATGGATAATGACTTAGTGTGGATTCCTTGTCCACACATATGGTGTTTCTGGCTTTGAGGGTTTTGAAGGTTCAGGTCAGAGGTGCTAGAAGTGGAATTTGGATGTGCAAATCAGATTAGCACTGTGTCTCTTTCATTCCATTCAAAGCTGCTCCAAACCTACTCGACAGGTTAAAAATTCAATGTCCATTTTAAAAGAAAATTAACTGAAAATAGAAGAGGAAGCCAGAGGCACATGGGTTTGCATTTAGGTGATCTGAATTCTGGATGAAGAAGTCTGGGAAAGAGATAAGGAGATTGAAACATTTCAACACCACTTGTCATCTTAACTCACAAATCCCACTTTGGTTTGCTATTAACATTGCCTACATGGAGTCCAGCTTTAAAAATAATAAAAGGATTGTATGACCTGACTCACCCTTCTCTTGCTTAGACCCCACACAGTAGCTACAACATCGCTTGTTTGGTCACACATTTGATTGGCCCAAGGACCCCCAAATTGATGTAAGAGGGCAGGGAAGCAAGTAGGAGGGGCTGTATCAGCATGGATCTCTGACTCTCACAGCAAAATTCTGACAGCCTGTGGCTGCATGGCCAGGTTCAGGCTGCCTCACCAAGGTCTATCGGTTCCACACGCCACGCTGAGGCCTGCCTGCTGTCCCAGCTCCATGGAGCCAAGGGCTCTGGCAGGGACCACACTGGCAATTGTGCAATCCTGCCCAGCCACAGATGTCCTGTGGCACCAGCAGCACAATAGTGGGCCTGTTGGTAAACGAGAATTGTTTCCCTGCCACAATAGGGCTCTGGATGAAATCATTCCCCGATACCAGGCATCCTTGACGTGCCTCCTCTGCTCCCCACCCTGGTTTAGTTGGTAGCGCCTTCCTGCTCCCTGTGGGCTACAAGTCCCTCATAAAATGACAACACAATAAAACAAAATAATAACGGAATCCATATAAGGCTTGATGTCTTCATTACTTCTAAGAAAAAATGCCAAGGGAACTTCACCTGAACAGAGGCAGCAGATTCCCAGCACTGGCAAAGATTTTTTAAGAGGAAGAAAAAACATTTTTCAAGCCCTGGATGCCAGCATCTGTCTCACATATCCTCAGCTGTTCACCCACATAGGAAAAAAGCAGGTAGCTACAGGAAACTAATCCCTGGGTCTGGCAGGTATATGTGGACCTTAACTTCTTGGGGCTGTCTGAGAAGGGAGATGCCTGCTGACAGCCCCATCACAGAGGCTTTGGCAAGGCTGGCCTGCTCCCAGTATCTCCCTTCCTGGTGGCATTGGGGACCATCAGGCTCTAGCAGAACATTTTGTGGTCAGAGTAATTGCATTGTATTGTCTTAAAACTGCTGAGGCGTGGCCCTAAGTAAAACCAGAGCCCCGGTCTCAGTCCAGGCACAGCAGCCCCCAGCTCCCTGTGCAGGCTGTCTGATGCATGGCCCAGTCCAATCCTGCTGCACAGCTTTTATTTTAGACATATGGTTATTAATGAACTTTTAATTGCATAGAGGGGAAAGAAGGATAAACATATGATTTGGGAGAAATACATACATGTCAGTCTCTCTCATATCGCTCTGTATTTTGGTGTCCTAGAACCTAAACGCACCATTTAATTATTTGTGCTGGCAGTGCCAGAGAAACCTACTATTTATTTATATGGGTAAATCAGCTGCAGATGTGACTGTGCTCTTTCCTTCATTCTTTCTTTCCTTTACTGTTGGCATTTCTGAAATCTCCAGGATGCTCCCCCCCACCCCCTTGTTCAATGGGGGCATCTGAGAAGTATTGGGAAATGGCCTACTGATCCTCTCCAGTCCCGCATCCCACATCACTCTCAAAGGACTGGGCTATTCTCCTGCTCAAAAGCAAGGCTCGACAAATTAAGACCTCAAACACCAGGAACTGAGGAGAAAAGGAAAATTTCCTGTGCCAAGGAAGGCTCCTCTGGTGAAGGAATTCCCACAACTGAGACCTCACAGCTCACAGCACCTGTGGGTACATGCTGGAGGAACTGAGTACCAGAGGGCAGGAGAATAATGCTGCTTCTTGAGAAACCCAAACCAATTTTTGTCCCTACTAACAAGCAGCTCCTTTTTTTTTTTTTTTTTTTTTTTTGAGGGCAGGGACTGTATGGAGGATCTGTCTAAGCTGGGTTTTGGCAAAACCTACTGCCTGGCTATCACTGTTACTTGCTTGCACCAGCCATGTCTTGTGGTTTGGGTTTAACCCTATGAAAATCAGGCTTAGCATTAGCTTTTAGCATTAGCCAGGTGACACAGTGAAGTCAGAGATGCTTGCTTGACTTTCAGAAATGCTATCAATTTTTGCATTATCATTTTTCCACCCAGTATCATGTTTCCTTTCTTGAATAGAATTTGCATAATCAGGGTACCAGCCACTCCAAGCAGCATGCCAACAATTGCCATCTGAAATCAGGACAAATATTGTTCTACCCCTTTTGGCAGGAGAAGGCAATCTCTTTCTGCTTTACCTGGAAGACAGTCATCAAGACTAACTATCCCTGAGAAGAAATTTAATGCTACATCCAGAAAATGCACTTCAGATTCTTTTGGCCAGAGACTGATGTTTCCTAGTACCATTCTAGGATGCTTAAATGATGTGGTAATAGGTGGAGTAGAAGCATTTAGGAGGTAGGACCGTTAGGAAGTGATGATGCAGTTTTGAACTTCCAAACACACTAACAGCCGATGTTCACGTGTTGAAACCACATTTGCTGTTGGAGAGCTGTAGTGTGAGTGGTGCTGGGGATGTCAGGTGCTGGCTGTACCACCCCACCAAGGCAGCCCAGACGGTTTTCAAAGACAAACACCATCTCTCTAAGGGCATTTCCAAGTACCATTTGTAAAACTACTCTTGGGGAGGCTGGTCACAACATGAGTGACTCTTTATATTGACCCATACATAAGGAGGATAACTTGGTTTCTCTGATTTACGTTGTAGCAATTATCCACTATGAACAGTTATTCTGCAATCTGGTTCATCCTTTACTATGTGAAAAGGTAAAATATCCATGAAACTGTTTCACCCATACATTTGTATACATGCAAAGACTCAAGATGTTAAATACATGTATTTATTATGTTTTGTTAGTTATCTACATTTTGTTGTTTTCTCTTTTATATTTTGTTTTTCTCATAAAAATGCATAGAAGCCTGGACATATATACATATGTATGCATGTATACAAAGGTATAACATGTATATTCAATAATATGCAGTGTGTCTATAAATATATATGTATACATATATGCATATATGTATATACAGATTTACACAGACATATATAAATGTACCTGCATGTCTCTACCTATCCATATGTATGGGCACATGCTGGGTGTATAAAATGACTGACTACTTGAGCAGTGTTCCAAGGCACACTGAGTCCCATGATACAGACCATGAGCCTTTGCAACAGCTCCCGGGCTAGACATGCAAGCAAGTCCACTGCAACATAACAGCATTCTCCCTCTTACACATTGTGTGCTGCCTTCATTAAAATTCAACAAAATTTTAAAGAGGGTTTTTTTTGCAGACACTATTTGCAAGCCTTATTCTTCTCCTGCTCTCAGTAAAGCCATCATCCTCTGTGCCTGGCTGCCAAATTCTCCTGGGGCAAGGGCAGCATAACCAAACCAGATTTGATTATTTGGTATAAAGCACTGATTGCTGGCCTTATTGCCATTGATCTGGCATACCCAGAGAACCAGAAATATTTTTAAATTATCTCTAAAATGGCTTATGCCCTATTCCATAGCAGGGACATTGCAAACAGCATGCAGGTTCCTCAGCAGTTCACTGAGCCAACTGAACTACGTGTATTTTTTGTGAGTTTCGAATGCATAGAGCAGCCTGTCTGCTGGCTGCTGATGGCCTTGTTCTGCAGTGTTTTGGCACCTCCCCGGTGTGGCCGTGCCCGCCCAAGGGCCGCACTCCGGCTGCGCGCCTCACTGCCGGGAAAAGTGCCGCAGGCTGCTGGGGACAGGGGCCTGGCCCGCAGCGCTGCGAGGCACCACAGTGCCATTCTGAATTAAAATATTTATTCCTGACATCTTGCAAGATGGGAAGGAAAAAATAAAAAAAAAAGAAAAAGCTGGCCATGATTCAAAGTCTCTGCAAAGTCACTGGGAATCTTCCAAAAGGCTTCAGTGAGAGCAGGATTAACTCCCCCCTCATATATACATAAAATTTGTTGTCTTTTGCATATCAAAGTGGTGAAGCCTCTTTTCTCTTCAGCTGTTGAGTGTGCTACGAACAGAGCATAATCTATCCAAATGAAAAAAAAGTAATTGACAAGGAAGACTTGCTCAAATGCTGAGACAAACTTGGCCAAGTTCCCGCAGCAAGAGCAGCACCAATAAAGACGTGGGCTGGTCTCTAGATGCTATCGATAATGTGATTTGGACACTTGTTCAAAAACTCTTGCTATGTCTGTCTTGTTGTTTATTCTGCTAAACCCTTCCTCATCTTCTCCTCAGCCCCCTTGCCCTCCCTCCCACACGTGCAAGGACGCCATATCGCAGCCAGGCTCCAAAGGGGTGGGACACCTCTAGATTTCTCCCAGCTGCAGTAGCAGACACTAAAGAATTCACAAAAGCAGGAAAAATTAAAATGGCAAAAGGAAAACTTCCTAAGCTGAGGTGCTTGTTGAACTGAGGGGCTTCACACAACTCCATTTCTCAAATTCCAGCTTCATTGCCCTTCTCTTCTCCATAAACTCAGTCAAGTCTCTGAAGATCAGACATGACTTTACCTAATATGTAATTTCTGTGGATTTTTCTAAATCCCCCTTCTCCTCTGGGAAGTTGTTCACTGATGTCTGTGTAATCCATTGATACATTAAGTCTGGAAATCTGGTTAATAATTAGGCTGATGAGACAACCTAATAAAGGGACCTGAATGCAGCCAGAACACCCACTGCCCCATGAGTTTCTCATGACTAGAAGGAAGGATGAGTGACAAAAAAGTGACAAAAGCCATTGACCACCACACCCAGAATCCTCTTTTCTCAGCAATTTGACCACATTGTCTCAACTACATGGAAGGAACTTGTATGCTGTTCCAGAAAACCATATTCATTAAATGGGAGTTTACAATAGGGTTGAACCAAAGAGTCAGAGCTAGAGAGGGGTGAGGCTACAGAGGTTTTGCTGGTCTGGCCACGTCCAGGCTGTGTGGTGATATCCAAGAGACAGATATCCAACAGACATTGGAGCAGAAGATACACTTATATATACATGAATGCATGTGTACACATAAAATCCCACTGTGAATCTATGAAAATCCTGAGGATGAGCACAGGCTGGTCCTCATTAACATTTGGACAGAAAAAATCTGCTTCATTTTCTTTTTTCTGGACACTGAAAAACATCAGCACTTTTTAGGAACTTCTTGAAATATTTTCATCATGTGCCTGGCCCAGCTTTTCTATGCACCCAGGGAATTATGGAAATACTGAAGACTGATGGAGCTGCTGGAGAGAGCAGTGGCATGGTTATGCCCAGACCAGCAAACAGGAGAGCATTTCCAGTGCATGCTGAAAATTCAGATTCTATCCCAGTCTTTGGAGAGCAGATGTCAATTATGAATCACATGATTACTCTGCCATATTTTTCTGGGTTATGCTCATTGACTTAGATAAGGTATCATTTTTCACCTACAAAATATGCTGCATATACAATAAATAATATGCACAGTACCATAATAAATATTCAGTATATATGGCGTGTGCATTATAGTGGTCCTGTAGAGTTATAGCAGAATAGTCAAGGCTGAATTGGCATTTTCATTATAAAGGCTGATAATTCAAGATCAGTAGCAAAAGACAATGAAATACCATCTGCTCTCACACAAACAGCTTTTACAGAGGGATTTTAAGGTCTTGATGCAAGCACTTCTGCAGAGAGGACAAAAAAGAGAGAGCTCCTGAGACACTGTCTCTCACTGTCAAAACCTTTCATCTGATTTTCTTCCCACTTAGACGGCAGCTGATGCTTTTCCTAAATCTCTGACTTCTGGAGCTGGAAGATATTGTGAGCACTAGTGTTCTCATAGGAGATATAAAGAAGTGGTTCCTAGACTTACTGCCACAATAAAAAAGCTGGTAAATGCAAACTCTGCAGCTCACCAACCAATATATAGATGGGGTTAAATAGTCCTCTCTGCCATGCCTGGACTTCTTGACACTGAGGAGCAACAACACACCCTCAGCACTTGCTGAAGGCCAGGATGGTGTGGGCTGGGGCTGGTGATGACCTCTTCCAGTGGTACCAAGTTCAGTAACTTAACCATTGTTACCATTTTACAATGTCACATATTTCCAAAGATCTGGCCTCTTTGAACTGAGAATTGCTATTTCTTTTTAATGCCATTTCCGTGGTAGCTTGTATGTGATGGCATGACAAGAACTCAATTAAATGCTGCTGACCCAACCATATCACTGACTTATAGAAAGCCATTTTGGTTGCACAGGAATGGCTTCATCTCAGCCAAAGGTTTTGGAGCATTGCCTGGAGGTGTTCAAAACAGGACTGTATGGACCCAGGTGAGCAGCTTTGCTGATGGGGAGGGAGAGAGGGTGTTTTCCAGCAGAGGTGTTAAAGAAGAAGTGGGAGGCCTGGTTGTGGGTGACAACTTCTTCTTTTAGCACATCTGCTTGCAGAGGGCACATCTGTTTACACCTTGAACTAATCACAGTGACAACCAGCAGTGAAAGCCTGGACATGGGAAAATCCACAGGAATTTTGCCCAGACATTTCCCTTGGGCTGTTAGACTGATGGTTCAAATGTATTCCTTCCAGTATATGGTACCTTTCCCTCCAACAACCAAATTTATACTGACTTTTAGCTCAAACTCAGGAGACACCTAAGCATCATCCCCACAATTCCTAGGGCAATAAAAGGATGTTGATGCTGCAGGGTGCAAATACAGGTAAGTGGAAGAAGCTACCTGTGACCATGTTGACCATGTAACAGATCCCTGCCCATCCTGACATGTCTAACAGGTGAGTTTGACCATTTTTTAATTCCCTGCTTTGCCGGCTGGCTCTGTATTGATGATAAGTATTATTCACACATCATCACAGCCTCAGTTCAGCAGCCCTTGAGCCTGTTTAAAAAGAAGCTGTCACAGACAATAAACACCAAAGTAACCCCACTTCCAATTTAATTGTTTTCTCAAAATATCACTAGCAATTAGACTATATTAGCAACAGATTGTTTGCAGTAGCTCATTCTCTCAGTCAAAACTGGTTTCTTCTCTTTTACAATCACACAAAACATCTGAAACTAGAAAGTACCTAGGATGGTGGTTGTGTTCTTTTTCTTTGAATTAGTATCAAGTAAACAACTGACATTACTTCTACAAAAGCCAAAATATCTGGAAAACACAGGACAAAAATATGGGATGGCTGGGATTTTTTTAATGTTTACAAATTTATTGTGAAAGTTTTAAGAAAATACAGTGACAGTGCTGCCTGCAGTACAGTAGGAAATGACAGTCAATAAATAAAACTAAAGGACTGTGCAATAAATAAATACAAGACTAATATAATATGTTTGCAGCAGGCTGATCAGTTTTAAATCCTTTGCCTAAGGCTGACTTTTACAATAAACAAACCACGCCTGTATGCTTTTCTCTATTGGTGCTGGATGAGCCCAGTTATTTATGGTTGGGCTCACCTTATTCCCATGAGATTTTTACCCATCTCAGTCCTTTTCCCCTTTAAAAAAAAAAGAAAATAAGACCCCAAGCAGAGAGTAATCCCATCTAGAGGTGCACCTACTCTCTTACTGATGTATCATTTAGGCTTCATGGAGATGCTCTGAGTCCATGGAGCCACAGCGTGCGTACCCCCATGCTGGGGGCAGCCAGAGCTTTCATTATTTCCTGTACATGCCCTTTGCTGTGCTGCGTGTGTCAAACTGTGTCCCATGGTGTCTCTGGGGATTTTTTTCTGAAGCCAGCTTAGCTAAGCGACTGCAATCTTTTTTATTACCTTTGGTGGAAAACATTAGCCCTTTCTTTTAAGCAGAGCTGCGCGGTCGAGGGGGCTTGGAGGGCTCCAGACAAATGTCTGCAGAACCATCTCTGGCTCAGTGGCTGTGATCACGGGCTGGGTAATTTGTTGGATTAGAGCATCCGTCTAAGACAAAGAAAGTGTAGTGGAGTGAGTCAGGCTCTGGTCTCATTTACAGGTCTGGAGATGCATGGAGAAGCTATTACAAGTGACCTGTGACCTGGCCCACCCTCAGGTGAAACGGCTTTGCCCAGTCACCTCCTGTTAGCCTCAGCCAAATGATAGGCTTCGGGGAGCCCAGGACGCACCCACGCTTCATCACACAGACAATATCAGACCCACCGGCCCAGCCCCGAGCCATGCAGATGCAAAAGCAGATGAATTTTTAAAAAAATAATGGGCTTTCAAACTTAATATGGCGATAGTGTTACTTACAACAAATCTGTCTGCAGTTTTGGGGCTGCAGAGATAAAAGCCCTTAGGAAAAATGTCAGTGGCTTGAGTTTATTTATATGTAAGGTAACCATGAAAAATGTCGGCATACCACTAATTGTAGGGCATATTTATTCTGCACAAGTTGTTTTCCACATTAGCACAGTTGTTAAAATGCAGTTTTGCCTCAGGAATATTTTAACTTTATCTTCTGTAATTATAAATGTGGATGTTGCTGGGGTACTATATACATTGAAGAAGAAACGTAAGAAATGGGTACTGCAAGGAAGAAAACAAACATAATTAAAAATGCAATGCAGTAGTTATATGTAACATACTTAGGAAGCGGGGACCCATGGATAAGCTAGAAAAGGAGCTAACGTTGTGTTAGATCCTGGCTTTAGATTTCTATGCCTTCTAGCTTCAAATCTCTCCCATGGTTTTCCACTCAAACCAACTAACTAGGACCAGTTGGCAAGGCAAATATTTATGTGCAGCAGCATATTAATCTGCCCTGTGCAGTCATATTAGTGTAAAAGCAATTTTACTATGAGCAACTAAACACAGATAGCTGGAATGCAATGGCACAATGGAGCTATCATGCAGCAAATGTTTAATGAATGATGATGTAAGAGCATCTTTTGATAGGGTAGGGGATACTGCCTTGAGAAATGCCTGGCAAATAAAATTGGGAGTCTTCCTCATGGTGTGAAGAGGCAAAATTTAGACATGATTTGCTCATGTGGAGCAAATTCCCAGCTTGGCTGGGAGTCAAAGTTTTCTCAAGAAAGTTATCACTGAATTTGGGATTGTGGTGGTGACAGCAGCCTCTGGAACAGTGGGCACATGGAGTCATCCCATTGATTCCCCCTCTTCCTTCCCATTACATGCACCCTGGGTGTGGTGCCTGCACAATACAGAAACATGGATGAACACATACACAAGGGCCCAGAATCAGCTTCTTTCCTCAGGGAGGAACCATTTAATGGCACAGGAAAGTACTTGGTAGCATTTCAAGGTTTTTGGGTTTCATTTGGTTTACTGACTCTTTATATTTATATGAGAAAAGCAGATCATGCTTTCCTGAGTTTAAAAGACAGATAATACCAAATTTCCACTAATATCTTGGCAGGGGCCAAGTAGAATATTTGTCATAACACTACTATTCACCTAAGCTTACAGAAAAATCTCTGTTCATGGGCATTATTAGAAACCAGTCAGGTATAAAAAAATACCTGGGAATTTCAGAGTGGTCAGGAGGTTTGTTGACCAAAATCCTGGAACATTTCCTTTCAGCTCCCCCTTTAACACCCTGTTCCATCTCTCATCAAGAACAGCCTTCCTTCTTTCCTCTTATTTTTCCCCTTCAAGGATTCTTACTGCCCTCTAAAGGCTCCTGATACTTCAATTTCCTTTCTCCTTCCACTGCCTTTCCCCCCATGCCCATCCTTTTTTCCCTGTCCTCAAGATTTTGGCAATATGCTGCTTTGCTGAACCGTGCAAATGAAGCACTCCAACTCTTCTACTTTTTCACTCAGGGGCGTTTGTGCCCAACAAGAAAGCTTGACAGTGATGTACCCTGAGAGTGAATCAGAAAAACAAGGAGAGGGTCCACTGAAAGACTTGGAATTCATGGTACCCAATTTGCCTAAATTGCTTTTTTCCAAAACTAAGCATGCTAAAGTGCTCCTTTTCATTTCCTCCAAACACGCTTATCATTCTTTAGACCTTCTCAGACCTAGCAACATGGAGAATCTATCACAGATGAAAATCTCCAACACAACTCTGCCAGAGCTTCACATTGCAGGCCATCCCAAAGTGCATAACCCTGAAAAGTCATCACCTCAAAGGGCTGGAGGGGATTTCCAGAGGTAAATCGTGCCATCCCTGGCCCACAGCACCTGTGTCATTCCTGACAGAATGCTTATCTTTGGCGTGTAAAGGCCTTCAGTGCTGGAAATGCTGCCACCTCCCCAGGCAATGTCTAGCAGTGCATAGCTGTTCTTATCACAAGAGGGTTTTAACCTGAATCTTTCTTACTGCAATTTAAGCTCATTACTTCTTGTCCTATCTTCAAGAGGCTTGGAGATCTGATTATTCCTTTCCTCTTTGCAGCAGCCCTTTACATTTTTGAGGATTGTTTTGTTGACACAGACACTTCTCTGCACCAAAAGCACCATCTGAGGAGACGTTTATCTCTCCATTGCTGAAGCCAGCATACTTTTGGTTATAATGTCCACTGGCAGCACTTCTATTGTATATTCACTTTACAAAATGAACTGAAAACTGAAATTGAACCTCATTGAAAAGCTCACATTATGGGAATTTATATTCCCTCTTTGCTGTGTGTTAAAACACAAACAAGACTATTTTTGACTTATATGTAATTGAAATAAAAATAAACAGACACAGCTTTGCCAAACACCAGTGCTGAATACTCATCATTTAGGACCCCAGGAATTATCATTGGGACTTAAAAATAATAAAATTTCAATGATACATATGAAGCTCTTTGTAATTGCCATCTGGGCTAGGTTCTGTCAGAGCTTGACCTGGGCTTCTATTCACTTCAGTCAACTATTCATGCACCAGAAAATTAGATGTCTTGTCATTTGCTGTGAGCTAATGGGTATGGAAGAGCCAACACGTCTATTTAAGGTGGCATAAATGACTCCCTGGAAATGCCTTTTTTTCCTCCTAAGAGAGTGCCTAAACATTAAAGGCTTTCAGAACAAAAACCACAGTGGAGCAGGGTATATTTCCACAGACTTTCTCTCCAGTGAAGCAGCATCTTCGCTGTGGGTGCACTTGCTTCATTCAGACAAAAGCTGAGATCCTCACATCATCTCACATGTGCAAGGTCTTTAATAAAGCTGGGATCCTCACATCATTTCACATCTCCAAGGTCTTTAACAAAGATGACAAACATTAAAATACCCATGACAAATTCACCAGGAGGTCAACAGCTTCTACTGCATTTCTTATTGCTTTAAGGTAATTCAGACTACAAAAAGCTGTGTTCACTTCAGTGGTCCTCTGCCATTGAGTATCATTGACTCAGGCATGTGCTCCTGTTGAGGAGCACCCTGATGGGTATTTTTTAAATTCTACACTCACTTTCTTCTTATGACACAGTTTAAGAGCTACAACCTTTATAACCTGAAGCTGCCTACATTTCAGAAAAGAAAGGGCTGTACATCTGCTTTATTGATGCTCAGATTCTGCACAAGTTCAGCACACATGTAAAGGTGTCTCTTTCAGAGGGCCTTGAAAGACAGATAATTTTGAGGGCACAGGTTTTTGCCTTGGGAAAAAAGTAAAAAGCTGCATGGAAAAAAGGGAGATAAAATTCCCACATACCACCACTGGTGGGAGTGAGGAAATAATGAACTAATTATCTCAGTAATTAGGACTTTGAGAATAGTTAAGTATTGAAAACAGTGCACACCATACAGAAAATCTTGCCCCCGTTATTCTGTTTTGGAAAACAGCAACCTACTTCTTCCAAGGCTGTAGTCAGGTGGTTGTTTTCACTAATCACAAATGAACATATCTGCATGAACTTGTCTGCTTTTTTTTGGAGAAAATTTATATAATCTTTTCTGATGTATACAGGCCCCCTGTGGAGCCCTGTAAGTGTAACCCAAACTGCCAAAATGCCCAATTTTGACCAAAATGTCTTTCATCAACTCAAGAAGTAAGTTGTCCCTGTCCTGTCAATGAAGTTAAAATGTTAACAAGAGACTCTTACAGCAAAGTGACAGAGTTCTGGCACTTGCTGTTAGTGAAAGGTTCTTAAAATATGTCTAGTCATTTCAAACAAAAATCATGCTTGAACTCAGCAATCTGCTCTTAGGCTTTCCACAATGATAAAATTAGTCAGATAAACTTTCTTTTCAACAGATTTTCTTGCTGCAAAAGCAAGACAGAAAGTTGTATTTCATATATATGTGAAATATAAATAAATTTCTTTTTGGTCGTACTTCTTTATATTGTGCTATCATGATGCAAGATGAAAAAGTGAACATGGTTCAAAAGATATTGCTTGGATTCCAGACCCTGTTTTTTTTAGGAAAAATCCACTGGGGAAGATACTGGAACAAGAGGATAAAAGGGTTTATCAACAAACATTTGTGCTAAAACTGTGGGTGTAGCAAGGACAGAAGAGCTCCTAGGCAATGGAGTTATTAAGTCAGGGCTGATAATTTGCTGCATCTTGTAGGAATAAAACAAGCATACTTGATATCCTTGCCCAATGCAGGCACTTTGAAACCCTTTGAAACTGAGTCCAACCAAATGAAAAGGTTTGGCTATATCGCCATTTAATAATTGCCTCCTGCTCAGTGAGGAGTGAAGCGTTTTCTTCCCCTTCTTCCCTTTCCTCCACAACAAATTCTCACTAGGATTTTTTTCCACTACAGACAGCAAACATAATTATACAACAGATCAGAACAGCTTACATAATGCCCTTTATAGAAACCTGCCTTACCTCAGAGGCATATTAGCATTTCTTATGGGTTTAAGGGGTGAGGGATTAATTACAGATTTTCAAAATATGCCTAATTACATATTTACTAGTGGAATAAATAATTCACATTTCATGACTTGCCATGAAATGACTACTTTCTTTTGAAGATTAAAAATTTGAGGCTTGAGGAATGTTAAAGTTCAAACTGAATAAAGACTCCTAATCCTTTATAGATCTGCATTTTACTCACATGAAAAACACAGCAGAAAGTCACTCTTTCACCTGAATGACTTGTGGACCCCTTGAAATTTCTTTCTTGGCAATCTATCAAACAAAATGAGCAAAACATTAAAAATGTGATTTGTTCATTTACTTTGGCAATTGGATAGACCATGTAGGATTTCAGGAAGCAGATAAATGACTTGAAAGCCTGAGTTTCCCTGAGTCTTGGCTTTTGCACGGGGACCAGCAGCATCTCTCTGTCCAGGATGGTGTGGGCAGTGGATTGTGGCCTCCCCAAGGCCAGTGTGGGGGCTGCTGCTCTGCTGTGCCTGCCAGTGGCAACTGAAGACTCCTCACATCCTTGCAAGCCAGTGTGCCTTTAAATGCTTCATGGCATTGGATCATTTGGAAGCATAAATCAACTTGCCCCTTTCCTGACCTGCTCTAACATACAGCCAGTGGTTTCCTTCCTTATATTTTATTTTAGCCAGAGTTAGCAAGAAGAATATCCCTATAGCATTTAGGGACTATGCAAATTATTACAGAAGGGTAAATAACTGCCTTCAGAAAGGAAATAAGTGTTTTTGAACATTTTATTAAAAAAAAAACAAAACTAACTGCCTTCAACAACAATAAATACCAAATTTAATAGCAACAGATAGCACAGGAAAAAAGAAAGAAAGAAAGAAAGAAAGAAAGAAAGAAAGAAAGAAAGAAAGAAAGAAAGAAAGAAAGAAAGAAAGAAAGAAAGAAAGAAAGAAAGAAAGAAAGAAAGAAAGAAAGAAAGAAAGAAAGAAAGAAAGAAAGGTCCCACTGTAAAATATTATTGGTCTTGATTAGGGTTTAATAGACTTACAAAGGAGGAAAATGGTCCAGTATTGCTTTTATGTAGATGTATATCCACACCAGTCCTGGTGTGTTATGGAAAATGGAAAGGTCAGAGGAAGCACTTAAATCTAAAAAAGCAGTTGGATATGGAGAACAAGTGACCTGGCTAAGTTATCCCCTGGTCATCCCACCACAGGGCAGCTACCTAAGAGACACAGAGAGTTCTCCTGGCCAGCTCATGCTTTCCTCTTCTTAGTTCTCCAGATTTGTGAAGATACTTATAATAAAGCCAAAATACCTTTTAAAAGGAAAGATATACAGGGAATAGTCATAGTACGTGGCAATGGAGACTATCTATCCAACTGTGAAGATTCCAGGAATCAAGGAAATAAAGACTGGCTTATAATATGGGCATAATTGTGATTAATTTGTAAACATAAGTGTTTTGGACATGTATATGAAAATAGCATATCAGCAATACTTAAGTGTAAATATTTAATTTAAGGTCTAAATTATTCAAGGTAGACTACTCAATATCATCAAACTGGAGAAGGCAGCCAGTGGTATGTGGTGGAAGATGAGGAGCAGATGAGCATCCTTAGCCATAATTACAAGCAGTGAACACTATAGAACAGATTTATGAATGTAATGCAAGCCATTTAAGAAGTGTTCTCCCTCTCTCACCCACACAATATTAATTACCTGCGCCAGCTTTTGCTAATTCATTTTCCTTTCACTGTGTTCAATAAAGGAACATGGTGTTCAAAACAAGTAGTGTGAAGACACAGCATTAAGTAGCCATGGATACTCCAAAACTGCTTTTTTTGGGGCAGGGGGGCTGGTAGTGGGGAGAGAAAGAATAACACCTATAAGTTATGCTTCCAACTCACTGAGTCATGTAAATTAATATCCAGCCAGTTTGGTCTCCATCTCACAGCCTCAGCACAGCAGCTCTAATTACTCATCTATAAACAATGCAGACAAGCAATCGCTCACCGCCGCGCTACGCCTCATGGCCACACGCTTTGTATCCTACCTGGGTAAATATTAAAATGGATATAATCGCCTATATTTTCAGGGTAAAGTTATCTGCAGAGCCCAGTGATTCATGAGCTCCCCGAATGTACATAAAGTGTTTTAGTGAAAGCATTTCCTAAGGGCCTGATCCAGTCATGTTTCTCAAACCCTCCACAGCTGCCTAGACTGGAACAGAAAGGTCATTCAGCCACTGAAGGCCAATCCATCACTCCTATTAAAAAAGAAAATACCTAAACTGCTCCACAGGTTCAATTTGTGGATCTGATGGGGAGATACTGAAAGAACAGCCAAGATCTCCTTCCCCAGGGGGATGAGGGCCAACACAAATTCTGTACCCTTCGTGGGGCTCATATGAGTGGGAAGGCAGAGGATCCCAGGAAAATTCCTGCCTTGAAGTACATCTCTTGCCATCTTCTTGTTTTTAACATGCCTGTGCCGCAATGCAAAGATCTGTTGTGCTCTTCCTATACCATGACTTTTCTCTCTGCTTGCCTCCTTTCAGCCTCAGGGGGTTTGCATATGCAAAATACAGAGTTTAGCTCAGTCCCATGAATAGAAAAGCCAACACTCATCCCAAAAGACTACAGCTTTAGGATGGAGGATCTCCCTTTCTCCAGGCAGTATATGGCCCCTCCACTACTCTAACCCTGCTGATATGCATGTCTCAGGAGAGTCCCATGGTCATACTGGGGATGGGTGCTGCTGTCACCCCTGTGGAGATTTCCAGGCCAAAGCTGGGCTGCTGGGTATTGTTCACCTCCCAGGGAGGCATACATCCCTCCATCATCCCTTTAACAATGGTACACCAAGGTGTAAAATATCCCTATCCCTTGGGGATTCCCTACACACTGCGGACTCAGTGTGCAATTTCAGCCTTGCTAAGTTTGGGCAATTGAGGCTGAGGGAACTTCTGCAGGGGCAAACGGTGAAAACCCACTGGGATATTGCTCAGCTCATGAGAACGGGGCATTTTTCCACCTTGAGTGCCAGCAGCTCGCTGAATTGCCATGGGTCAGAAGTGAAAGAGGCTGGATATCATTGCCCCAGTGAACTCCCTCCCCAAAGCTGGGGGAAGCCAGAGCAGGGACAGACAGTGCTGCTTGAAAAATGTATTCCAGCTGGTCTCCTTAAACTGCAAGCTATGAACCAGTTGTTTGTGATCACAAAAACTCCTTAAGAGACATTTCTGGGGTTTGATAGGACCTGCCTCCTCCAGACATGGAGGTTTTGGAAAAGAAAGGGAGGGAAGGAGAAAAGAAAAAGCGAACTTCTCCTGGATCTCATAATTTCCATTCAGATTTCAAGCACCAGAGTCATTACCAAATAAAATGTCAACTTTTTTCTCTTGTTCATTAACCTTTGATGCTTATTGTACAGCCAGCTTCAGTGCTCACAGGGGACTTGGGAGGCTCAAATCACAGGGCTTTTACTCAGGGCTTATGCACAACTTGAACTACAGTCCAGAAAGGGGGGAGGGAAAGGGAGGGAAAAGGCTATTAGCCCAATCCTACCTCTTCAGCGCTTTACATGTTTAATAAAGATTGAATTCAGAGAGAAGGGGAACCCCCAACTTAGTAATAATTCCCTTCACAACTTCTACTATAATTAAAAAATAGAGGCAAGGTCATGACGAGTGCTATTGAAAATAACAGACAGACCTGTAATTATAGCAGGGCCAGCTAAACCAAGGGTTAAAGGTCTCTTAATACTCTGTCAGCATTTCCACTATAACCCCTCAGTTTCAGGGGTTTACTGCTCACACATAAATATTTGCTGCAGGCCAAAAATCGCCCTTCAAGGGGTCAGCAAAAGAAGGTAAATTTTATTTACATATTTATAAAAAATGTCCTGGCTCTGCAGAAGTGGCAGGTCCCTCACCAGCACCACCAGTGCAATCCATGCAGATGAGGAAGAGACAACAGTCATGACCATGAGAGCATAATCGAGGGGTGGATGGGGGAGTTGGAAACACATTTTACCCAGAGAAAGTGGCTCCAAATCCCCAAAAGCCCTGTACAGAGGCAACAATCTGCAAATACAGAGTATATTATAAAGCTGAATCCTTAAATAATAGGGCCGTATTTGTATCATGAATTATACAGATAATCACTCCCACTGTTCAGCCAAGAATGCACATAAGTCTTCAGAAGATGAAAACCTAAGGTCTTGCTAGCATACTGGTTTAACTTGAAATCAGTACTTTAATTGATTTATTTAAGCCAGTGCCAAACCCAGTGTGACTCCTTGATTTCTGAAGAAGAGTTGCTTATTTCAGTTTAGTTTAAAAAATCCTATATCTCAATTTTTTTTCCCTAAAGCCCTTCTTCCTCCCCTTTTCCTATCTGTATTTACATGACCCCGAGTTGACATTAGTTCAGTGCTTAAGGATTAGAAATGACAAACTGGCTATGACCTTTTCCAGGGCTCCTTTCCTTCAGGGACTGAGTTGCTGCCAGTAGTACATGGCCAGAGCATCCACTTGCACCCTCTATATACAGTTATTTACTGGCTGGGGAACCTAAACTACTGCTGCCCTCTCTGCAAAACCTATTTTCTTTAACAGTCTTCCAAAAAGTTTCTGATGCTCAAGAGAGGTTCACAAACCCAATGTAATGTCATCCAGAAATCTCATAAAAACCCCATTAACAAACCAAAAAGGGTACTGAATTAGGAAAAAAAAAAAAAAAAAACAGTGCACAACCCCTTCTTTTATAATGGCATGATATATAACCCAGACACTTTTTTTTTTTGAGGTTATCACACCATTTTCCAATGTGCGCCATCAGCCACCAAAATTAAGGCAGTTTGGTTTGTAGAGGGAGTTTTTCCATTGCCTACTGGTTCAGCTGGTCTGTTCTTCTCATGCATCTGCATATCACCCTGGCTCTTTAGTCCGGGCTTCAGTCTCATTTAAAGGGAATGGAGGCAGAGTAGCAAGAGCTCTAAATGTTCTTGGATCTAGTGAAATTCATGTAAGTATTATTTTCACCTGCACCTAAAGATGTCACAAAATAATACATTTCTTTTCCTCTCTAACTTCAGTGTATTTTTCAATGTGATTCTAGAGGGTCTCTTTTTTTAAAAACGAAATTATATGGAAAATATATAACTATTTTTTTTAAAGTTTCTAACAAAATATTTATTGTGCAAGACCCAGAAGATAAAAAAGATGCAACTGTTTTTCTTGGTTTGTTTTGAGGTTATTTACTTAGGACTAAGCACCTCATTTTTCTTGTGTAGAAAAAGTAATTATGCAGTCAAAAGAATTATGACCCACATACTTCAAAACATATGAAAAATGTAAAACTTTATTACATACATTAATTTCTAACAAAAGATGTCTCCAGCATCAGAGTAACTGGTATAAGGCAGATAACTGATGTATGGTATATTTGTTGATGTTCCTCCCAAATGGGTTTTATAAAGGCAAACAAACAAATAAACAATTTCTTTCATTATGTCTCTCTTTCTTGTATAAATTTCATCAGTCTCATACAGAGGACTGAAATCTTAGAGGAGTGAGTTGTCTGCAGATTTATTTATTTATTTATTTATTTAAAGCTAAAATATTCTGCTCAAGCAGTCTATTCCCCACGCTTTCCTTTTATTATCTTTCCATCTCCTGCATTTCTCCAGCCTGGCAATCCCAGGTCGTGCCCACAGCGCTGCTCAGCCTGCCCCACCGTGGGCAGCTTCCCCAGGTCCCTGGTTCGGGGGAGGCTGCAGAGCCAGGGCTGCTCTCGACATTCCGGTCAAGCAGCTTTCCACGTGCATTTGGAGCAGAGGTCTGTGGAGCACTGTTATTTTTCCCCCCTCCTTTTCCCCCCGGGCTGAATTTCTGTGAGCTGGGCAAGCTCATTCCTACTAAATCAGCTGGGCTGGGAGGCCAAGGCAGGAGTTGTAAAACCGAAGTTCACAGCATCCTTATCTTTAGCTGAGCCACTTTAACTTTCTAACTATACATCTGGGTACCATATCCAAGAGGAAAAGGATGGCCATTTAAAATGTCAAGAATAACTGCAATCAGTTTTCCTCAGTGCCTCTTCAAGAAACAAAACAAAATTGAAGCGTGGAAGACAGATTCAAGGTAGTCTTATCATTTTAAATGAATTTAAAAAATGAAATCTGATTCTTTTTTAACTGAAACAATGACCCAATCAAGGAGAGACCTGATCTCCTTCTAACATGTGTGTTTATTTGTCCTTGCCATTTTCAATGCAGTATTTAAATATAAATATGTAAATGTACAATTTTTAGTCAAACCTTCTATTTTGTTGATAGATGTGAATAGTACTAGAAGTCCAGAGGAAAAAGGATTCATGGCATCCAACAAATAATACACACAAATACATACTGGCAGTTTCTATTTCAGCCATGCAGTGTTATCACACTGGTCCAGCCAAATACAACTTCCTGCATCCTGATTTAAGTACAATCCTCCTTCAGAAAAGATCATTTCAGTATTTCACAGTGCCTTGTCAGGGTTTAAGGCTTTACGGAGAAGCTTGGCAGCTTCTCTCAGAGAAAAGGGCTCCACTCCTGTCTCCTTGTGGTCTGCTCTTGGCATGTCTGGACACCAAATGGGAAAGCTGCAGGAATGGCATAACTAAGATCTTACATTAATAATGATGATGCAGTCCATTTGTGTCTTGGTCCTCTTTTATATGGCCTGGGCTCAGCCAGGTGTACGGAAGTCTTCAAAAAGCATAGAAATCCCCAAATAAAGTTCTGGGTTTGACCTCACTAAAATCGGCGGAAGTCTGAACTTGGTGTAACCTTGAGGCCCATCTCTAATTGAAGTGTAGTATTTTGGGAACTCAGGACAAAGGGGAGGGAAAGACCTATTTTAAGTTATACCTAACACAGGAGAATCAAAGCAATTCTGATGGTTTGCAGCTTTAGCTCCAGTGAGCCTCCTCCAGCCCCTGAGGTTTCCTAGGGTACTTGCTACCTTTAAAATCTGAAGTCACAAGTCTCTCTGCTCTTTTTCACCTTCTTTAGTCCTCTCTCTCCCCTCCCACTAACCATGAAAAAAAGCTTTCAGTGTTTCAAACGTGCTCATCACAGGTATCAGGAGAAAAGTGGACTAGTGCCAGGTCTCAATGGCCTGTTTGTTTGGGGGTTGAAATCTATCCACTTCCATTTCAGGCCTCCATCGGCTGAGCCACCATTTGACATGCCCAGCCCCAACAATCACAGGGGCTTGGTGGGTTAAAAATGCTAGGATTTCATTTTATTGCAGGGATATTATTCATTCTTGGGAAGGTTCAAAAGTACATGCGTCAACTTATGTCATCAGGGTCAAACAAAGTGGCATGCAGAATCCTAGCCAGATTGCATCGGCGGAGGCGTCTGGAGGCAGAACCAAGAGTAAGGAGAAAGGAAAATGTTTTTTAGGATGTACTCTGGATCACTTCATCCTTTGGAAATGGAAGCAGGGCAGGAGGTAAAGGATCCCCTCTGAGCACATTGCCCTGAGCAGCGTGAATTGAAATCAAGTTGTGCAGATTTCACTCTGAATTTCCACTGCTGCTTGCCCAGTGACATGTCTATGGGTAAGACTATCAAACAACAATGCCTCCTCAATTGCCAAAACGTGCCTCCAACATACACCAGCAAGCCCACAAGTACACACAGACTTTCACAATAATAGCATTAGATGCCATTAACAGGCTTTAGCCTTGTTTCTTTTCAGTGGAAAAACTATTTGACATCTCTCAAGCCCAGGCTCAGCACTGCTTGACCCTTTCCCTTCCCTGCCTACATTAAAAGAACCACTAAATAGCTGCGGCAGTGCGAGCCAGCCCCTCCTCGCTCCAGGTGTCTGTATTTTACTTAGGGCCCCAAGCTTGATTCAGCTCATACAGTTTCTGACAAGCTTCAGCTGGCCCTCGTCACCAGACAGGCAGATCAATTAACAGAGGGATTTTTCTTCCCTAGCTCTCTTCCTGGACCTTTAACCCCTTGTGTGTCCTAGCACTCTGTGAAAGAAGGGCAGAAAGCAAGCTCTAAAAAAAACCAAGAATTTCCATTTCCAGCTTTTCTTTTTCCTCCAGAGTTCCTTCTGCTTTTGTTTTTTCTACCCATCTCAGAACCTCACCTTTCTGCAAATATGCTTCTGTTTGTTAAAAACTTCAAATTTTTTTTCCATCAGAACTGGAAGTTTTAAAATTCCCTTTCCCTCTTTCTCCCTTTTTTTTTTTTTTCCTATTCCCTTCATATTTTGCAACCAAAAATATTGTTTCATTTGGGGTGGAAAATTCTTCTCCCCTTGTTCATTTCACCTTCTCTTTTTCACTGCACCAATTTTTTCAAATTTCAATATGGAAATAACAAATTTTGGCTAAAAAGGCAAAGGAAAACTCTGGAGCTGATGTTTTGCAAGATTTCTCAAAAAGTTATCAGAATACAAATGACGATTTGTGGATGGGAATGAATTTAAAAAAATGAGAGGGTAGACGACACCAAGGCAAAATAAAAAGTATGTTCAAAAACTACAAAATAGAAAACAAATTAAATAAATTTGAAATTGGACAAAAATCAGAGATGGTTACAAACTGCACCATGAAAAGGAAACAATGTCAACATCGACAGGTTTTTTTTTAAATTTAATTATACCGCCATTCATCTTTGGTGAGGGTGTACAAAAAAGCATGTCAGAGGCATGAAGAACTCCTTCAGCAACAGCAAAACATAACAAATAAATTTAATTACCAATGATAACAATTAGACATTTCTGTGAAAAACAGTTCCCAGAACTACTGAAAACTATTGAGAAAAATATATGTTATGGCTAGTACAGGGAAATCCATTTAAATGTATTGATAGTGATAAATAATTTATAACTAGTGAGGATATTTTTTTCATACTTTTTGAAAAAGCCTTCCTACAGTTCCTTAGGACAAGCCTATACTTTTACTCATACAAAAGGATTCTGCCCATCACTTTATTACCGAAATTGTACCACAGCAATAATGACATGATAATTAACAATAAATTAATGTTAATAATTAATGACAAACACCAAGCAACCTGTCAATCTCAGAAAGCTGCAGCAGCCCTTTACAAAACAGCAAATCTAAATTTAAGGAAGCAAGTATTACTCTGCCTATAAATGGCTTTCACTTGGTGAATTGTGTCTTAGCTTTAACACACATCCTTTTATCAGACAGACAAGAGTTTTAACTCTTCCTTGATAGAGGTGATAGTTTCCCACTCTCTTGTCTCTGAACGAGATATAAGTACTTTCTCAGGACAGACAAAAAAGAGAGAATGAAAAATCCCACACCAAAGTGGGCATGACACGTGAGGTGCCAGGCAGAGATAAGGGTATTGCCTCTTCTCTCTGCTTTGTGGTGCACAAGTTTCTAAGCAAGGCAGGAGCAGAAGGGCAGCTGGTATTCTTTCACTCTGTGTAGGGAATATTTATTGAGAATTTGGGAATTAATCATTATTTCTAGAGTGGATGGGTGCTGTTTAACATCTTCAACAGCTGTTAGAAACATGAAGTTGTGGCTCACATAGACTGGGAAGGCTGTAAGTAGCGACGACAGGACACATGCACAAAGACAATGATGAACCAGGGGAAGTGTAAAATGATAACTTTGGGAAAACAGAGTCCAGGGAATAGTTACAGAAGGGGATGACTCTCTTCTGGAATGAAATGGCTCCAGAAGGAATATGGTGGCTGGACAGCTACATGTTAGCTCTGTGGCTGGGAGGGTAACTTCAGTCCTTAGGATATGTACGCAAGGGGAAGCCTGAGTTATATTATCTTTTCTGTGGCACTGTTGTGGCCACTAATGGAATCATTCTGGTGCCTATGTTTAAAGAGATTTTTGATAAATTAGAGAGAGGAGCCAAGGGAATGGCTAAAGGACTTGAAAACGCTGTGAGGATTAGAAAACAATTGTGAGAGGCTCAAGAAGCTCAGACTGTTTGGCTAAATAGAGAAAAGGTTAAGGATTGCCTTGACCACAGTATACAAGAACCTTCAGAAGAAACAGAATTTGATGGAGAGCTCTTCAGTTTAACAAAGACGTACGTAAAACAAGATCTAACATCTAGAGGTCAAAGCTAGATGAATTCGTGCCAGAAATTAAGGGGAATTTTTTTAACTATGAGAGTGCTTAGCAATGTGAGCAATTGACTGAATATTGTGGTGGCTTTGCCATCAGGATAGTTAGAAGGTCCGCTGAGATATAAAGCAACACAAAAAACCTTCAAGGAGTCCTGTGGCCTTTACTAGGCAGAGAAGCAAGCTAGGTAATGGCCTTGCTTCTTTTTGCCTTTAGCATCCACAAATCAAAAATCTATACATTACATCTAAATACTCGTAGCTATTGTCAATGATGTGTAACTGTGCCTGTAATTAAAAAATCCTAGCTTTCGGTCTGTTTATGTTTTTAAACAGTTACCAGGAAAAACAGGGAATACATAACATGACTCTCACATGGTACACAACACTTAAAACTTTCTAATAAATTTGTTGATCATTTCAGATCATTGCCAATGATAAAAACCAGTGACCTTAAGGCTTTAGTACTTTACACTGTAAGTACCTAAGTGGAGAGAAAATCTTCCACTTCTACCTTTTACTCAGAAGTTAAACTTCTTAAATCTGAGCATAGAGCTTGCCAACAATTAATAATGATGTCCTCAGATGGCCCCAGAGGGAAGCTCAATGGGTATAAAATAGCAGGGTGTTTTTGAAAGGAATTGTTATATGCATCATCGCAAACTTTGAAAGTGAAATATCCAAAATTAAGAACTGCATTATCAGTGCTGATCTGGTCTTAATCCTGCTCATCATAGAATTCATTAAAATATGAGTCTAATGAACAAAATGAAAGCATTCTTCTACCAAGGCTTTGATAAGTCCAAAGAGCATGCCTGTCATTTTTACTTCTTCATCCATCCCTGCAACACTCTGCATGCACAGTAATTTACTGTGGATTGGTTTCTTGTTGAATCAACACAGTTTGAAGATAGTACCCCTTTGAAAGTTAAAGCTAGGATGAGCAGTGCGGTGGGCTGATCAATCCTATGGCCCCAAACATTTGTCAAGTGGGATTTAATGAAAGAGGAGTGGCCTTGCTAACGTGCTAAATCCAGCCTGTAATCCCTAGTGTAACAAGAAAACAAAGACATTTCCGT
The DNA here is from genome assembly GCF_047830755.1 of Zonotrichia albicollis. Classification (NCBI taxonomy): domain Eukaryota; kingdom Metazoa; phylum Chordata; class Aves; order Passeriformes; family Passerellidae; genus Zonotrichia; species Zonotrichia albicollis. The sequence goes on from NC_133821.1 coordinate 26,221,653, forward strand.
CCCCTCTTGTATCAGGAATAGACATAGGATGATGGAATGATGTGAACGGAAAATAATTGTACACACAGAAGCTTATGCAAAAAGGCTTTGTTTAGAAGTGCTGGAAAGCCACTCACCCTGAAACAATGGGGCAAATTAGCATGCATCCAGCCCAAGGGTGCGAGCAGCACACACACGCACTCCGGTGACGGATGCTTAGCTCTTGCTGGGAGGTCACCACTACGAATCTTTCTTGAGAAGGCAGCATGTCAGATTTCAGACACTTTCACTACAAATGGGCTTTTGCAGCTCAAAGGAGGGGGGGGGGGGAGCTTTTCAATCCAGATAATAAAGTCCATTTACATGAAAAGATGCCGCCTTCAATGACATGATTAATTTCGGAAATACCTGGCATCTGAATGAAGCAAAGACTTCAAGAGATGACTGATGATGAGAAAAGATAATTAGGCAAATGTCAAGAGCCAGTGTTTTGATTGGTGACTGAGAGGCTGGTCTGACTAGGTTATCGTATACTCATTCCAGATGGAAATGAAAGGTCTTTGTAGAGAGAGTAGGGTGATCCCTTCATGGTTAAACATAAACTCTGCTTAAGTCTAGACCTTCCTAGGTTTTCCTCCTGGGAAGCCCTTCTGTCCCAGCAAGTGCTCTACCTGCATGGCAGTGGACTAATCTTGCCCTGTCTGAATCTTAAGATATTTTAACCACGAACAATGTATCTTGCATTTTATTACTGCAAGGTTAGAGATGCCAGCCTTTCCAAAACTTCCTGGACCGGCTTTTCCCCAGCCCTCCAAACATGGAAGATAATACAGTGATTTTGCAGAGCTGCCAAAAGATAGTTCCTTTCCCAGACATAGCCCATATCCCTCCTCAGCTCCTTGTCAAATGCCCAGGGTAAAAAATGCCATTGAATGCTGGTGCCCTCCACAGGATAGATAAAAAAAACAAAGAGGATGCCGGGGATTCCAGCGTGGTAGAGCCTGACAGGATTGCCCTGTTGAGATTGACGGATTATCTCCCCTTCACAAAAAGGGAGCATTCACAAGGCCCTTTCCCTAATCCATCATGGTGCTCTGGATTGTGCTTCCCATCGCTTGCCCATTCTCCTTGCCCGCTGCTTTTGATTTGTGGGATATCCCAGCTTTGTGCAGGCGCATTTAATCCTCAGCAGGAAAACCGCCAGCACTCAGAGACCTCACTGGCTCTCCGAAGTGGCTCGGTGTGCAGAGGAGCTCAAAGCACCGTTTGCTTGATCTCTCTATTGTTACAGCAGACCTGGATCATCATCCATTGAAAGACCCTCTCTGCAAAGGCAGGCTCTAAAGAGCAGCCCATGAAGCACTCGTCTGATAAGTCATACCTAATTTGGCCAGCCATCCAATGCTGAGGCTGCTATTAGTTAATCTTCGTATAATTTGTTGAAGTAGGCTTTATGAAGTACTGGAAATAATTGTCTCCCTCCCCCCTTCTGAATCCCGTGGCCGTGCACAGTTAGGGGTTTAATAACAGACTGTATCACGCAGTCAGAACCGGTGAAGGTTTTATAGCAGTGCATTAGCCAGAGGTGGATAACCTATCTCTAGGGGCTTGATTGACTGGAAACATATTCTCAGCCTGCCTAAAACTGCTTAGAGTGTGTCACGGAGGTCCCCCAAAATAAAACGTTCAGTGTATTTAGTGAAACCCTACACTCTAAGTACATGTAAGGGCACTGTAAGATACTAATTACTAACTGTAAGTTACTAATTGTAACATAAAACACCGTAAAAAGCAAAGCTTGACATACTAAAAGAAAAAAGTTTAAGCTCTGGCCAGTTCTTTCATGTTAGAGAAATACATTAAAAATACAGTCACAGCAAATATACTGGGGTTTTGAATTAGCCTGTTTCTCATAGTAGCCCATAGCCAGAAAGGATAGACATTGCTCATTGTGGAGAAATTTCTACATAAAATTGTCCTCAAATATTAGAAACTATGCTTCTTTACTTTTCCTATTAAAAATATAAAATCCACTAGCACTAAGGTCAGCAAATAATCATTATGATGATACTGGTTAAAATATGCTGGGCAAGCTCCCCCCTCTGCCCCCTCTCAATCTTTTCCCTAGGAAATGTGAGGGGAAGAACTATACTGGATAAAAATATTTATACTGCATGATGGCATATTAAAATGTTATAATAATAATTTCAGAAGGTTAAATTACCCCAGAATTCTTTCCTTGAAATTTAAAATTAAAAGTACTGGTCACACACCTTTCAGTGGAGCACTGGCATAAAGTTAGATATTTTAAGGTGAAAGTCTTTGGCTCTATCTCAAGAAATAGCCAATTACCTACAAAAAGCAATGTTCTGTGTCCTTTTTCAGCATCTCTAAATTCTGCAGTTCTTAGTATTTTATGTTTTAAGCATTAGTTGTCAATCAAAAGACTTTCTCCATGTTTGTGGAGGTTTCTTCTTTCATCTAGTGCCACTCAGCTCCATTACATTGTATAAATTAGAAACATTACCTCCTTAATAATGTTGGAATAAGTGTAATTTTTAAACGTTTAAGTAAATGTTACTTAAATTTAATTACTAAACAAGTAATTATTTACTTGCATTATAAATATTAAGTATTAACATAAACCATGTGTGAACTACTGAAAGAAGTAGAACTCATCATTGTCAAGCATAATTTCAATGTATCAAATAAAATTAAAGGTACTCTTAGTTATCTAGAAAGAAAATCTGGGTGAGATTGATCACAATGCCTTTAGTAACATCTCTAATAATACATATATGCACATATGTGTGTGTGTGTGTGTGTGTGTGTGTATAATTTGCATTGTGCCAAAATAACTACAGATTCAAAGATTATCTTACCACTACCAAAAGCTACCTTTTCCAAAAGCCCTGTTATTTTTGCACATTACTGAAAGGAATGAAGTGCTAATTTAATAAATATGTCACTAGCTGTGTTTAAACTAAACACCATTAATGCATGTTTGTTGTTGTATGTGCATAAGGTTACAGATTGCAAACCCCTTACTAGGAAACAAGCTGCACTTTATCAATGAATATATTCTTTTTGGGGTTTTATGGCTTTGCTTTAATGTGGACGGTCACTTTCCTTCCTTTGTTCTGAAAGGTACAGTTTATATTTCTTCCCAGATTTAGTATTTCCCTTGAAGGTTTTTGTGATTAACAATATAATATTTTTATTGAGTTATTTCACACACAAATGATGGGGCCCAAAGGGTATTCTAGGTTTACAAGATTTTACTAATAACTATGCTCCCCTTTGTATTAAAGCTGCTAATTAGTGCTTTTAAACAGCTCAACATTTAATTCTTTGAAGGCACCATATAAAGGGCTGATATAAAACTGTTTATGTAGAAGGATATATAAAATAAGAAGGTGTTAAACCCAACACAAATTGAGTGGTAGGGGGTTCCCTAAAGTGCTAATTTTATGTTTGTTCTCGTCTCATTTAAAGTTAAGATGTCTGCATTGTAACAGTTATGTGTAACACGCTTTACATACAGATTAAGCAAAATGTGTCAATTTATGAGCCTTATTTGCCTGGAGAGGTAGTCACCAGTAGTTCCATGAGGGATTTTAGGCATGTGCAAATATGCATGTACATGTTTATGTGTTTTTACATGTAGGGATCCAGAAGTGTGTGCTGGGTATACAAAGATATGTGAGTGCCCACACACACACACTTTGATATCCATAGTATCTAGCCTCTGTATGTCCCTGTATTTCAGTTATTATGCAAAATTTCAAGCTAATTAATTGTGTGAGATTGCTCATTTAAAAAAAAATAAATAGTTCATTTCATTTAAAGATATTTTGACATTTTAAAGCTACAGTTTGTTTAATTGGTATTGCTAAACTGAACTGATTTATACACACAGAGGATATGAGATGGCTGTAATCGAGAAATAAATTACTTATGAGTTACATTTTTTTCTTCTCTCCAAGTTAATCTACAAAATGTTTCAGACACTAATTTTAAAAAGTGGGAATTTTCATTAAAACATGCTGAATGAATACTGGAAAACTGCTTCTAAGGAAACTAAACATGAAAATCCCCATTTTTCATCAAAGACTTTGTTCATACAAATTCAGTTTTGAAAAACATTTTAAAAATAATCTCATGAAGTAAATTTCTGAGTTTTACAGAGAAAAGTGAATTGAGTCAAAGCTTCAAGTGTCCATCTTCAGCTGACCCCACTTCCCTTCCTAGGAGTACCACCACTGAGCTCCACTCTCTGCCACCCCTTTTGGTTTTCTGACATCCCTCCGTACACATCTGTAGGATGTCACAGCATTGTGCAGATGTGACTGACCAGGTCCTGCAAGTGGGAGAGCTCCGTGTAGAATCCCACCTGAGCTAAGTGGTCCTGGTGCAAGTAATCAGTTTCCAGGTCTTGATCTAGTACAGGTGTACTCATTTCAGGGTTGACATGCAAAATTGATGAAAATTTATTTATGCAACCCTGCGGCTGTGCATAATTACGTACTAGACGTAATTTACATACCAAAAGTGTCTGATGCAAATATTAAGATGGAGAATGTTAGTAAGGTAATACTGCAAGAGGAGGTGAAAAAAAATGCAAGACTATCAGGCAGGATAACAAATACATCACTGTCATCTCTTTAATGCTATATCTTATTGCAAAGAAATGGAGGTTAAGGACTAAATAGGCACCTTCTGCATAGTATAGTAAACTTTTTTGAGAGTTCCCTTCTTAAACTACAGTAAGTTCTGTCTTTTCACTTTCAATAGACAAGTATTAGGCACGAGCATCTGGCTATGCTGGCCAATGCACAAACATGCTAAAAATAGACTTTCCCCATAGATAGCAGTCTAAGTAAACTGTCTGTCCATGGAAGGATGATAATGTAAGAATATAAGCAATAGCATCTTTGCAGGTTGTTGCTTCAAGAACAGTGTTTCACTACCATGTTATGTTTATTTGAGCAACTTTTTTTACTTTCATATCATCAACCACTATTTTGCAACCAATACTACATATATTTTGGTCTGTTTATTTTACATGTATGTGCAAAGGCAAGGGGTGAAAATGAATGGGCTAAACTCTAGATTTTCTTAGAATGACCCTGAGTAAAATCCAATGTACCTTCTAAAAATTCTATTTCAAAAGACCTGTTAAAGCATTACATCATTCCCAAAGTATATTATCAGAAGCAGAAGTAGCAATGATGTCACTAGTATTTGCATCTGATTTATGCTCCTTCACCACACACCAAAGTATTTAGAAAGACACCTTTATTGTTTTGTGTTCAAAATTTGTAAAATTACATATATGATGCTCTATAGTTGCCACAGCATTAGACCCTGCATCAATCTCATTTTCATGGTCTTTGTTTCTCTATTCCTAAACTTAGCTTCCCCTGGAGAGCCTCTGGGAGCAAGAAAAATTGGAAAGTTGCCCTGACTCTCATTCTCCCCTGACATATGTGTTGGTATGCTTCAGAGCAGCCTAGAGGCAGCTTCGACAAATAACATCTGGCAGATTGCCTCTAAGACTTGCATTTATCCTGCTGAACTTTAGGCACACACACTGACGCATCTTTGGTAGGAGACCATCACTTTCTTTCCTCTCTAGGCAAGAAGAAAAGGCAGCCACATCCAAAATGGACATCCTCAAGGCACAAGGGATTTGGTTTTCTTTATAAATTAATCTCATGAAAGAAAAGAGAAACACAGTTATGATGTGAACTCTGGATCAAATAGAAATGGGGGAGCAGCTCTACCATTTCTCCTTTTTGTAACTTAGCTTTTAGGAAACCTAGCCATTAACCCACTGGCATCAGCATTTTTACAACAGATTGATGGATGCTGCTGGATTTTACTGCACAGTGTCAAAGAGATGTTCACAGACAAACATTTGCAGAAGTCAGAACCAGTTTGTCTCTGTTTCGTATTTCTCCTTTGCTGGTCTGTGAAGTAACTGTACTGAAGACTTGCCTCACACTACTGCATGACAGTACAATTCTTAATAAATCCCACCTGACTGAAATGAATTAGGTCTGGGAATATGTGTTCCAGATTATTAACCAGCACCTTTGCAAGTAACTTACCATCCACATTTATTAAAGATATTGGGTGATAATTTGTGCAGTGTTCTGGATCTCTCTCTGGTCTAAGAATTATGGTAATTAGTGCTCTGAGAGAAGATGTCACTCGTATGTTTCTCAGGGTGCAGAGAATAGCATATCATTACACTCCTTTTAGATTTGAGATGGATAACTCCCAGACTATTCCTATTTTTTAACCTTGGCCAGCTGTGAATGGATAGAGGCTCAGAGCAGTTCAGACCTGTGCTCCTTGTCCAGCTTTGTCAGCACAAGACACTGCACTGTTTGCTTTCACCTGGCCCCTCACTTTAAATTGCAAATAAGAATAAAGATCTGTTAAGGTCAGGTTTCAATTTCAGTAGGCACTTGCCCAAGAGGAAACACTAGGTGTCACAAACTTGTGGAATAAGAGGTACCTGCATCTTGGATGCATGGTGCCAGGTAAGGATGTGATGATGATTCAGAGGCTGTAAAGTCAGAGGCCACTCCAAAGGAAGGATCACTGAGGAATTCTGCCTGAGAATGATACAAGCAACGATGTTGCTGCCATAGAGTGACCACTCTAAAACGCCCTTTAAGACCTTCTTAAAAGATGAAGAAAAGGGCAGAAGACTGTAAACCACCATCTGAATTTGGAGTCATCACAGAGCAGGTCCTCAAATTCTAGGAGATAATTTTGGAAAGAAGAAAATTATTAACTCCTCCAGGAACTTAATTAGTAAATTAAATTCTTTAAACGGACTTTTGCTTCCCAAAGTCCTCAGAATTGTGCCTGTGGCAGTCCCAAGTAATCAGTCTGCTGGAATTACCCCAAAAGAAATGCCTAATAATAATACTAATAATATTAATACTACTCAAATCTCTGAGTTTCAAGAGACTTTGAAGACCTGAAACACACTGATCCTGCAAGGTTATCTTAAAATCTCCACCCATGAGATTCCTCTGCTGGGACATGATGTCTTCAGAACCACTTTCCTGGAAGAGAAAATAATCTGCATTGCCATGTCTTTATTTTTATGTGTCCTCACGCAGACACATAAAGGACTGTGATAATAGTCAACTGTTTCCTTCACCCCTCTGTGAAACTCTTCCTTGACTTATTTGAAATCTATTTGTTAAACAGTCATTTCCACAGTGCTATTTTGGGGGATGAAAAAAAGCCCCAGTTTTTCCCTTCAACATCATATTTCTGCTTGACTTTCATCAAAGAGTTAAACAGCCAAGGGCTTTTAGCATCTCATTTCACTTACACACACAGGCCATTATAACCTGCATAAACAAGGATGACAAGTTGAGATTAATGAAGGTCCCAAAGTGACAGAACAATTTAATTGTCAGAAATCATAGGAGGTGAACTTTGCCAGTGTATTTATATAAGACTGCCATAGTCTAAAAACTTCCCTAATTGATTATGACCAATAAGTTATAACACTGGGAGCAGTTTTCTGGGGTACAAATATGAAATGACCCAAACCAGTTAATAGTGGTTGTAAGATTCATAATGTAAGAATATTAGATTGATAAAATAAATGGCCAATAACACTATGAAAATAATTGCAGTGTTTACACTTAAAAGTACAGCAGAGAAAACTGCAGCTCTGACAAAAGTCAAATGAAGTGGGCTGGCTTTATAAAATAAATTGCAAGTCAGTTAGGGAGTGATCTGAGTAGAGCAGAGGCAAATAGGATCCCTATAGATGTGAAGTGCACATGCTGTTTGCTCTATCTCTCCTTTAAAAACTTTAAAACTTATTTTTTGAAAGAACACTAAAATTATTGTGTCTTTTTTCCAGGAGGAATAAAAACAGTGCTGTGTGAGCAAACACACACACACACACACACACACACACACACATCTCTGATAGTCATTAAAGGGGGGCAAACCTTTCCCTTCTAACCTTTGAAAGAGTCACCAAGTAATTCGAAGCTCAGAGATACAACCCGCAGGTATTTTTATTTTTGAATTCCACATGCTTACTCGGTTGTTGCCTGAATATTGCCTTTGGAGCTCACCAGCACAACTGGAAGCCTGTTCAACCTGTTCCTTTGCCTTTCTATGATCATATCTCCTTATTTTTTGCCTCCACATATCCTGTCTTACATTCCACTTATCTCTTCTAGTCAGGCTTCTCCAATGATCCCAAGCAAATCATCCAAGCTAATTTGAATGATAACTCTTAGGGAGCTGCAATAACCTCTCTTTTATGTTTTTTTTTTCTTTTTTTCCTTTCTTTTTTTTTTTTTTTTTTTTTTTCCAGAAGGTAAGAAACTCACTGTGCTGGCCGTATTACCCCTTCTAAATATAAAGAATATCTCTTCATTCCAGTAATATTTTACTTAAATGGCTGCCAGGGATGGCTGTATAATTGATCTTGCCTTTGAGCAGGAGAAGAGAATATATGGCCTATGGAGTTTCCTTCCAGTCTTACATTTCAGTGATTCTCTGATGATAAAGGCAAAAGGCAGCACTTAATGCATTTCACTCACATCACCTTGTAGCTGTCCCTCCACGAGCCTAAACCAGGCCCATTGCACCATCTTACCCTCTCAGTTACAGCACTGCGTGTCAACCTAGCTATTCCAAACTTCTTTCCATGCACAGAACCAAACAGGACACTGCAGAGCCAGCTCTGTCTCAGTATCCATGCACTGTTCCCATTAGATCAAAGGGAAAGGTAAATATAGCTGAGGCAGAAATTGTCTCCATATGTCATTTGCAGCCTAACTGGAGCTTTATACAATGTTACTTACTGTCACCAGCAATCTGTGAGAACAATCCAAATTTCCACAGGATCTTCTCCTTGTCATCCTTTTCGCAATCTTAGGAAATGTTTTATCTTTTTTCCCAGGAATTCTTGTAAGCACAAAGTCTACACTTACTTTTCAACAAGAGCTTGAAACTTTCAGTCCCAAAAGTATTGCACACATTTTGAGTTCAGAAGGAAAGTACCCACATTTCAATTTAGATTAGTTAGACACCCCTAGATAAAAGCTGAGGTCTGATTAACCTTCCGCACAGCTGCTTTGAGCAAGGCACACACAGCACTATGGTCAATCTCTTCTGGCTCAAGCTCAGCCTCTCCTTGACAAACACATTATCTGCAAGACTTTTAGCAGAGTCTAAAAACTCCCCCAAAACTCTTGTTTTAGAAAGTAGCCAGACAAATATCTTGTGTAAACCTCTTTCAGATAAGTAGATAACTTCTAGTTGCTGCTTCGCCAATGGATTATGAGAAATGAATATTCAAAATTCATGAGGCCTTGGCTGATCCCTGGTGTATCTAATTCTTTGATCAGATAAATATAACTATTTCAAAAAAGAAGTATGTGTCTCTTGAAGGACTGGGAAAATGAATTCAAAATGTGCTTTCACAACCAGTTAAGGTTATTACCAGAAAGGCTGAGCTTCTGAAACCTTTCCCCCCCTAAAATTTGTTGTGTTTTTATTTACATAATAAGAAGGAAAAGGAGCACAAATCTACCAGCAGAGGGTTAACAAAATGTAGGTTTTAGAGAAGGTCCATATCAAACTCCTCTTGAGCCATGCATGCTTTCAAGCCTTTTACGATCATTAAAATCCTCACTGATAACAAAACCAGAGCTCCTTAGCCCTCTGACATCATACCCTGTTGGAAGGTTGGAGCCCGGCTTGCAGAGGGGTTAGGAAGGACAAGCTACAAACATCAAGCCTTGGCTTCATCACTTTTACTTGGTAAGTCCAAAAGAGTGCACTTTGACAGGCCCTTTATATGCAAGCTTGAAAAATAACCTATTTAGCATTCCCCAGCCCTAGCACATGATTTCACTGGGAAACTATGCAAAAGATACTTTGGAAATAAATATGCACAAGAAATTACAACTCTGTCTGAATGACCCCCTACCTTGGAATGTCTAGAACTGTGAGAATTATAAGGTCAGGAAATATGTACAGGCCTAGTGCCTCGAAAAGTTACTATTCCTTATTAGGAATGTGCACAGACATGGAAGCAGGAGTTGTATAAACTAAAAGGAAGATTTTTTTTCCTGTCGCTTACATGCCTAGTCCTTGACCTATCCCATTTATAGTTTCCTTTAAGATACTATGCATTGCAAGTTCATTTGTTTCCTAGTAGTCCTCCAGCAGTGAGATTCAGCTGCAGCCAATACTGCAGACAGAGCGGGGCTATGTAAGCAGAAGCTTGAGATTTATATGCCTGTAAAATCACAGGTATTCATTTATCACTGCTAACAATTTTGAGCTCTGACTCTACAATTTCCAGGTAAAAGGTATCCTTACTCTCTGTCTGAAAATCTTAAATGAAGGCATATAGAACTGTTTAGTCTGCTTTACTATAAATAGGAGGTAATATGTTATTTCAAACAAAAAGCATACCATAAACTACATACTTAATTTTGACAGATTGTGCTTTCCTATATATGGTATGGTCCCACTGTGCTTTCATGGCTCAAGCTCCCATTGACTTCAGCTGTCTCTCCTAACAGTGCAATTCCAAACACTGCCTTTTGTTATATTTCACACCTTTGGGGTTTTTTCATAATCCTTTTCTCTGCAGAAAAGCACTGTATTCTGCAATATCCAATTGTAGGCTTGCACAGGCAGCACAAAATCCTCTTAAGAACTGAAAAGTGCTTGCAAGAAGAAATTCTCTCAATTTCTTTTCCTCTCCCCCTACCACTCAAATAATTAGACAAAGTGTTCTCAAAATTAAGGAAAATTCTAGTTCACAGATCACCCCCAAAATCGGCTAAAGGAAAGAACAGCTTTTACATAGAAGATAAGCTTTCAGCCAACATTCCTCTCAGCATCCCCCCCAGTTTGCAGTTAAATTGCAGGGTGTGTTTATTCTTCTAGTGAACAGGCTCATTATATGATTTAAAAGTGTTAGTGTACACAGCACTGACATGTCCATTACATCCATGCACACTGACATGCAGATTAGAGAGAAGTTCAGGTTACCCAATTTGGAATTTGAGCTGCATTTTGGAAAAGGAGAAGCGGGAGGGAGCTCTGGTTGGAGTACTTCAGTCTATGCACTGACAAGAACATTGTTTGCAGAACACCAGGCCCAAACAGGAGCAATGCAAAGGAGAACGGGACTGAGGAGAAAGACTCTGATGCAAATATAAATAAAAAATGTCGTCTCCTAGTTTAGCCTCTGAGAATCAAAAAAATGGGACTGAAAAGAGGAGATGGAGCTTGTTGTCCTGCCAGTGTGGAAGTGTGGTCTGCAGGATGGGTGCAGCCTGCGTTGTCCCTGCATTTCACAGGCACTTTACATCCTGCATCCTTGCTTGCAGCAGGATTCCTGCTTTAGACCAAACAGGCCATTGACACAAAGATAAATTTAAAATTAAAAAAACCCAAATAGCAAACAAACCCTGCTATACCAGGCATACAGCCCAGCCAGTATTTACTTTCTCAGTGCTTCATAGCTGTGGGATTGGGGAAGGTTTTGCCACACAAGCTCTTTTGATTTGTTAGCCTAATGTTGATTATCAGAGATTGTGGCCTTTAATTAAAAAAAACTAAAAATAGTGTAAGAGGTTTTCTGAGCCTTTAGTTAAGCTGAAAACCTAAGTATTATAGCTGTTAAAGATGTCCAGTGACTTAGAACACAGAGATTGAAAAAAAAATCTCCTGAGGAGAGATTAAGGCTTTTGTCTTTGACACGGTGCTTGCAAGGGGCTGAAGGCACAATTATGAATGCTGTGGGCTGGCAGTGTTGCTTAGCACAGGTATAAATAACTCACGTGCTGGGGGACAGCAGCACACTTCTCTTGGTGCTTCAAGACTTCCTCTTTTTCCCTGGTAAGGCCTGTGTCATGAATCATTTCAGGTTACCAGGAGATTCTTCTCTGACTTCAATAGGAACAGAATTGAACCTTAAGCATTTGTCAGAGGAGGACACAGATAGAGGCAGCTCTGGCTGCTTCCATTTTATTTAAAGATGTTGTTACGTGCTTTGGCAGTTCAGCCTTGCACATTTAAACATTTGGTTACTGTAGCTTTAGTGAAAGTGATTCTCTCTAGGAATACAAATCTCTGGTTACCAAACATTTACTTTACGCTCTCAAAAAGATAATCTAACAACATCCAGAGGTTTCTGTTTTCAAATAAAATTCACAGTATTCCCTCATGCTATTGTTACAGACTGTACAGCTAAATTTAACTCCTTTATCTCCTTTATCTCTTGCTGATCTTTCAAATAAAGTTCATTATCGTATCAGGTATGTTCATGGTTAGCAATGATTGTTTAATATTAAACACCCTTTGCCAATAAAGCTCCATATATAATTGACTGTTAAAATCTTGGTTACAGCTGCTCCAATAACAAAAGCTATAATTAAAATCACATTCAGATTTTCAGGATAACCACATTGGCCTCACTCACACAGAAAGCAGGATTTTGTAACTGTCATAAGGACCAGAGCAAGACCATTTCTGAGTGAAAGACTTCATCTGTTTTAATTGCTGTCTCCTTTGGGAAGCAGGGGACTGGAATTTCAGCGCTTTCAGGCATATTTCTTACTGATCAAATTCTTTCTAAATCTAGATGAACTTCTATTCTGTGCTTTATTTTAAATTCCTGCAGTGTTTCACATCAATATTTTTCTAATATTTTTTCCTAATATCAACAGTTATGCCTCATATATTTGAACTGAACTTGAAAAGCAAAATATACAAAGTTTTAGATATATATCTATATATCTATGTATATATACACACACAGGTTACCTAGGGAGGATATAGGTGTCCCAACCCTGGCAATGTACAAAGCCAGGTTGGATAAGCCTTGAGCAACCTTTTCTAGTGGGATGTGTCTCTGCACATGTCAGGGGAATTGAGACTGGGCATCTTCAAGGTCCATTCCAACCCCTTAATATTGTATTATTATATAATTACATTTAAATTATATAATGCTATTTTATTATTAATAAGCCATAATGATTTTATAAATTGTGAAACTTGCTCTACTCCTTCTGATGTTCTTTTTTCTTCTTCTTTCCCATCGATCCCCAACTTGTAAAAATGTTGGTAAAATCTATTCCTATGTATTTGACTTTGGAGCAGATGACGGTATTTTTTTCCTGAGATAAAAGTGATAAAATTTTCTCTTCTTGTGACTAGCTGATTGCCAATCAAAGACATCGCCTTGCTTGGACATAATGTGGCACAGTGAAGACTTAATGAGTCATCACTAAGAACACTGAGATTTGATGTTAAAAATTGCAGTGGTATGATAAAGCAAATCAGTGAATTTAGGAAGTTAACTCCATGGCATGCTTTTTTTTTTTTTTTTATTTTTTTTATTTTTTTTTTTTTTTATTTGCACGCCACCTAAGAAGCAAATTATAACTTGAGCTGTAAATCAGCTACAGACTCCCAGGGTAATGCATAAAGACACACCTTCTTACCCATCAGAGAAAAGCAAGTCCTAAATATCTGTGCCCAGATACTTCATTAGAAACCTGGACCTAAACCTGAACCTAAAACCTGGAACTGTAATCCTGCAAGCCACAGGACATGCTCCTTCCCTGGAATGAAGTTCAATCTATGATTGTTTTCACAGCTGATTCAGGTGTAAATCCATGTGTTTCACTTTTATGTAAAGTACATCATATTATCTCTCCTTACTCTTAAAGAACTGCATAAGTATGTTCAAATAATAGCTAAAAATTTTCCTTGTGGCAGAGTCTAACAATCCCACTCTGAGCAGCCAGCCTCCCTTGCCATTAGGGGCAGATCTGTAAATAGTGGCGTAGAATTGATCTTGCTCTGGATCTTTCACCATGTCAACCAAATATTCTCAGATACACACCTCACCAAAAATACACACCGCACAAAAACAATTCAAGTTAACCATAAACTGCATAAAGAAATATAACGTAGTAGTCTGTTCCAGTCCTCTATTTACCTTCCCCCTCCAAATATTCTTCTTCAAGCTGCCAACAGGCAACTCAAGAAATTTACAGCTCAAAGAAATTTCCCTGGTAATTTAACCATGCAATAAACCATTCCAACCAAACTTTGGCAGAATGAGATGCGTGGAGTAGACTCTTGTCTTGACTCAGTCCTTGAAGCATCATCCAATTTTCTTAATACTATCATTACAGAGGACTAGAGGTTGAACTCTTCTTTCTTTAAATAAAGAACGTGCACAGGGAAACTAAACACACTACATGCTTAAAGGAATAGAAATAAACATAATTAGGTGAGAAGGGTAAATGAATAAGAAGATGAGTTCACAGTCACCAGGACTTCAGCTGCAGGCCAGTATTTCAGCCAGTGTCCACCATTGTCGTTCCAGGCACTTGCACCACACTGCTCCAGCTCACACCCTCCTAGGAACTTCGCACAGGAGCCTGCAACTATGGCTAGGAAGCTTTAATGACTGGAGGGTTTCCTACTTATCATGATGACCACTGGATCATCCTGAAATATTCCAGGAAAGCACTTCTGTCATGTGAGATACCCTCTTTTCTCCTCCTGCTCACTCCTTGATCGCACTGTGGCTGTCTGAAGCTTTGTTTCCTCCTCATTCACCTGTTGAGGCCCTGCCTCCGGGAGTTAACTGAGGAGGATGTGTCACTGCCACACAGAAAAAAGAGATATTGCCAGTTTTTTAATTGTTCCACGCTGGGTGCAGTGAATTTAGGAAAGACTTGATGATATGCAGTTATTTTGCAATTGCACCATTATGTTCATCTCTTCTGTTCACGTGAGTGAACACCACCGTGTTGCTTCTCAGCTTCTTTGCATTTTTAAATTTATGCCCAAAATCTTCATTGAGAAAGTCATTTGGTGTTTCCACACAGAAATAAAACCCATTCATTTTTATGAGGGTGACATACCAGCCTAAATAAAAATAGTATTACGTGGCACTTCAGAGTGAAAATGAACTTGAGGCAATTCAAAACAGGGTACCCTACAAAGTGCTGACCTACAGAGGACCTGCCCTTCCCCTGCACCTTGGTACATGAAATAAATAGGACAGTACTGGGTTTGGTAGCATCCATCTCATTGAGTCTTTACTAAGTGCTTTGCAAGTCACCTCTGCTATCATGTCAGGTTCTGCTGTCATACATTCCTCACTGAATGTGCACTGGGAAAGGTGGGCATCCTTATGTATCCTGGGACACAAAAAGAGAAGCAAATTTTGCACCTAATCACCCAGGTTTCCCTCACATGTCCGTGGTGAGACTTTAACTTCATCTGGTGAGCTCTGAGAGGCTGACAAATCATCTCTATTCAGTGGCAGCTCTGAGCTTCTCACCATAATAACTGACCCACTTCTCCCCTCCCCATCTAAGAAGTGAACACATGATGTATGTTTTAAGGTAATATAGGGCTCCCCTCATTGCATCTCCTTCATTCAACAGCTTCTCCTATCTGGCACCAAAGCATGATTAAATATTAACATGGGGTGGGTCCTATTATTTCCTGACTTCCAAGAATCCATTGGTAAATTGAGATCTAGCTGCTAAAAATTTCTGACACAACATAATTTGTATTGAACCCCCTTTCCATGCCAGAGTGCCAGTGTTAATAAATCAGGCTGTTCACATTGAATAAATCTATTTAAATACTTATAAAATATTAAAGATGCATTTGGGAAAAGCCTCTAAGGTGATTGTTGCACCCATGCACCTCACAGTAACTAATTTATTAAAGAGTTTGCAAACCTGGGAAGGAAGGGAAAGAAAAATGGTTTCATAAACCAAGAGCAGAAGCCAATTTTTCAGCTCAGATGATGAAAGGAAGCATGCATTTCTAATCAAAAAGACAGATACGCCTTTTCTCTCCCACCATTCCCTCAACAGCAAAGTGCCTTTTCATCATCAACAACACTCCATTCCTAATGTCTGCTGAGGCCTTTCTGCACCTTCTTCATACACTAGTAATGTACACACAGCATCCCTTTGAAACAAGAGCCCATTAGCCGTGGCAGACTACCTTTTTACATGAAGTCCTTCCGTTGGTAGTCATCAGCAGAGTGCTAAATCATCCCAACTGGTCATGCTTACATCATGGCAGTGGGATAAACACATATTTAGAGCCACAGAATGAAAATTGCTTTTCTACCTATCTTGAAAGTTAAGTTGTTTTTTTTTTTTTTTTAGGAAAGGCCATAAACTACACAGGGAACATCTAGCTCTCCTCTCTCACCTCCTTCCCCTCTCCCTTAAATACAGATTTTTAACAAATCCACTTTTGCTTACATGCAGGTCATCTGTAATTTTAGACCTTCAACCGCCAGCCAGTCCCCTTTAAAGATTACATAGTAAATGTGACCATAAATTTGCCCCACAATAAGAAACAAGTTGGAGCATGCCCCGCAAGAGGGATTTATGTGATTGTTTTCCTTCCAGTGGGTGTGGTGAAGGGATATAGAAACTGTCAGCAAGAGCAGCAAGCGGGGTGATACTTCACAATAGCTACCTGAGTAATGCAAGAGAGATTAAGCCTAAATTGAGGACTGCCATTTCAGAGGACAATTAATTTTCAGGCTGTTGTAAAAGCTCTGTTGACATTTCTCAGAAGAGATTTTCCTTCTCAGTAAGGGTTTAAAGAGCTTTATTCAATTGAGGCTGTGGTGCTGCTGCCTTTCTTTGGGCTAGAAAAAGCTCATTTCTCTGACATGCAAGTAAGCTTCTGTGCATTTTGTCAATGCTGACTTCTAAATCTTCACCTGAGAGCCCATCTCAGACTCTTGACAGCTGCTTTTCCATAAGCATCTGATTCAGTATGTAGTAGGGGATCCCGATGTATTTGGGGAGACCAAAAATGAAGCAACCAAATTGTAAGCAGCAGCCTCTAACTCTATTTGGGCAAGGGTCTGCTTGTATGACCCTTTTTCTAGACCCTTTCTTTTTAACCCTAGCAAGCACCAAGGAGCACAAAGTGCTATACCTAGGCATGAGAACACTGTTAAACTCCAACTATGCCATGTGTGGGAAAAATGCTTTTGTGCATGCTCAAGCCAGCCTCCAAGCCAGTAACAAATTTCACCACAAACCATGACAGGTGATGGCTCCAGGTCCACAGAGAGAAACTCTGCCTCCTGCTTATCAAAAATGCCAGTATTCCTTTTTGTTTTGGTGACAATGATATCCTGTTCAAGCTCCACGACAACAGGGTAACAGACTAAGATCCTCTAAAACTATTTGGCCAGCATGGCATGAGGCACGTTCCTTCAAGCTCAAACAAGCTGCTGGGCATCTCAGTGAATCCAGAGATTCAATGAGGCCAGTAGGAAATTCCAGATCATGGTACCTGGCAGTACCCATCACCACTGAAAGTGGTTTGCCTTGATGCTGGATTCAATTTATTACCAATGACAAATTGCCTGTCAAAACACAGCTGCTTTGTAGGAATATACAATTGTTTGTGTACAGAGACCAAAGGATGAAAGGGTTAATTATCCAACAAACTCAGGCAGAAAGAGAAAAAAAGTTTAAAGCCCAGGGAGGTTATCATTGCCTTTTGCGCAGGCTGGTTTTAATCACTTTCTTGTACCTCTCCCTGACTTCATTTATCAAACCTTCACATAAAAGTTGCAAAGTGAGGTTATTCAGCGGATACCTCCATTCATCTCGGATGATTGACCAGCGTGGTTTGCAGTACAAGCCAACCTGGATGATGGCATTCCTCTTGTTTTCATTGCACAGCCTGCTTTCATTTTATGCTGTAATTCTGTTTTCACAAAACCATAACCAAGCAGGCTGTAGATCCCAGGTTCCAGATTTATTTACAAACAGCCCTGACCAGCCCCCTCTGCCTGCTCCTGTTATCTGCTTCATGCAGCTTTGGATCTTACCGCCAGGAGTCTGGGGTGGATTAGCACAAGATAGGAACTAGATCTGATCTAACTAAGGGATGCAATCAGCCCAGGCTTCCACCCCCGCTCCTTGTCCTCCACATAAATCCAGGTCCTGCTTGCACACAAACATTTCATGGGAAATGCTGTTTGATACTTTGTGACTTTGTGGGAATTGACCTCAGACAGGTAACAGAAGTGCTGGTCTTATTGGACAGAAGTAGGTAAGCTGCTGTACCAGCCAATTCAGGGGAGGAATAAAGAGGGCATGTATCTTTTGAGGCTTTTCAGGAGCTGAGGATCACTATTTCTGCACCTCCACCAGATGAGCTATTAAGGCGAATGAGGCAAATTATAGATACTCATCAATCAAGGAGAGTATATATGAGCAAAGAGCAAGAAGAGAGCAACTGGTCTAACCCTTTCTGAGTTACTGCAAATAAGGCCATGATGGAATTGTATCCACTGGTAAGGCTTCAAAGCTGATCACTAGGCAAAATATGATAAAAACCTTTTCCTTGCCTTTTGTGGGAGTAAAGCCACCAGAACCTGGATCCTGCTGATTACTAAACACCTGATTCACATATAAGGTTTGGTTATTTTTGTGCAGCTCAGGAACTTCAGCTGGGGTAAATCAGCATATTGATGGCACTGAGTCAGCTCACACCACTCCATTTCAAAACTTGAAACAAATATTTCTGTGTACTTCCTTTGGAAAACGCAGATCTAGTGAGAAAAACCCAGCCAGTGATTATGTAAAGTTCCTGTTGGTATGGTTCATCTGTAGTCACTTTCTAGGTGAAAAGCCTTTCAGATTAATGTAGCATTTCCATCCAAACAATCTGGACCACTTTGGGTGAAAAAGAGGAGGGGCAATAGCTGACCAGGTCTTTGTTCTATTTAAAACATTCCAGAAGGTTTTCAACCACAGAATATGGCAACAGAACTGATCACAGGGGAAAATGTAATTAAAATACCTTCCTGCATTTTGCAGCCACAAAATCATTGGCAAATCACCATAATCTGGCTTTGCTGAAGTGGAATGCAAGAGTCAATGCACCAGGAAAGAGTTTCAGCTAAGTACTTTTCAAACTAATAACTTTGCTCAGGAACAGTTCAGAGATTCTTATATCTTCTCTTTCTTTGCTTCTGCTGTGGTGCTGAAACCTTGAAGAGACTCAGATCAATGACAGTGTACGTTAGTCCAGGTGCAGCAGACAAAAATTGAACCTTCAGGTTGACAGAGATTCTGCCATCTTTTTTTTTACCTTTAGGGTTTTTTTGGTGTCTCTTAATAGAAGAATGGTTTTGTAGATTAGAAATTAAGTTTGAGAAAGAACAGCAAGCAAATCCATCCAGCCTGAAGCGAGCAGAGCCTTCAGGCAGTGTTTGTGGGCTTTCTTTAGAAGGGCTCCCTGGACACAGAAGGGGAGTTCATTAGTGGTGATTTGTGTATCACTGCTGCTATCCTGTTGATAGTTCTATCTTCTTTGTCTGAGTCCAACTCCAACTGGAATTCAGACAGAAGTAATAACCACAGAGGGATCCTCATCCATTTTTTCATCTCCTTCCAAATTCCTTGCTTGCAAAGGTAGTTCTTAGATCACACCTTTGACAAAAGTCTCACTATTGCTTGTGCCTGGACTGAGATCAGTCTTCTTGAGAATATTTATTCTTTTTTTTTGTGTGTGTGTGTGTTTATTGAAGTAGAATATTAAGATAAAAAGGAGCTTTTGGTTCTTTCCCATCAAAGAGCTGAACATTTCATGAACCCTCTGTGACCCTTTAGGTGATGCTTTGGAGAGTCTATAATCTTTGACCAAGCAAAGGCTCAAGACAAAGGATGTTAATAGCATTAGATGCTGAGAAAGCCCTTGATGGGGTACAGTGTAATTATTGAAAAGAGTTCTAATACAATTATGAATTGGAATAACCTTAGCAGGCAAATTTCTTTCTCCATGTGACCTATACCAGATGTCAGGATTAATGTAGACAAGTACAAAGTTTCATTCTTTTTTGGATGTATTTATAACACAGGCACATTTTATCTAAAAGCTAAAAACCAGGTTTTTATCAGGAAGATTATTGAGGTTGCCATCCTACTGACATCATCATACCTCGTTATTACAAATGTAAATTAAAACTTTACCTTCCTGAATAGTTGAGAAAAAGGTTTTGCTGAGTAGTGTTTGAGACAATAAATGTTGGGACAGAACAGTAATGAAGAAATGGATGAATAAAATTAAAACTTGGAAAGAAAGAAAAAATAATTGGGTATTTTTCCCTCTAAATATTTGAAAGACATTCTCCAGGTGTAAGGAAATGAATCATCAGAGAGTAAATCTGACAATATACCTGCATTTAATCTGAGGAATTAAGCAGGATTCATTCAGGGCTGCTTTTTCTTTGAGGATGGTAAAAATTAGCTGATTTATGAGACAAATTTTAAGAGCTTTCTGCTCCCCTAAGATTTCACGGATTCCCTTTTCTCAGGTTGCAACTTGAGTTTTTTGGGCTTATTCCTTGGTTTTCTTTTCTTTTTTCCATTAAGTGGCATTATAAACCAAAAGTTCTAGAAGATATTTCAAAAATTCAGAAGCCTGTCAGTTCATCCTTATTATCAGTGTATCCTTTTTGCTGCTTGTTTCAGTGTATTAGCCCATTTTATATCTCTATTTTTTTTAAACCAAAAAGGAAAATAAAAAGAGCCCTATTTGAACTTTACCCTGTGATGCAATATTTCTTTGTTTGTACTCCAAAATTTTATAGGCCTTCCGTGCTATTGTGCTTTATTGAAAACTCATGCTTTATTTGCTGTTCATTATTATCTTTTCAATATTTCTGCTTCTTAAGATTCCTCATCCCCTGCAACATTTGTTTCAAATGATTTACTTTCTGCAAAGGTATGCACTTGCATATATGCCTTTTTGAAGGCATCCGTCATAGTGCTATTATCTATCAATTTTTGTCATCTCTTGGTCTCGCTCATGAGCTGTATGTCATCCAAGAGAGATGTTTGCAAAGTGCATTAGTTGAGAGTCTGTACATCTCAAATATCTGGCATGCATGATGATGTGAACAGGCTTAAAGACAGGAGAAGGTGGGGTTGAACTTTTCATTTACTTGTGAAACAGTGAAAATTAATAAATGGATAAAGAAGACAATCTGTTCTAAACACATATGATTATCTGCTAAAGTATACCCCTAAAACACAACACTGCTGTATTTTTAATGCACTTGCAAAGTTTCATCTGCAAATTTCATTAATATACTCCTGTAGATCCAGGATGGCTTCTCCTCAGGAGTCTCTACTTTCTGGATCATAAAGTTGTCTTCACTATAATTTAGGAACCTCTGCGATGATGCATGTTCAGCTGTATTTGTTACTCAACAGATGTCAGGGTAGTTAAATTCCTTCATGAGCCTTTATCAGTACTTCTATTCTGGGATTCCCAACTGGTTCAAGATGTATCTCTGCTAGCCGGCAGCACTGCTCAGAGATCAATTTGTGCAGCTTGGGTCAGGCTGGCTCAGTGTGGAGCTGGAGTGGCTGCTTGCCCTGATCACCACCCAGTCTTGCTGCTCACCTTGACTCTGTGGATCCTGGAGTCAACGCCTTGCTGGTTCTGGCTCAAGAAGGACCAAGTTATAGGGGCAGCTGGGGACAGGTCCCACGTTCATAATTCTTGAGACCATCTGCTGCAGTAACTGTCACTGCTCTTCCTGTGGGGCTGCCGCCTGGGCTTCCTGCTTGCACATAAATTTCGACAACACCTGCTACTCTTGCTATTCCTTCATCCATTATATCTACAACATCAGCTCAAAACCAGGCACCCCTGGCACTCCATTTAAACAGCCATCTCCCCGACAGAACGCGCTGATTCCGAAGCTGCCCCTTGGAGCTGTTTGGTTTCCATAAAATAGGAGTGATAACGAGTTAACAGTGCTGAGGGTGAACATCTTTTCAGGCCTACCCCAGGTTCTTCAGCCATCCCAGCTACTCTTCCCACTCCTCAGGTCATCTCTTTGCTTTGGAAAACCACTTGCTCCTGCCTTGGCCACTAGTTCCAAGGACTCAGCAGGATGCATTTAAGCTTCTGCCAGAAGGATCAACACCCAACAGCAGTGTGGGCAACTTTTAGGTAATTGATACCAGCCTGCTCTATTCCCTTAGGCTACTTTCATTCACTACATACTAAGGAGCTTTCCCTAGAGCTGTTTAAAGAATAAGATAATAATTTGATTTGCAAATAGAAGTTCCTAATCTGTATCACTATGATTCAAAATATTAGTTATTAATCAATATTCAGCCTACTGATGGGTATTTGTGAAAATGCTATCAAACCCTCAGAGTTTAAAGAATTTTAGCCTCAATGATATTCAACAAAGAATTTTCATGTTGTCATTCGTCCATCTAGAAGTATTTGTCATTCAAAGATCAGGAAAAATCACAGCCATTTTTTAGTTTTCTGGGCAATCTGAAATGAATAAACACAGTCAAAATACGTGCTTTATTTTGAGGAAAGAAAAGCAATAGTTCTCCTTCTGCATTGATCATGTAAGTATTAAATTTACAGAATTAGTTTGCAAAATGTTGCTTATTAAAATGAGGATTATATTTCCACCTTCCACCAAAGGCATAGATAAACTCTGCTGTAATTTCAACTTGTCCTTTTCTGTACTGTACTTACTGGCAAAGTTGCTCCTCTGGCACAGGAAGTTTTGACTGTATTATAAGCAGTTTTTACTTTGTCTGAAGCCAAAGTGTTTCCCTCTCCTGATGAAAATGGGCAAGAAAAGAAAGAGATGAGATAGTATCATTTGAATACCACCTTGGGGATTTTGCTCCTCTGTTACTTTTCTTCTCAGTCACTTAGATTGTGCTGATAAAAGGCAGGATGGGTTTCAGGACACAACATGCAATTTTAAAAGAAAATAAAGTGCAACCAAAACGCACTGCTTCTTCCTTTACAACAACTGAACTGATCTTCTTTGCCTACACCCCTCACCAAGAATCTGGCTTCTTATGGCTAGCTAGCAAACATAAAGTAAAACACCTGTTTACCAGACACAGAGCTATGTGTCTGCCATTGCCAATCCATCTGTGGAACATAAACATAACTTTCACCAGCTGCTTCTTTTAGCTTGGGCTGGTAATGGAAGCCATTATAGAGCATATCAACAACATACTTTCCTAGTAATCATGGGCCAGAGCATCACAGGGTGTAAATTGGCAGAGCCTCACAGAAGGTGATACTGATTTACACCATCAGAGAATCTCACTCCACTGTGTTTGTTTTTTTCACACTCTCCTTCTTTTAGCACCCTTATTTTCCTAGTTTCCAGTTTGTTTCTGGGGTTTTTTTCCATTATATTTTACTAATGAGGCAACATGTCGCGAAACAATTCCTGGGCCAGGCTCAAACAGTACTGGGTAATTACCTTGGGTACATACAGCCTCAATATTAACGACCCTAAGCAAACCTCTGAAGATTCAGAGGTGTTATACTGCAAAGACTCCAACTGGGTTTGGGCCAAATGCCCCATTCATATAAACACGCTCTACTCTATTGACTTCAGGAGAATTATACCTTCTTTTGTTTGTGCAAATATGCTGAAGGTGATTCAAAAAATCATGCCCAGCCACGTCCACTCTCTTTAGATTTAAATTGAGCTTGAAATCTCACAGTGCAAACAGCAGATTCCTCTTTGTCTTGCATGAAGGCTAGTGTGCTACAACTATAATTAAATTGCTGATAGATCCCCTTATCTCTCAGGCTACTCCAGCATGCAGTAATGAAGCTCTGCTCTTGACAAACATCATCATACCTCTTTCCTTGTGTCACATCATTTAGGCAGGTCAGAATCTTGATGGTGACCCAAGACAACATTCATCCTATGACCGGGCAGTTCATTTTCCTTCCAGTCAGAAGGGCAGAAAGGCCTCAGGACTTTTTGACTCTTCATTTTCCAGTTAGAAGACAACTCAAAACTCAGAAATGTAACTCCATTAGTATGTGAAGCTCAAAAATGGAAAAACTTGTCTTTAGAGATGTCAAATATGGAGGACACCCATCCTGTTGAGTTCAGCCCAGAAATGGTAACAGTCCCTGTGACCTATCAATTGGAATTCACTTTCCTCTTGGTAATTTTGTAACATACTCTGAGTAGTGCTTTCCAGGACTCCTGCAACTGCAAAAAATCAATGCTTACCTCTAATGCGTCCCGACTTAAAGTGTGCAACCTTATTTAAAATGCACTGCCAGAGCATATATTTTCATGTATCGTTATGTCTAAATGCATGATAACCAGGTTGAAATCAAATTAGCTATGTTAAGGCGAATATTACAATGTGACTACTACCTGCTGTGCCATGAATGAATCTTGTAAACACAATCAATTCTCTTTGCTTCTCTCTCTCACACACAGAGACACATGCATGCCCTTGCACAAGAAAGGAGATTCTTCACCTTCTGCCATCATATTGTCACAGCAGCTCATATTTATTGTGAATGACATCTTCAGCAACAACTCAGCATGAGCTCTGGTATGCTGGAGTTGAACATCCTACCAGGAAAAGCAGCAGTGACATTCAAGATGTTTCATGAATAATGAAAAAATAAATATCACATTTACTGTAGGTACACAAAATGCTTTGTTTAACTAAAAGTGTTTGCAGAGAAATTCGAGGTCTCTGAGGGTAGATACTATTTTATTAACCGTGGATACAGAACTTATTTAGATGGAGCTGTTTTCATTATATTAGTAATTTTCTCAATTATACAAATGAGAGAGTGTGTGATGAGTACTATTAGCAGGATACAGACTTCTCTTTAGAAAACTCTAAACTCTTAGAAAATCACAAAACAGCAAATTATCTGTGCTAGCAGCTGTGATTCTTTCAGCCACTTACATTCTGTATAAGGAGGTTTACATGTGTCTCCCAAGTCCAAATTTGCGTAAGAACAGTTTTAATAATTTATAGGGGCAAAAATGCTTCAGAGACAGTAATGCAATTACATAAGTGCATAATGCAAAAGAGAATTCCATTTTCTCAATGCCATACAAGGCAAACTTATTCCTGGACCATAGCAAAAGACACTGAAAACATGAGTGCACCGTGTCCAGAGTTCTGCTGGCTGAACCCGTGTGTGCTCCTGCCAGCCCTCAGAAAGTTCATAATCACAAAATTCAGGAAGAAGAAACAAACCTACTTTGAATTATGGGGTTATGGTGACCAGAGTTTTATATAAAAGTTGTTTGCAGTGGAAATGCTATATTTTTTCCTATTAAGGACTGAACAAACACACTTTTTACACAGAATTAATGTGTCAGGCAAAAGGGAAAACTTTCAATGATTTCAGGCTTTGTGCTAGATTGAAACTTGTGATCCTAAAATGTAACAGCTGTTAATGAAACACAAATATACTTGGTTCCAGAAGTGGAAAAGAGTCTCACTAACAACTCTTAAAAAAAAAAAAAGTAAAAAAAATGTAAAAATAAAGTGCTGTTTTTCCCCATCCTTTGGAATGTTTTGCCCATATTCATAGCAAAAACCCTGAGAAATGTTCCCAAGCGCCAAAAAGTATGAAAAATAATGCCAAACACATTGTCAATATCCTAACTATTAGTTATGAACTTATCTGCATGGAAATACTTATTCTCAGTAGAATTTTACAAATATGACAATTACAAATAATCAACTTCGCAAGTGGTGCAGCTTTAGGCACAGGCTTAAAATTAGTGATTTAAAAGACCCATCCTCTCTCTCAAGGAAGGTGAATAGATTTTGTTTCTACCTTTAATTGAGGTGAAAGGCACAAAAGTAGTCTTTTCTATAAACCTAGGTCATCAATTTTTTATATAAAGTAGTATATTTTATTACTTCTTTCTTGTGAGTTCAAGTTGCCTGTATTTCCTATTCATAGAGAAGTGCTCATTTCCTGTTTAAAAACACACATGTATTTACTCTAATTCATTTAACAACATTCTAAATGGCAGTAACAAAAAACAATAAACAGAAATAATCCACTTAATTAGTGCCTGTACACACAGCCTCTACTCATTCTTATTCTTTAAGCAAGACAGAAAACTAAGAGCATTTTATTTTCCTTTTTTGTCATGAGCCAATACTTAAAAAAAAGAAAAAGGAGACAAATCCAAGGTATGTTAGGTCTTTAGACTCCCACTACTGTCAGGTGGGCTTAGGCAGGTGGTTTAGAGCTTCTCCTTACCAGCTTCAATGATAAATAATGACCTGAGAAAGGGCCAATATTTAGATTTGACATGTGGGAAGAGGTTCATCCCCTGACATACAGGCAAAAGAATTAAAAATAAGCAAATGTATGAGCAAGTAAATCCCATGAACTAATGAGGAATGTGTCAGTCAATAGCAAAGCAAGCTGTATTTCTATTATACAGGAAAGGTAAAAGCATTCTAGTAGGTCACTTAGTTACTTCAACCAGATGGAATCCAAAATGTTCAGAAAATTAAAAATCCATTTATTCCTCCAAAGTTGCATTCCATCTGTTTTCAGACATTTATGGAATCTTTTTGCATACAGGATATGGCAACCACTGGTGCCTTGGAAATATTTCTCCTTTGTGCAGCTCACGGAAAGCCAGGCTGGATAAAGACAGGCCTGAAGAAAGCCCTTTTTTCAGGTGCTCCAGATTATCTTCAAAATCTAGGAAACTGTACTTTTGTTTAAAAAAAAGGAATCATAAAATCTAGTGTAATATTATCTGCAAAAATGCAGCAGGAACTTTTAATCTTAGAAAAAAAAAGAACCAAAACAAAACCAAATCAGGCTATTTCTTGCTCTTTCCACCTTGAAAATTTTAACTTTCCTGCCAGTCTGTTTCTCATTTTCAGCTTGTGGAGACAATAAGAATGATTCAGATGCTATGAAGGAATGCAGCCTGGCATGTAGTGATCTCCACCCTGAAGATAAAAGTGACAAAATTACTGCAGGGGTTATGAGCTCTACCCTTCATCAATCATTTTCCAAGAAATATTTTATTTCCTTCCACTACACATTGTACCTAGATCCAAATAGGGTACAGTCCCCTTCCTCCTCTCCTTGTTCTCAGCATCTTCAGCCTCACCAGATGGAAGGATATCATCTGGCATGCAGGCCAGGCCAAATTTTCTATATATGACACAACATCCACATTTCCTGTTTCCATAGGATCTTCTCCTCTTTGCAGTCAGTGGCTCATAGCTCACTACCAACAAGCTTTATTGTGCTTGGTACACAGAGTGTTTTATCCCCTGGTGAATCTCGCCCATAATTACAGGGCTATATCTCCATTGTCAGGCAGTTGTGCTCCTGTTTCTCTCCTGATTATCCATACCTCACTTTAAATCACACCCAACTTCTGTGTTGGAGCCGACTGCATCCCTTTGAGGTGAAAGACATTCAGCAGGTAACTCTGTCCCAGGCCTGTTCTTATAGGGCAAAACCACACCAGATTTTGTGACTTCAAGGAGTCCTCCCATGTTACAGCAACAGACCCTTGCACCATAAACACTCTTCATGACCAAGGCCCAGATTACTTCAGACTGTTGTGAACAGGGGCAGGAACATGTCTTACATTATCTACATCTGCATTTTGTTCACCTCCCCAAATCATCACTGACAGGTGACTTTCACATGGAAAGACAAAGCACTCAAAAATCCCAAGGCAGCAGATCAAAGAACAGAGAACTGGCTTTTAAGCATAAAACTGCATTTAAAAAAATGCCAAAAAAGTAAATCACAAATGGTGGATTATTTGTTTCAGGCTTTGCATTTGTTTTTAATGTCACATCATGTCTCCACATTTTCTTTTACAACCCAAAGGAAAGAAAAAAAAAAGTTAATATTCATGCTTAGTCTCATCCTGTCTAAAGCTGACACTTAAAAAACCCCAAAAACTACCTAAACAACCACACAAATTCAGTGGGAGTACAGCAAGACCCTGACTGAAAACTGGTATGAGTGACATCAAGTTCTGATATAACAAGCCTGTACTTCTCATCACTCCAGATTTGGAATCCAGAGGTTTGACTTTGGGGTTGGGGACCAAATGCTAAAAGACCATATTCAATCAGCAGCAGAAGTGGAAACTGGTTTTCCTCCTTTTTCGGGCAAATATCCTCTTTCACTCACTGGGAAAGATGACACTGAGCAAGTTTGCTGCCCAAGATGGACAAAACACAAGTGGCAAAACAGCAGAACTGGAGAAAACCTAACTGGTGCACAAAGGGGCATGAGGAGCATCCCAAGAGTGCATCCACCCACGGGGCAGGCACACACCTCTCCCAAGTGAGCTTCTGTCCACACAAAAATAACCCACTCTCTCTCAAGAGTTCAAGCTTATTAAAGGCTTCCTTTGATTACACAGAGGGACCTGGACCCACACCTCCTTATCAGCTGAAGCAACTGCCCTGCTTTCCTTTAGTTTCACCCATCCCCTGCTAAGTTTAGAAGAAAAGGCAACAGCTGTGGCTTCTGACAGAGGAAGGCTGGCAGCTGCAAAACGGAGATGCCACATTTCCGTCTGTAATTTTCTTTCCACAGTGTCTCTCCCTAACTTTCCTCTTTAAGAGGCACTTAAAATCCATGTGTCTGACTCAATTATTATTATTGCAGCTATGGAACAGAATGTGATGCTGATGAGGGCTTACCTGTCTGGTTAACTTCCTTTTCTGGATGCTTTCTTTCTTTCATTCATCATTGCTTGTGACACATGTATTGTCTAAACTATGTTCAAGAACAAAACTCTAATACATTCAATGGAAGGTGAAAAAGTCAGAAAAAGGTATATCAGTTGCAAGCATAAATTTGCATGCTAACTTTTAATGTTCTGATTCTGAGAAATATCTTAAATAGAGACCATGAAAATTAAGCATAACATTTGCAGTAAAATTAAGATAAAAGTTCATTTTTCTTCCTTTGATTAGGAGAGTACCGACATTGCAGAAATGCTTTGTCTTTATGAACTCATCTACAGATTCTCCATTTTTTTAGTATTCAGTACATTATCAAATCATATCTGAAGCACTGTGAATTCATGCCCCAGAGGGCAGGAACCCAAATTTAAAGTCATCATCATTCTGTGTATTTTCTGCTCAGTTGAAGGTTTTATGATACAGGCTGAATGTCTTTTCAGGACAACCCTAAAAATAAGCTAATGCAATGGGGACAGGATTTATTGGATACCTACACTCACCTTCAGCTGATGTTCTCCCTAGGTCAGTTCTCATGTGATTGGCAAGGGATCGTGACAGCTTGTATCTTCCTATGAGAAACCTGTGTAGACACTGGTAATTAGAACTGCCACTCAGTCCTCCCTGACAACTGCTACTGCAGTGACTCTGGGCCTCTGAACTAGCTACTGCCTCTGGAAAATCCTGTTTCCCAGTGTTTTCTCCTCCGTAGGCACCTACCTAATTGCATGTAAACATTCTGTAATTTATTACGTGACACAAAAACATTGGTACCTTCAAGCTTAAAATGCAGTGGTTGATAAATACTGAAAAACTACAATTCTAAAATGTCACTTACAATATTGTTCTCCCACTGCCTTCCCTGACTGGTTGCTGAACTAAGGGTACTTTTAGGCAATGGAAAATCTGAAAAGGGTCCCAGTCTGTCTCTTAAGGAGCCTAATTCTTAGTCAGAGTTATGAGGGTTGAAGCTTATAAGTCAGCGCAGCTCAGAAAAAAAAAAAATCTCCATTTAAAATTGTAAATACCAGTGCATTTTCCCTGTACTATTCTATCTCAATCAGAAGAAGAATAAAAAGGCTCAATTACCTATTAGTATATTTTTACCCATAATCGATTAACTCACAAATTATTAATAACTGCAACTAACAAAGAAAAGAAAATTTTAAAAAATCCCAGCAATGCAACAGTTGACAGCTGTATTTGGAATAGAACTGTGCATAAGGAAAAATGTTTGGAAACATTTGGAAATTAAGATGAAACTGAAAATTTTCCTTACACTAGGATGTCTACAGAATGAAAGCTGGATCTGTTCTTAGGTTTGCTGCAGTTTGGAGGTATGATTTCAGATACAGCTGCCTTGCCTGTGAAATGGGGCTGACAATAGAGCTGCAGTTTCCATGCACAGTTCCCAGTTATTTAGATCTTGTAATGTTAAATAGCATCTTTTTATCCCATAGTGGGGAAAAAATACCCAGAGTGAGGTAGTAAGGACTTGTTGAGATTCAGAGTTGAAAAGGCAGAGGAATCTAATCTCTAGACTATGGAAATCAGTGGATATTGACTTCAAAACACTGTTGATTTCCGTGGTTTTGGGATCAAGGAGAGCAAACTTACTGCACAAAGACAAGTGTTTTCCAAAGCAATGTTTCTTGATAGGAGCATCCTGTCAGACAGAAGCAGACTGTACCTTTGGGGCAGACCCATGCTGAAGGCTCTACATAGTTCTAGGGTGGCCAGGACCATCTCAGCTATGTCTCCCCAAGGCTCCTTCAAGGCACAAAGGACGATGTTCTGGCTTACCCCTATGGCTAAGCAGAAAGCATTTGGCACCAGAGCACAGGTGCAGATCCCCAAGGAGAAAGGAAGCCAGCCTGTGTAGGAAGGGTTAGGCATTTCCTACCCATTCCCAGTCCATTCACAGCCAGCCTGCAACCTATGGGAATTTCAGATGTGCAGAATCACATCCAGAACACTGAGTTGGCCAGACTCTGAAGACATTGCAACCACTGCAATGCTAGTTTATTTTCCCAGTAACAATCCAGACCAAGAAGAGCATGGCACAGTGTATCAAGCATCTTGATAAAGTTTTATGCAACCACTCTTTAAAAACCAACCCAGAAATGGCAGTGCTGTATTTTTAGACAGATAATTACATGGGTATTTCCATATATGTACTTCAAAATTAATCCAGTAGTGTAGTCATGCAACAGGTCAGAAATTACTGAGTGAATAGCTCCATTTCCTTTTTAGACCTTGATTATAGCAAGATATTTTGGCAATATTTTTGCACAGTGCACAGGGAAATAAGTATGGAGCTGTAGCCTTGTTCATGGACTCTCCCCCTTAAAGTGTCTGCCCACCACTAACACAACATAATCTTCAGTTCTATCACTGTTAAAATATCTGTTCTCTGCATTCAAAAGTCCCACTAAATTCAACACCAAACCCACAGAATTCTACTCCACTGACTGCACACACTTTTCAGAGGATGCAAACCCAGAGTGCTGGTAGTGCCACGTTTATACAATATAACTGCCACCCTCTTCTCAGATGTAGCATGGGAGAACAGTGCTAGGATGTAAGTAGTAACCTGTGGAAAAATGCATTTTAGAAATGTAATAATAAAGCAATCTTCAATGCCAGGCAACATAGGTGGAAGATGAAGTCTAAAGGAAAGCATATTTTAAGCACTGAAATACAATTACAGCAGCCAAGTAATTAGAACTCTGCTCTTTTAGACAGCGTGCAGTATCGTTGTTCTTAAAAGTTCACAGTGTCCATAGTATTTCAGTTTTGAAACAAATAAGTTTTTGTTTACTCCTCTCTGCCCCTACTCTTCTCTACTGTGTACTAATCTCTATACCCTTTTCCCATATCCTAGCAGAACAAGCACCTTCAGAGAAAATATTCTGGATTATTAATGGCTGGATTTTTTTTTTTTTTTTCATGTAAGTGCTTAGTTATTAACAGAGGCAAAAGAAGTTCTCTTTGAGAGAAATTTGTGACCTGTTCCTTCTCAGAGCTGTTCCTGTCTGCCACTCCTTCCAGTGACCACTCTGTCAAGCTGTAAACTTTCCTGCTCCCTGTCAATGTGGCAAAGAAACAAGAATAATTGTGTACCCAAGAGGTACGAGTGGCCGATCCCTAATTACATTTGAGCCCATTTCACTTCAGGTTCAGTCTAGAAATCTTACTAACTTTGAGAAGTACCTCATTTCTGCTGGTGCCATTGTGAATATCAGAATCTCTTCTAGCAGGAGAAGGTCAAAACCATTCTGAAGGCCTACAAGGCCCAAAGGACAATCCAGCTGGTACCCTGGGAATGTTCTTAGTTTACATAACATAGAAAGACAGCTAGAAAATTATTTTTGCTGAACCTGCCTAAAAATATGTGTGCAACATCATTAATGGATTCTATTTCCTCTCACTGAAAGGCAATTTAATAAATCGTCCTTTGCCATAGTGCCACTAATTGCAATGGATTCCGAAAAAAATTTTCCCAAATGATTTTTTTTAGAAAAGTCACACATCCTGAAGGTACACTGCTGGCAAGCCCTCGAGTGTTTATATTACAAGCCAAGCAATTTAAATAATCCCCAAATTCATTACGTTCAGCTGGATTCTCAGGAAAGGTCCTCTCTTCCATTGGTTTCCAAGAATAAACCATCATAGAGAATCCTATTTTTCACAACTGATGGGGTTTGTGTGGCTAGGACTAAACTACAGTAGCAGGATTTTAACAACTGCGGAAAAGACTATAAAACTTTCTGCCCCTTATTAACTACTGTGTGACTATTAGGTTTATGGGTAATGTTAACTTTGCAGTATAGGAATAAAAACATTGTAAATGGTCTCCAAAATGCTGGAAGCAATTTTCCCCAAGAGAGGCAGGCAGCCCTTCCAATCCCAGTAAGGTATGGAAAGGGTCATGTGGCATACATGTAAAACTAGATTAGACTCCCTGTTGCTAAGTAATTAAACCTAATTGTAAACCTGGGCAAGTGCTGAATTTAAAACTGAGCTCCCTGTTCAGGGCTCCCAAACCCCTATTGAAAATCCACGGAAAATGAAAACTGCCTCTTTAAAAGAAATCAGCTTGCAGCTTCCCAGAGCGGAGCCCCTGGGCAAGTGGTTCAAAATATGATTTTTATAAACAAATCTGACATAGCAAACTTAATGCAAAACCCTATGCATATAACATCACTTATGTGTGCAACTCATTTAAATTATAGCTGTAGAGAGAAGGAAATAAAACTGGCATATTAACCTTTGGCACAACAGTACTCACATACTAGCAATGTTCAGCAGCAGATGATATTATTGTGATTCCCACTAGTATTGTCATAGTGAAGGGTCTGTCAGAATTCATGTTTGAAACCTCCACAGTCAGAGTTTATTAATTCAGCCATGAGCATCCATTCCAGACCCATGCTAGCACATACAGTTTTAAGAGTAGATTTTTTTAGTCCAACTTCCTTTTCCCTATCACTATTGTATTTAGTCATTGAAAGCTAAACTAAAATAAATCAAAGATAACTTCATGAAATACATCTCCTCAGCATTATCATATTTAAAGACTGAATGCAAAAATAAAATATGTCAGAAAATCTTGAATATAACATTCCACAGCTTCTTGCCACAAACTCATTGGATGCCATGCTTCTCAAATGTTCCTTCTAGAGAATGGTCTGCTAATTCTTCCTCAAGAGAGAGAAGCCTTTCCAGCAATCCGAAAGGACAAGCTAAATGCAGATAGACTTAAAAAGATAGACTTAAAAACAAATTATAAATTAAATTTAAAACATTTTCAGATTTTTTGTTGAATTGTCCCCATCATTGAATACATTCCTATACAACTAACAAAAGCATCATGCAAAAAGAGCCTTCCTCATTAAATTATGTCTTTAAAAATGTATTATTTTGGGTAGCTTTGGCAGCAATACTCAGACCTTTATATAAGTTACTGTCCTGTTTAAGTTACTGTCCTGTTTATATGCTGCAAAGCGTTTTGGTCATAAGTTCCCGACATAAGACTTGCTCAACAGGCATCACAATGAAAGTGAAACAAGTGCAGACCTGCTGCTGGAGAACGCAATGGTTTGAAATAATCATCTGGTTATTTGCAATACTACTAAATTTGAGAAAAGTTACTTTGTGAAAATATCAGAAGGCTATAGCAGGACACGTTTGTATTCTATTTATTTAAATGACATCTAGATGTAGTGTTTTGAGCAATTCTCACCTTCTTATTTTGTGGAAGAATCCTGAGAATCAACTCTATTTCCCTGATTCCCTCCTATCAGCAGTTCTATGAACCAAGCTGTGACATGGGCAGGGCTGAGCAAATGAATACATGATGTAATTTTAGTATTGCAGGATTGAAAATGTGATGAATTCTTATCCTCTTTGATAAATTCTTATCTTTTTTGATAAAACTAGGACAAATCAGGACTGCAGAAGCTGCTCCCCAAGCTGTATCTTGCACAAGACCAAAGATGAATGCATGTGAAGCAGAGGGAAAAAAAAGACAGATTCCAAATACCAAAAATAAACTGCAAAGAAACTTAATCCTCAGAAGGTCAGAGGTACATCTGAAAGGCCCTGGCCATGCCTTTGTATCAGAATGTTACAACATTAGCCCTAATGACTTAATAGTTTTGCCCTTGAATTGTGTCAACAGGAACCTATCTTATTACATGGTAAATTAGTTGCTTCCAGCCTACTCCAGACTCCCAAGTGATGGGAAGGCAGAGGTTCTTCTGGCAAAGTTAGAAACGCAACCTCATACCTAAACAGTGTTGCTGAGCAGTATTTAGCAGCGTTTTAATTTTTGTACTTGTGTTTGAGTAAAAGAAGTTTGGGTACAGCATGGGAAGATGCCAATGTGCCTACATTTGGCATTCAGGACCCCAAATGAAAATGAAGGCATCTCTTTGGAGTACTGTTTTGCCGTGTCATCAAAGGTCATCGTCTGCTGCAGATAGCAGGGGATAATGAGATTGGGTCAGGCGTAATGACGGCAGGCTCTAGGTAACAGAGGATGCTTTCTTTTGCTACTTCCCTTCTTTCAGAGAAGCTTGTATCCTTACCAGCTTTCTTCACATCCACACAAAAACAACTTCCAAACCCGGCACAGCAAAAGCCACCAGGTGCCCAAGGTGCATCAATACCTAACTATTCAGAGCCTGTTCCTGAATTAAACAAGGGAAAACAGTAAATTCCAAGAGTTACAGTTACCAGGCAATTGTGTCATTCTA
Organism: Zonotrichia albicollis; assembly: GCF_047830755.1. Lineage (NCBI taxonomy): Eukaryota > Metazoa > Chordata > Aves > Passeriformes > Passerellidae > Zonotrichia > Zonotrichia albicollis. The sequence continues at coordinate 26,256,535 of NC_133821.1, forward strand.
TTTAAATTGGAAAATTCCATATTTTTTTTACTTATCTGGAAGTCTTTTCTTCACATCTGTCCTAAAAACCTGTCTCCTGTCAGCTAGACAAAGGGTTACTTTTCACAATGAATGCACAAGAAAGGAGAGACATGCTTACACAATTCTGTAAGTCTTCTTTAAGGAGTTTTACAGACAAGTAAGATGCAGCTCCAGACACTAGACTTTTAAATCATTTAAAGCTGACATAAGCTGATCCTAGGCACGGTTTATAACCATGTTTTTACTTTTCAGCTCTGACAATTACAAATTGTTTGTATTAGCTGCACAAGTATTCCTATCCAGCAGTATTGTCAAAGCCCATCCATCCCAGTCTCAAAACAGCACACCAATCCTTTGCTTTGCCAGCCTCCACCCACAACCTTCCTCTAAGTGCTACCAACCAAGCAGCAAAGGGCAGGAGAGATCTACAGCCTGTGAGGAAAAACCCCTCATCTGCAATCTGTGGTAGCTGCAGTTTCCCCATGTTTCAATGTGGTTTTCAGACCATCTCAGCGTGACAGGAAGGAGCCTGGCATCCTCTAAGCATGTTGCACTTGTAACCTTTGAAGATGTTCAAAAGGAAAGAAAAGAAATAATAAATGAAAGGTCTTAACCGTTTTGCGTGAAGTTTCATGAAAAGTCTTGGGGCCTAACTTGACTGGAACTGTTTTAAGTGCTCCTCTACTACAGCAGCGGTGTGTCATATGAAAGGCTTTGTTTGGCATCTATCCACAGTTATAAATAAAAAACATATTTATCTTTGGTCATGCATATAATTTAAAAGTCGGACAGAAGAAACCTTTTTTCTCCTTTTAAATCTGTAGCAAGCCCAAGATAAATTCTTATAAATTATTTCTTTTAAAAGGAGGAAAAGAAAAAAAAAACAATAATAGAATAGCTTGGCAATTGGGAAATCTGGAAAACAGATTATTTCTTTGGACGGAACAAAGTGTGTGTGTGTCATCATGACTTTAAACAGTTCCACGGTTCCCTATGGAAATACTTAATTGAAGCTAATAAGATGTGGAGTTATCAGTGTTTTTCCATGATAGATTTCATATGGTCTCTCCAAAATATTTTACCTCCTTTAAAATGTACTGACCTAAGATTGTTTTAACTGGTGATCTGAGCAACAACCACTACTAACGCTAAATATCAGTGAAACCCTGCTCACAGAGGGGCAGGAGTTTGGACATACCCCTTCTAACTCCAGCATCTATGCATCAAAACCCCTTCAAATTCTAATTTGTAGCACATGTGACAATAGAAATGCTATAGAAATCTTCAAATCAAAGACTTACTTGCCTCTTAAAAATTGTAGGATAGGTCAGAAGTCCTTTCTTTTGACATTAAGAGAATTAGGAAATTAACTAATTACCAGCAGACTGCAGATACCAACACAAATCTTCCCTCAAATTTGGTTTCATAAGACGATACTGATAAGATCATCCTCTTGACACTAGAGAGGATCAGGCCCACCTCCTTCCATCAGGCAGATTAGTGTGTACAAGATACACAAATTTTGACTAGTTAAAAACTTGTGCCTCTCTTACATCTCAGTTTAGAAAAGCAAATCCCTGCTGCATTTGAGATGGAGATATGGTGTCCATACAGAGGACTCCATTTTTAACCATAAGCATAAATTTACATATCCTAATGGAGAGCCAGTAAAGCCTTCTTTAAGTGCAGAAACTGGTTGTTTGGTATCTGCAAAGTGCAGTCGTTTTATAAGCATCAGTAAGTATCCATTTCTGACAATATTTCAAAATAAATTTGGCTTGAGTCAATGTTTCTCTGTCACTATACATGATTAAGCTATTCTGAGACTTATGGAAGAAGAAGACTTTTTCGTATATTCATAGCAGTTGAATTTATAAAGAACTTTGAGTAGAGGTAACTTGTGTAAGTTTGGCAGTGATGTCACACCTACATTTAAGGTAATAAACTGAGCTATCTTCCTAAAACTGGCCAAACACAAGTGGCTTATCATTATTTCCCTTCAGGATGAGAAATTTAGAGACTTTTTTGGCATAAGCACCTTTTGCCTCCAGCAATTTTTTTCCTGAAAACATACTCCCTGTGCCTGCAAATGCATCTACTGCATATGTTTCTTTTTAATGCTAGTATTCCTTTTGGATAGACCATCTCCACTGATAAAGTCAAGTAAATATTTGGAGGTTGAAGGGTCAAGTTCAGTGTACCACTTATCAGTAATTATATCAGTCAGCAACAACCACAGTGCATTCATTAACTTATAACCAACCTTGGTAGTTAACTAGCTCTGACCAATATTACATTCAAATTTAAAAAACTGCATGCAAATACCATGACACAGAAAATAAAAGGATATAATTAAAGCCATGGGATAATACTGTATTTGATCACACATAGACTGAATTTTAAGATGAAGCAACTACTTTGCAGCTGCTTGCCAACACTCAGGATTAATACGGTGGTGAACAAGCTGAGCAGGGACTTTGCATTTATTTTCCATCCAGCAAAGAGTAAAAGTTGCCTCCTGAAAGTAATTCCCATCTCAGGCATCCAAACTGTGTGTCACCTCTTGACTTTTCATGGACTATACAGGGAAGCAAAGACAACTGAGCTCCTAAGCCAGGTGTCTTGTGTCATTAACAAGAAAAGAATCCAGGCTGAATTTTGGGGCATATTTTGGTTCAGAGTTTTCCCGTAAGACATCCTGCAAGTTTATATGTGTTCCTAAAATGCAAAAGTGCCTAAGATTTACAAGGTTAGCAATGCACACTGCTGTAAGCAGCACACAAACTCAGATGCTGTGGGATTTTTTAGCAGTGCAAGTTTTCATCCATCTCAGCATATGGATGAACTGAGCAGGAGAAGCAAGCCTGATTGTAATTACATTAAGCACTTTGGCAATAAGGAAAAGTTTGTACTTGTACACAGATGGCTTTATGTTACAATGCTATAAATGTGCCAAGTTTCATGGCTTCACCACATGATACAAAGAAGGAGCTTGAGCTGAAGTCTGTGCAAACCTGCTGAAAAGCTCTCCCTGGTTTCAGGCTATTGCTATCAGGTTTTTGGTAAGTCCATTAAACACTCTCTTTTGTACTAAAATGCAGTTATTTTTTTACCATTTTAACATATTTTGCCTATTTCAGATCAAGCCTTTCTGCTTTAGTGACTATTTTCTTTAAAGTATAAACGATAAAGTCTGGTTCAGGTTGATTAAAGAACCTGAACCAGGCTGCTCCCTATACTCATGTATGCTAGAAACTGAAACTTTACAGAACTCATAAAAACTACTGGCAGGGGAAAAAAATAGTACATTCTTAAGCTGAGTCCTGGTGTTTCTGATTCAAGTCCTCTTTTCTGCGACCTTCCTAACTCTATTACTTCATGAAAGTAAGAGATTTGAAAACTTACTTTAAAAATCCTTAATTTAGAAAAATAAACACAAATTCTCTCAACCCATTCCTCAGTGTCTCATCATAACTTATTTTAGGGTAATAAATCTTCACCCTGACAGTTTGCTGATGATGCATTATGTTAATACATCATAATGACAATACTTGTAATATATGATGAATATTTTTTCTGAAAGGGACATCACGTATACACTCAATCTTCCCAGCACAGAAGAAGGTTTGGGAAAAGAGGTAGAAGGGGAGATAAAAGATGCTCTTTACCCAGAAGGCAAAATCTCACAAGAAAAAAAGAAATAAATTGATAGCCCTTGTTAAAATAGAAAGAGAATAAGAAAAATACGCTGTCCAGCACAAGAAACTTCAATCAGTAAGATTACTGTTTGTTCCTCTAATACTGGTATTCAGGCTGCATTATAAAAGGGAAATATTTTCATGTACTTGTCTCAGTCATGCTAATACAGGCATAACAGGCACTAGGAAATAATCATGATGACTTTGATAGGGTTGGAAGATTGCAATAATGAGAGGTGCAATATTTAAAAAGGTAACCAGGGTGGTCTGCAAATAAATAAATGGCAGCCTTGTTGAATAATCAGGTGGGAGTTGTGGACACTCCTAAGAGTCACTAATGACTGACACAAACCAACATTCTGAGCATGGAAAAGGTGATGACAGGGATTTTCAGCAGGAAATAATTCATTTTTGATATAGATATCTAGCCTTCCACAATACTATTGTACATTAGAACCAGATCATGGGTTGGTGTTTGCTGTGCTGGGCTCTGCACAAACAGAACAAAGACAATGATGGCCTCAACTAATTTAAACTCAATTTCAAAGGCTTAGAATGTAAAATCAGCCCCTGGCTCAGCAGAGCCTGTTGCCTGAGCAGAAGGTAGAAGTAACCGATCCAAAGACAGACTGTGCACGTCTGACTGTGAGGGTTGAACACTGTGAGATTTGGCAATAACAGGTTTATAACAGCCCTTCAGGTGCTCTTGGGTTGCACACAAGTAACTGACAATGACATCAGCACCCCTGTTCATGGCACAAACATCACAAGGGTGGCCAGAAATTACCTTGAGTCTAGCAGCATTCTTTTTTCAGAAACGTGATCTTTCCTTCCACTACCAGGTTACTGAAATCTCAGTATTCAGTTTAGGTGCAGAGAAAAACGTGAAACAAACAGTTGAATGAGCTTCTGACTTTTTAGTTCTGATACTGATCCAAAGTAAAAAATTTGACTTTGGAAAACACTTACCCAGAGGTTCTCACTGTGCCACTGAAATGGAATCTGATGATAAATGTTCTGGTCTGACAAATACTGACTTGTATATCTGCACAGGATTAATTTTTGTTTCTCCTTGGTCTTGCTAAAGCTGCAGTGGAGAGGTGGATCTGACACCTGAAACAACTCAGAGGCCAGAGATATAATTTTTTTAGTTGAAGAACTAGAAAACACAATTCCTGTGAGACTTTTAATGGAAGAAAAAGATGCGATAAAGATACACAGGTGTTGTGGTTTGAGAGGAAATGAGTTTTTTTGGGATGCTGTGGATTAAAATATTACAGTGAAATAAAAATAAAGAAACATCTTATCATATATTTTGGTGTGAAATCATCCAAACTGACAAGCAAGTTGTGTCTGAACATAGTGGCAATAATTTCAAATCCAGTGTAAAGTTCTGCATAAAGAGAGGCCTCGGACATTGCTGTTTTGACTGTGCTAGAAGCACTTGAGGAAAGGGCCCTAAATTCCTAATAGGGACTGGCAGGTCTCACTCTCTCTCAGAAATGCTAAAGATGGAAACATCAACAGTGCAAGCAAAGTGATGGGAGTGTCAATATAGCTCTGTTTAACACAAGCAATGATACCCAATGCAAGGCAGTGCAACAGTCACATTCTCTGAGTGTGATTTGAGTATTTCTGCAAGGTGCTTACTGACCTCAGAATCTTCAACCTGCAGAAGAGATATGAGCAATAATAAATATTGGAAGCCACTATGTGATAGCCAGTGGGGTCTTGCTAGCAAACCTATCTCCCAAAGGACAATTACAAGCTAAAATGAAAAGGGCTCTGATGGAAATCAGCTGATAGAATCAACCCTACTAAATCCAGTGTCACTTTTCTATGACTATTGCAATGTTATTTTGCATTGCAAGCATTTGTCCTTTGGTTGTTGAAGTGAGACAAGCAGCTCATTTTGTAGATGAGCCATCCTTTTGGATACTGTTGTTCTGAGTCAAGCAAACTACATTACCAAATCTCAACAATGTGTCTTGGGTGTGCCAGATGTCCTCTCCATTACAGAAAGGAAAAAAAGAGAAAAAAGCGAAAAAAGGTGAAAATTGAGAAGTGTGACAACTGTGCTGCCTTGCATGCAGGGAGAGAGTTGCTTTCAGGTTGACCTTTAAACCCAGTGATATGGGTTTAAAAGAAATAACTAAAAATACAAAACAGAGCATATTTAGAAATAAGGCCAGCTGATTAAAATTATTTTATTTGAATGTTCCTTGTGATATTTTTCTTCTATATTAGGTGAGAAGCACATATAGAAAGTCCCACTAACTACCATTCAATCCACCATTCATCCAGATCTGCATTACTGTAAAAAATTGCTCAGCTAAAGTTCACACAAAACAAAAGTGAAATTACCCCAAAGGAATCTCTGTGTTTCAAGACAATTTTCTTGCTGAGTTTCAAATATTAAAACTCTCCCAGTTGTTAAATAAAGAGTGATGAGAAAATGCATGCAATTTTAATTTCCACTGGGATTCTGCCTGGTGTGAGACAATCATGTTGTTAGATATTTTTCTAAAGAGTAAAATAACGTTATAGCATCTGTGAAGGATATTATGAAGAACAGGGTACTGAAATAAAAAACATTTTTATCCCAGATTAGCTACTTGTTATGCTTTTTGATGAAATTGCTTGAATTAGAATTTACACAAAGCTTTATTATCTAAGACACTTCAGCTCAAGTTGGTTTAACTGATGTATCTATTAGCCTATCTATCTTGTAGTTAATGAAGGCTTGATATATCAGCTAAGGAGAATCCAGGCAAGTACAATGGATATATTAAAAAAATGACATAATGTTCACTTGTTTCCCCCCCTCCAGCAATGTCAAAGCAGCAGCATATTTTATTTTAAAATCAAAACTGGTGTTCACTGGTGCTCCCTGTGAAGCCACAGGTTAGCAGAATTGCTGGGTATTCACAACACCTGAACACCTGCCTTTGTTCTTCTTTTGGTGTCTGGTAGAATTTCAGGTGCTCTTGAAAGATCTTTGTAGGAAGACCAAAAGATGAAGAATAACAAAGAGGAATTAAAAAAAAAACCCAAAAACAAAAACCAAAAAACAACTCCAAACAAATTTGAGTCTTAAATATAACTAGTTCATAATCCCTGGCTCATAATCAGGCTCTGAGAAAGTGATGCGCCAGGAATGAAATATCACATAGTAAGAAGGACTTTGCTTTGGAGATATGGCTCTGGCTAAGGAAGAACTCAAAGGGGCTTACTAAAAAACTCCATTGTGAGAGAAATTAAAAATGTCACCCATGAATAGGAAAGCATCCTGCTAGAAAAGTAATCACCTTGTCTGAGTTTATTGCTTTGTTTGTCAGACCTATATACCTTTTCTAAAATATTTCAGATTGGAGGAAGGAAATAACACTAATGAAAATACCACCTAAAAATGTGTCAGTTTTGTAATTGAAAATAAATACAGAAATATTGGCAAAACCAACATTAAATACTGACAATAATGTACATTTCAGTTCTTGCACTTCTTTAAATGTTTCAGTAAAAAGACTGGGGACCCGAATTCATCAAATTCTTTAAGGAACCTACAAAGTCCTTTTCTCCTGTTCTATTAGTAATGCTATTGAGTAATATAAATTAGGACAGGGATGAAACAGGAGGAATACTTATTTTCATTTCACTCCACTTTCAGATAGTTTTCACAAAGGAAACTGCTTTTTACTAAATCCACAGTTTAGGGGAAACTAAATTATTCCCAATAGACTTGTATTTGTTTGATTTGATGGAGGTGTTTTTCCAAGGGAGATGTTCTAGAGGAATTTTCCAGGCTAGAGGGGAGCTTGTGTGCTTTGTGTCTTCTCCTCTTAAATGAGAGAGTCTTTTATTGAATGGGTAAAATCCAGGCAAGCAAATCACATTTGTGGATCTTGGCCTAATGCTTGTCTGAGTGTAAGGAGTGGGTAATGATAGGAATTTTACTGTGTATTCCTTGACAGGCAGCTGCACAGCTGTGAGAGTGACAAGGAGTTTGTGTATCCTGGAGATACCGGGAAGAGAGTCTTTTATTGAATGGGTAAAATCCAGGCAAGCAAATCACATTTGTGGATCTTGGCCTAATGCTTGTCTGAGTGTAAGGAGTGGGTAATGATAGGAATTTTACTGTGTATTCCTTGACAGGCAGCTGCACAGCTGTGAGAGTGACAAGGAGTTTGTGTATCCTGGAGATACCGGGAAGAACAAATAGGAAGAATGGGGAGAAAATTAAGTGGCAAAACCAGCAGTTGCTATAGTGGAGATATACTTCTGGTTCATTTTCTTTGGACAGGATTTAGAAAGAAAAATAATAGGCACAGTTTTTCCAGATTTATTATATTTGGAGGTAGTATATTTAAGTGGAATAGACAGAGTGGGTGATGTGAGTGAGAACCTAATGACAATACTAATTAAGGGGAATTTCAAGGCCAACCAAAATGAAGGAGACAAAATCTCTGTCCCCTGCACTATTGACAAAGTAGTGCCCCTTTCCCTTCTGGATATTTCCAAAGATAAACTGAGACAAAACAGAATAAGTGAAGACAAAACAATATCAAAATCCAGGATTTAGGCAATAGCTCCAGCAAAAGCTGTTCCAAAATTAAGACAACAATAGCAGCAAATCCAAAAGCAGCAATATGGGCTCTAGGAGGCACAGCAACTTTTTCCTCTCTTCAGAGCTCTAATCAGAGCTACCTGCAGGGTGCTCATTCTTTTGGAGACTGACATGCAAGATCTTTATATTTACATTTACACTCATGCCCAGCCAGAAACGAATAGATTTCTTAGAACCCACATAATTCCTGCCCATGAGATAGAGAGCACATCAAGACATCCCTACAGCCAGCAACCTTGGGATTCTCCATATGGGTTTCTGCAGGGCTGGCCTGTGGTGTGGTGGCCCTATGCTCTAGCTCTATGGTTTCTCCAAAAGCAATGCCAGTCCTTGACAGCTCTCGTAAGTGACATAAGTGTTGGAATAACAGAGCTCAGACCTGTGTGGGGTCATCACCACACACCAGGGAACCCATTTTCCCACAAAGCTGCTACAGCTGGGATATGGCTAGATAAGCAAGTAGCAAAGGAGATCTGAATCTGGCTCAGTTTTCCTAAGTGGCCGACAAGAGGTTTTCAGAGATGCAGGGCCAGAAGGTTTCTCTCTTCACTGTGTTTCAGAAACTCAATGCCATTTGAATGGGTTCTTGTATTAACTTTATCTGAAGCCCCTGAAACAACATTCTTAAAAAATGTATGGACTAGTTTTGCATATGCAAGGTCATCAGCATGTTACTTAAAAATAATTAGATAAGATCACTGGGAATAGTTCACAGTTTACTTTAAAACACTGCAGTTGTCAAAATGTTAAACCATAGAAATGAAAGCTGAAATTAGAGATAAAAAGTAAAATTAAATGTCTTTGATGATTTCTGTGTAATAAGGGGGATTTCAGAGCTCATGCTACTGTAAACAAGAACGAAAGAAAAGCCAATCCCTGAAACTGGCAATAGGGCTAAGAAAAAGTCAGATCCATTCCTCTTCAATCCATAGACAATTTATGTAAACAATGGGCATATTTAAGCTCAAGTCTCAAACATAGTGATTAATACTCCGCCCCTGTCCTGCCTCATGGGTTTGTAAGCTCTCTCATTAGTTGTTTGTTCCAGTTACAGCATAGCTGAGACCAGGTCTCCTTTGGGGGCCCACCACTTTAAGATGCAATTAATGCACATAGCCCTATGCCATCTATAGCTCTTGAACCCTGATGTGTCGTGTGTGCCAGGATGAGGGTGTTTTGGGACCAGCAGTGTCTCACTGGCAGCAGGCCTCTGTCTTTGTATCTTCTGCATCTATCTGTTCTTCTGTGTTATATCCCCTCTAATTTCTTTCATAGGAGGCCAGAGTAAAACAGGGATGACCAGGTAACTACTCACAAATATCCAGTGGCCCAACTAGCCCCTACTTTACTTACAAAGGAAGGTTAAGCAGAAAAAATGGTAAAACTCCCACTGATATCAACTGGGCCAGCATTTCTTATGCTAATGTGAGCGACATTATTTGCCATGTATGGAGGTTTTTGCTCAGTCTTTGTCTCACCTCACCTTTTCCAAGTAGTTTCTATGTCTCTGCAGAAGAGATTTCCAACCACCACTGTTTCAGTCATCAGATAAATTCCTTTTTTTTGTCCCAGAAGGATTTCATTCTCTGTGTTTACTTCTTTACTATGAGTACCCCCACAAACTAACATCTTCTTTGCATTTAGTTGGCAGTGGAGGGGCATGCAAAATCAAAACCCTGTTATGCTGAAACTGCAAGATGAAACACAAGAAAACTCTTAACTTCAGGGAGTACTGTTGAGAGAAAATAGGAAGTGGAACAACTTTTAAAAATGCACACTTTTCTAATGCATTAAAGCCCAGCTGCTTTTGCCAAAACTTTACTTTTAAGAAAAAACAGCTGTGGATTTGATTTCTATGTTTCTCAGCCATTAGTCAACAGAGGATTCAATTTTAAAGCACAAGACCTATAACATACAGAGTGAATAATTTCTTGTCTGCACATAAGAGAGCACAGATAGACAACATGCTTAGTGAAAGCTTTATCACCAAGGAAACACATTTATAAGCATTGAATCTAGCACCTTAACATTTACAACTCACTTTAAAAAAATGCCAGCTGTAAATAAGTCCATACTCATAACTCAAATTATGTGGTATCTATCACTCATGCCAATTTTAAGAATTACTTATTGCTTTAGAGTGGCAATGGGCAAAGCCAATTTGTGAAAGTTCAGAGTTTCTGGAGATTTGGGCTCTGATCTACCACTAGTTAATTGTTGCAGTGAGATAATAATTTTTTGGTAATTATCTCCAACCAATCCATAAGTAGCGCCTCACAGAAAAGGTTTTATCTAGTGCCATTTGCTATTTCCTAAAGGTCATGGAGTCTCTTTTTCTCACCTCTAACCGCTCACCTTTCCTGCATGTACTATGGGGAAGCATAATTCCAGTAGAGTGGAAATTCAGTCAGCAAATGAGGCATCGACATAAATATTCATGGGGGAAAAAAACTTTTGAAAAAATGTTAAGAAAAGAGCGTAGGTAAATCATGGCATCCTCAAGAGACCACTAAGATATGCACTGTCAATTTACATAGATTCGCTTAAAACTTTGTGTTCAATTTAAGTGTTTTCATACTTACTAAATTATCACCTTCTTGCTGGAATTAGGGCATCTCCTGGGCACTGGACACTTGATCCAGAGTATAGAGCAGTTGCCCAGATGCCATGTGGCACCCATTTGTCATATCCCGGATTTACAGTCTGGCAATTAGCAAGGGAAATCTTTCTGGATTGTTCAGGGAAATTTTTCTGCCCCAGAAAATATACAACAATTGTCCAGTGTTTTACAAAGTGAATTTGACTTCTTATCTAGGATTCTTTGCCCACTTTTCAAACCCTTGAAATCCAGACCAAGCACCTGGTATAAAAGCAAGCCATGGGAGAAGCATATGAATTCACAGGGACCGTATGCATGTACAAGGCTAAGTTTCTATACAAGTGTTAGAAGGGAAGTATTATCTCAGGATAGAGTCCCAGTGGAGCTCAGCACAACTTAATAAGATAAAGAAAAAGTTCAAGAAAAAAAAATCCGGAAAGATTTTGAAAATGCTTGGTAAGGTCTTGTTCTGTTTATGGCTGTGGTCACTGATAACACTTATGCACCTTGGAAAGTGAAGCTGATGCCATGTGCCTTTAGAAAGCAGCTCTGAAAACATGATGTACTGACAATATCTGACTCCTTGCAGTTAATCTTACAAAGACACACATTCACGGAGACATTTGTTTAATTGGGAATCCTCTGAACTCAATTCATGTCTGGCTCCTGTCTGGTTACATAAACCTAAATAGACATGAACAAATTGAGCTATTTGCCAACTCAGGACTCAGATCACTAAGAGTCATAAAATCTAGTGTCCAGAAGAGTCTCAATACCAGAGTCCAGCACCAAAATTGGACCATTCTGAGAAGAATAATATAAAAAGGATTACTTCAAAGCCACTGGCCATGAAGAAAAAGAACATTGACTATTGGATAATGATGCAATCTTGAACTTTCACACCACATCTCAGGAAATATTACTGCACTATAATTGAGTTCATCAGGTTCCATGAGCATGCCCATGTTTTCTTCTCCATTTCTCAAAGATTTTCACTGGTATGATACAAACGACTCTACTATCTACTGGGAGGTTTTCTGTGTTTATCTGAAGCAAGTTCATCTCAATTTTTATTGCATCGTTGTTTGTAACTTTTTAGCTTTCAGATCGCCCCTAATGAAGACAGTGGCCAGAAGAATATGACTTATGTACCTTTTATAAAGACAAAATGAGAGGCAATTTAAGGCTTCCTCAATTTTGTTTTAGTTTTTCACTTTTCTAAAGAAAACCTTTTATTCAACCCTGATGCCATAAAAGAAGGTGATGTCATAATTTATGATATTAAACTTGTTACTAAAATGTCATTACACAAGTGATGTTTTAATTGATGATGCTAAACTGGTTAGCAGGAAAGTGTCAAGTGTCACTTTCATGACATAAACTGCCAGTTATGATTATATAATATCAATTATTCTTTGGAGAACTGCATTAGATCAATTACATCTGAACCAATGTAGTTGGGGCAGGTTCATATTTTTTTAAATGCTGTTCATCCAGTTCTCATTATTAGGAGTAAAATATACTTCAGATGCAGTTCAGACTTTTATAACTCTCTCCTTGAAACATAATACCTGTCTTTCTCATTTGCCCTTTTAGATGCCATCAAATCAACATTGAACTAAAAAAAAAAAAAAAACCATGAGACAAATTCTATAGCTTTAAGAACTTGCCTTGTTCTGCAAACATAAAAACCCCAAAGTTTGAGATTAAGGTAAGCAAAAATAAAAAACCCATAATTTTAATAGTAGGCTAAATATAGAGCAGTAGGATTTGCTGGCAGAATGTTGGTTACTATGAGCCCTGCTTTGATGCTGGACCTCCTAAAGCTTTAGTGTCCAGCTGCTCTCCAAATTCCTCTAAATCTTACTTAGGCACAGAACCAGAATATATCTGAAATAATATCTGAAATGCATGCAGCCAGACCTTAAAAACTTAATCCCTTATAGGGGTAGTTACAAGTAACAGCATCAAGTTTATTCACGTATAGTATCTGGGTCCATCAGGAGTAGACAGGAGTTGCTGCTGATGCTGATCTGATTGAGCCAGTTTATAACATTTCCCTATGTTTAAGATGCACTCTGCTCCTTGCTGTCAGGGGCACATCTCTGGCTTAATGGCAAATATGTTCAGAGATATCCTGATAACAAGTTAGATGCAACATAACAGAATGAGATTTTTATGGGAATTTCCAAGCTGAAATCTCATCTATTTTATAGAAGAATAGGTACAGTCCCTTTAATGAGAAAGAACACAACAGTCAGGACTATCTCTTGGTCAAGACTGTTGGATTTGTCTGAGTTTAAATAAGAGGATTGTTCCCACAAATTTCACTGTTGTAAAATGACAAAAAATGGAAAGGTAAATTATGTACTTCCATGCAACCACAATGACCCTGAGGAACACTGGGGACTCCAAAGTCAACAAAATTTGGCTGCTAAATAAGCCACACTTTTACTTTCCTGAACAGCTTTGTGCTCAGATCAGAGGTGTTTTATGATGGAAGATGGATGTGGATGTAGCTTAAAGATCATAATTCCTTTTACTCTGTTACCTGTACAAACTCCAATCAGATCAGATGTGTCATTTCTTGGGAAAAATCTTGGAGGTTTGATCAAAAGAGTTGCAGGAGGTGATAGGGAGAAGCTGCAAAGAGGTAAGAGAGAAGTGCACTAAGAAATATTTAGAAACACAAGTGATTTTCATTAGGTTTAGTGGACCTGGTGGAAATTTATCTGCAAGGCAAGACTTTGAAAACCTACCTCATGATTTCATCCATGCAAAAAGAATCTGTTGCCTCCTTTTAGGTCTCTTGTTCCCTACACATTTTTTGCTAGTAATGGATTTGGGTGTTTTCCCATTTCCCACTTCTTTCTGACACGCTTAATGGTGATAATTGATCTGAAAAGTGAAAAAACGGAAAAATTAAAAAACAAACAAACAAACAACCCCTCCCCCCCCCCAAAAATTAAAAGAAAAGCAGGAGAAAAAAAAAGAAAAAGAGGTGTTAAATGTTGAATATCCACATGCATCAGTTGTTTTATTACCAGCACATGTCTAGGTTAAATTTTACCCGTCAGATTTTGGGGACATAAAAATTTTATTAGTTATCAAATCTTTAGTGCTAGATGGTGAAATAATGCCAGAATTATTAATATTTATCCCCTTAGCCTGCTTTCACATATTCTTTATCCCACAGACATTCTCACTGGAGCCTGTGACTATTTTTCTTTTTTTCCTGATTGGCTGCAATTATTTAAATTACACTTTCAAGGTAGAGAGAGCTTTCATCAGCCATCAAGCAATGCACCATCTCATTCTTTTTTACACAAGTCAAATAAAACCTTAGCATCGAAGAATGCACACTTGTTGACATGCGAAAAGGCTAAAATTCTGTGAGAAAAATGCCTCTTCCAAGAAAGATTAGAATGGCAGATTGAACCTGTCCATCCATGTAGTTGCTGGGTCATGGAAATACGCTCTCAGCCCATGGCAGTACTGATCAACCTGTGACAAAGCTCCATCTTACAAAGGCAAAATCCCTTCTAACATTTCCTTGTAAATGAAAGAAGGCATCCAGACACTAGTGGGTTTCATAAAAGTTATATCATAATTTATAATTGGTTGCTAATTAATGTCAGATCACAGTGGAATTCCTATGGAATTACAGATTGGAGCCTCTTTAATTACCAGTTTATAATTATAAATCTCATTGGAATGAAAACAAAAGAACTGTAATAAATTATGATGATCTGGGAAGATCATCTTTGACTGATAAAATCTCCATGTATGTCTCTTAAGGAATTATAGAACAGTAGTCTTGACTTGGGGCAAAAACCATTTTCCATGATGCAGGGTTCCCTTTCCAACATTATGCAGAAACTAAAGACACAAAAATCTTAGACATTGTTTCACAACTAGACCAATTACATCTTGTGAAATTAAAAATACTTCTAAGGCCTCTTAGTACTACATCCTGCAGTCTGTGTACCTGATAGATCACCAAGGCAGGACCTGTCCCACCATTACTTTGTGGTTTTGTCCTTCTCTATTGCTCTGCTTTCAAAGAGCTGTGGAACTAAAGCTGGTGTGACACAACCTCAATGCAATTTTATAGCAGAGACCTGAAGCTTTCTGTTGTCTTGATCTATGATGTACTTGAACACAATCAAGGATGAGACCATTAGTACTGTGCATGTTGACTGTTAATTAGATATACCCACAGCAGCCTGTCCTATGTTCTTCTCCACACGTCTGGACTTCTCTAAACAACTGTGGGTGGAGAATTACAACTTTAACAACTTCACACCAGGACCCTACAGAACAAAAGCTGATGAGTCTGAATGTTGTTATGAATCTATTGAACCATCTTTTCCTCCTTTCAGTATGGCCTTGGGGTAGCTGAGCTGAAACAGAAGTTGGGGTGTCTGCTACATGGAAACAGCCCTGTAAGAAAAGTTCAGAAGCAGAGGACCTCAACTCTGCAACTAGTACAAAAGGCAGGTAGAGAAGGTAGCCCTCTGTCTCCCCAGGGCCATCGTATCATGGGATCCCAGGGCTGACCCATGCTCCACATCCTCACAGCCATCTCAGCCACAATCATTATCTCCAGAACTTGCTTGGGACAAGGAAAAAGATACTGATTTGATTTCAGTAATGGTATTCATAACTGACTTGACTTCACTGGTGAGCATCAGGTTCTGAGCCTCAAGAGCTTGTTTGTACAACCCAACAAGTTCAGGCACTTTCTCTCACTCTCTGGGCTGCTCATTACTGCCTTCAGCCATCCTCCTAGGATGTACTTTTCCTCCACATGGAAATGAGCAGCTCATATGTTGAGGCCCTCCTTCCCTGCTTTTAACAGAATTGTTTTAATCTGTTCCTTGAATTTTCCCCCAGTCCTCTCATAGATCTATTTCTTTGTGCCTTTGAGCTGCAGCCCTGTGCTTCTCCTTGTGTCCCACATACAGCTGTAGGAATCTGTAAACCTGCCAGTGAGCACTTTGTAAAAATTTTTTGTAGGTTTGATGGGTTTCACTTCGCAAGCCAAGAAACGAAGACTTATGACATAATTGATAGTAACAAACTGAGAGAGGAACCATGGCCCCTACCTAAAATAAAAGAAAATCACAGGGAATTAAAAGTCATGATATGAAGAATTACAGAGAGAAACACTGGGAAATAAGAACAAACAATGCAGGCTACAGTGGAGTTAAACCAGAGATGAATTTGGCTAAATAAAATATAAGAAACCTATTTCCTGTACTAATTACTCCACTTCCACTTCCAGAGAAGCATAATGTTGGCATCAGCCTCCATACTAAATTGTACCACAAAACCCCAACATTTAACAGTATTTTAGCCCACACATTAGGAAGTTTACCAATTTTTATTTTGCCTAACTGTTGTTTATTTCCTGACCTTTTTTCTTGCAGGTTTACTCGAGTGGAGAGATGCTCCTTGAACATCAGAACTGCTATTCAAGGGCTTTCAGAAGTAGGCACACAATATCATTTGATTTGTTTTTAATTCCACCTTGCAAAATTGTCTCATTAGTAAATCCAGATCATCACAGTCAAAGTGATGCCTTCCCCACATGGACATTGTTTCCCACAGAGCACATAGGTTGCAGTCACTCACACAGGCAGAAGGCCAGCTTGTTTCTTTTCATTCATTTTGTTGGCAGAACAAAGACAACAGCACATTAGCAACAGACATTCATATGGACACTGGAATTAATCAGACTCAAGTTTGCCTTCCCTTAAATCAAAGGGTCATGTGAAGGTGGGGAGAAGAATTTGCAGAGGTATCTTTGCAGGACTGCATTCCTAATTTTGCATGAGATAACAGAGTCCCAGTGCCTTGAATTGCTGATTATTACAATCACCAACAGACATACATATTCAGGGAAAGTGTTCAAACTCTCACATTTGTATTCATTTTACTTTGACTCGACTGGAATCATAAAAGGAATGTGTAAACGAGGAGAGCCTGTTGCTGAAATGAAGTTGAATTTTTTCCCCACAGAAACTTGGGTTCATGACAGCTTTTTGTTGGGCAGGACATTAGCCTTTTGTAATTTATTGCTTTTAGATTAAATCTTGGGAAACTCAATATTGCAGTTGAATGATTAGAGCAATACCCCTTGGAGTAATAAATTTTCTTTGGTGCTATGCATCTCCTGATCATGTTTCCCTTCTAATTACATTTACATAAATGATATTCTGCAAAATTAAATTAACATTCAAACCGTTATGCTGGCAAGGAGAGACAAAAATTAGTTACAAACTTACATCCCTAAAAAAATGAAATGACACCTCGTTCTTTCCACAAACTGAATCATATCTATCCCCCAAAGTGTCTCACATGCAATTCATTATTCTAGTTGGTTAATCACTGACCTAGAGACTCTGCTCCCTCTTTTTCAGAAGTTTAATAGTGCAAGGAACTGCTTTCCACAGGGTGTCATTAAATAGAAGCAATGGTGACAATCCAGATTTGGTCAGCAAAGTGCTTTATTCAGGCCTAGACTTGATTTCTATAGTTTTGGCCACAGTCCTTCTTAGGGCTTCCCTCTTTTGGCTCCTGTGCACAATTCCTCTAGTATGGAGCCCAAAGGCACTTGGTAGGGTTCCCTGTGAACTTAGACTCAGTGCTGCACTGACACTGCCCTGACCAGGAAGAAGAAAGATGTTCACAGAATTCACAGAATTCACAGAATGACTAGGTTGGAAGACACCTTCAAGATCACCAAGTCCAACCCATGCCCTAACACCTCAAGTAAACCATGGCAGCAAGTGCCATATCCAGTCTTTTTTAAACACATCCAGGGATGGTGACTCCACCACCTCCCCAGGGAGACCATTCCAGAACTTTATCACTCTTCCTGTGAAAAACTTTTTCCTAATATCCACCCTATATTTCCCTACGTTCTTGCCCTTCTTATGTCCACATCTCCATGCTGGCTGGTGAGCAGAGCCGTGATTTCCCGGACTGCTCTGCAAATGATGCAGGATTGCACAGAGCAAGGTTTTGCTTGCGAAGATGCAGGACTTTTATCTGGATGAGGAAAAAAGAGTGCCAGCCTGCTGCTCATTCCTGAAGTTAGTCTTCAAACAGCTTTTCCAAGATCTGAAGCTGAAATGGATTGTGCTATATAGTGTGAATTTGCCTAAGATTATTAATTTCCTGACTACTCAATCTATTTTCTCAGTGTTGGATGAGGATCAGTAGCTCTTGCAGAGAAAAATTGTTTCCTAAGATCTACTTGGAAAGGTGTTCTTTTGGTTGTCCCATAGAGATTTGGCCCTTCAGATACCCACCCTCTGTAACGACAGGGTACATCCATCTCCTCTCTCCTCTCACTGTCCTTTGATGCAAATAACAAATCATCAAAATACTCAGGCAAAAACCACATGGCCTTTTCTATCACTGGGCATCAGTGAGGTATCACTTGGTTTTACTTGTTGGTCCTACACACACTGCATTTAAGATCACAGTATTCAGAAATTTGAATCCCAATCTTTTTCCTACCCACCCTTATAGTCAAGAGCAGATAGCATCAACTCTCTATCGGTATCAGTTCTTATGCAAATATACTCAACAATATTGAGACATTAGTATGGAAGTGGGGAAAAAACCCCATTATTTATTGTATGACACAAACTTAACATATATAGTCACAACTGGAACTAAGTCTATCAGCTCTAGTGCAAGTGTGCCTATTTCAGTGTGAGTATATTTTGCAAGTTGTGCATGTTTCAATGGGGGAAAATACAGTGTCTGGAGAAGGGGATTAAAGCAGAAATGTCAAAGTTCCTGTTTAAATAAAGTCTGTGTATATATGAGCCTACTTTTAAGTTTGAAACCTAGATGATTTTAACATTTCAATTTTTTAAAGCAAGGTTTCAGTCAGTGACTGAATTTCCTTCTTGAAACACATCAACATTTGCATTTTAGCATATTTCACTTTACTTGGCAAAGAGAGTGTTGGAGTTTTTTCAGAAATAAAGGAACACTGGGCAGCCTGGCATTTGTTTGAAAACCTAATTTAATTTTCCCTAAACTTCACAGTTTCTGTATTTCTATAGGTCCTACAATAAATAAAGTTAATTAGTTGTAGACATAACATTTAGAGACCATATTTTCTCAAAGTGTTTGATTGCAGTGAGTCGTCTGCATGACAGCTCCCTTTCCAGGACTGCATTTCATTCCTGTTTGCCTCACCCTGGTAAACATAACATGCCAAACACTCTAAAATTTCTGTTAAATACCTCATCTCACAGTGCTGCGGCCCAGGCCCATAACTGAATTCTTTGGCACACAAATGGCTCAGAAAGACCAGGCTGATTTCCATGTTTAGGACCATATGACAAACATCTGTTCCACTGCAAGGAATGCTAGGGTATAACCACAGGTACCAAACACAAATCACATAGGAAATCCTGGGGCAAGTTCACTAACCACGACTCCTGAAAAGGACATGAGACCCAAATTTACATTTGATGGAGGAGCCTGTGCAAGCCTATGATGAACTTTCTGTGAAATCTATGAAAATTCAGAGCAGTCAAGGAGATCCAATCTCCTTGACATAATAGCACCAAACCAGCAGGTACATTTAAAACAGCAATGTTATACAACAAAATTCCATAACCATTTTCTTCTTCAAGGACTTAAAACTCTAGAAGACAGACCAGTATAACTAAAATGTCATAACTAAATTCTACTGCTAGCATTAAACTTTGATTTACTTCATTTCATCAGTCTGTTACATTATTCTCATTATCACTTCCATGCTATTTTTAACCTGTATTTAAAAAGCAACATAGCTTCAAGACAAATGTCATGGAGCACAACAAATGTAAGTCTGACAGAGCCCACAGTGAATCATGGGAGAATCCCTATGACTCAGAAAAACAGTAAAGAGAAATTGTGAGGTTTCAGCAAAGTTACCAAGAATTCATGAATACACAGGTTTGTGACTCAGTTGGCTAAGTTTATCAGACTCCAGGAGCATCGGACACTTCCGTGACAAGCCAAGACCATCTGGCATCCAGATAAAGAAAAAATACATCTATTTGGAAGCAGGGCTCTTCCCAAGCTTTCTGAAAAAGCTCCAAGGTGAGGGTCCAAGCATTTTGAAAGGTTCAGCTCCTGATCCAGGAGACATCTTAGCTCTCTGAACAGAGAAAGGAAAAGAAAAACAAATTTGTCAAGATGTGTCTCAATGACAAATGCAAAGAACACCTGAAGGTATGGCTGATACTTTCTGTTCTTCAGGACAATTGGAAAATTGCAATCATCTTCTATCTCTCAGGAGTATCGCCACCCTTCCACCCCTGCATTGTGCTGAAACCAAAATGCCCAGAGGATGAGAGGGAGTGGCTGTATTTTTGGTTGCTCTTCTTAGAAGGTCTTTTTTTTTGCTTTCCTTGTATAATCCTCAGGGTGTCCTGAGGGCAGGTTACTGTAAGCTGAGAGGACAACACCACAGTGTGTAAAAGGCATGGCAGCAGTAAAGAGCAATTGAAACTGAAGTTGCAGCACCCATGTTTCTCCACTTCTGCATTTCCGATTGCCTGATTTTTTTTGTTGTTGATAGTGTTTGAAGATTGAATGCTATTTGCAACAACAGATGTTAGTGATCTCATTCAGAGCTGAATATCTTTTTACACATGGCTTGGTTGTGCACAAGGGGCCAAGAACTTTGGCTTCAGATAAGCAAAATCGAAAGCTGTTTTAACTGGCACATTGAGTCCATTGTCTATAAACATTCACATTAAGGTAATGAGAGCAAATCTATCAAGGGCATTATTATGCCATGAAATATATTTGCCATCACAGAAGAATGACTCAAAAAGAGGGAAAAAGAGGTGATTATGGAACAGTGGCCTAAATCTGCTTAAAAGTTCCACTAATTATAAGCACACAATACCTTGGGGAATAGTCATAAACGGATGTACAGAAAACATTCAGGAATGAGGAGACTGAATAAAGCAGGAAATTCTTCCAGGAATAAAGCAAGGAAATACTAGAACTTGGCAGCCTCTACCCTGTTTTGATCAGATGGGTGGCAGCAATTAAAGGGCAATGCCATAAAGATTAGTGTTAGGTAGGATGGGACTTTCCTAGGTAAATGAAAAACAACAGACCAGGAACAGGAACACTGTGATACTAATCCGTTTTTTTGAAGCAGTCACAGATTTTTAATGTAAATACCCATAGATCATACCAGAAGGAAACTACCAGGAGATGTCTCAGGAGCTCTTACAAGTAATGTATTGCATGATCTATATTATTATTGTTAGAAGCATGGGAGCTGTGTTCTCTTTGGAACGGTGAACAAAGAAGGTTGAGAAGGAAATGTAGAGTTTCGAGACATGAAGATGCAACTTTTGCATCAAATTGCTTTTGAAGGATTAAAAACTTGAATCAATTGATGTAACAGAAAGGCAGCAAGTATTTGACTTGTCTCAGTGGAAATCCTTGGGAATCTCCCACACCTTTTCAAACTGCATTCAGACTGTAAGAAAAATGTATTTCTCAAATAAGCAAAGACAACAAGTAAGAATCTAGAAATTATTAAAAAGTATCATTGAAATAACCAAGGGTAAACAGCATTAGGCCTTCTAAATATTAACAATGCTACTCTCAGAATCAAAAAACTGGTTCTTTGGCTAGAGTAAAAACATTTGATTGTGTTTTGCTGTGAAAACATTGTGATTTGCTGTACTGTTCATGATTAATATTGGTCTTTCAAAAAGTTGTTTTCCTTTGTGCAATGTAAATAAAGCTTTTTTCCAGTGTTGCTGAAATCCTGGCTTTCATTATGCATGGCAAAGGAGAGGTTGATGATGCTTTATGATCTTTAGCAAGCACCGCAGACATTTCTGGAATATGAAATCAAAAGTAAGAGCAAGTAGCATTAATATGTTCTTTGAGCTACTTTCTCTAATCACAACATGAAAGTTCTTTTTCATTTAATGTATGTGATCTGCATTCGAAGCAAAATAGAAATAATTCTGAAACTGAGCCTTTTTCTGGAATGGATTCAGTGCTGGAATAGAGTCAAAGTAAAACCTTCTTTTCATGACAACTGAATTTGAGTATTGAATTTCTTATTTGATGTGACATCTCATCACAAGATCCTCCAGGCACAGTGAATGGAACACCTTCAAAATATAAACATCCTAATATTACACTTCTTCTGTTTCTCTGCAGTAGCAATAGTTCACTTTCGCATCAACTTATTGGAAGGAAAACCAGAAGAGTCCACTTTTTATACCATGTACATTTCTTAAATAAAGGCAATCATGAAAAGTCCTTCCCTCCCACCAATAACTATACCATGCTGCAGTGGCAATGACACTGCTGCTGCCTTTTACAGAAAGGGATTCTGAACAAAGTCCAGGAAGAGGGATAGTTCTTCAGGCATAGTGGAGCTGTATGACTGCATTGACTCCTGCCAGTCACACCATCAGCTGATTATATGTTTCTGACTTGTGAACTTCTTCAAACAAGACTTAATAGCTGAATCAAAGCAAGAAAATTTCTCAAGATCAGATAAATCTTGGCAAACCTTTATATCTGTGTATCAGTTTGGAAACTACTGATTTTATCCATGTTCCATCATGATGGATAAAACTGACCATACCTCATCCCTAAGTGGCCTTATGAACTAAGTTTGAGCAATGTGAGAAATGAGTGGTGTCAGGATCTCACTGTTTACTGAATAGCAGTGTGACTTATGAGAGAGAGATGACATCAGAAAAGCATCTAATTTTCAGGAGATCAAAAGGTACAGTGCCTTCCAGAAAAGAAAAATGTTTATATCAAAATCAAAGGGAGCACCCTCAAGTTTGTTATTAGCCTAAAGAGTTGGATTAAACATGGAGGTAATTCTGCAGCCATGTTTATTTTAATAAGAGATTAAAGTTGAGATGCCTTCACAGCCTTGTTTGCTGTAGAAATGTGGTTACTTAGAGATACACAAGTTACGCACATCCAGTAACCAAAACACTGGAATTCAACTGTCATTCAACAAAGTTCTTCCTATTTTATACCACTACAAGTCAACCACATTCTCCTGACCATCCAGGACCTTTCCAGACCCAATTAGTACATCTTTGCCATTCCTACATTGCTCTGTACACTCTCCAATTCACAGACTTTTCTCTTAAAACATTTTGTTTCTTCTTTGCTGCATCCTAGCTGGGAAAAGATTTTCTGAATGTTATCCCGGTTGTCTGTGCTGTCATGTGTTCAAACGACATGGAAGGAAAATATTTTTAAAACTAAAGATTGCACATTATTCGAAATGGAAATAATTTGTGCATGCTCAGATGAAGAAAAAGGCCAGAATTCAGCACACTCTTCACAGTGGATCTCCCTGACTTTTCAAAAACACATCATGAAGGACATAACCTGACTGCCTTGCTGTTTCACTCCCAGCAGTGAGTTGCTGATTAAGGCTGAGAATACAGGATTGTGAAATGAAGGAAAAACATTTAAACTGCAGTCCCTCATATTCAGAACAAATAACTGTCTCTGTGCCCCTAGCACATGTGTGAGGGAGTCAGAAACAGGTTATTAATGAAGAAAAACTCCATAAAAATGAGCATGCACCCATCAGTCTTCTGGCACTACAATATCAAGAGGAGATGCCAGTCAAGCAGCTAATATTAAATCTGTAAATCTTTACCTATTTGGGATGCTTTAATCATTTCCTATGAAATAATACCATAAAATCTGATTTATAGCCGAAGGAGGAAGATCCTTATAACCATTAATACACAAATTCAATCAACAGACATTTGCAAATTATGGATTCACTGGAGCTCTGTGTTGCTCCACAGAAAACCAGTCCTGGCACCTTCTCTGCAGAGGAGGCAGCACTTCAGATGATGGTAGAGGTGCAGCTTCATCAGTGCTGCATTCCAGGAAACCTCCTTAAACAGATTTTCTTCAACAGATGGTCTTCTTAATTTGGTACAAGAGACAAGATTTATAGACAATCCTCAGGAACATGGGAAGTCCTTAAGGTGTCAGATGAAGCAATAAACAAATGGGAGAGCAATGGTCTCTTAGTAAACAAATTTTCTAACTTTCCAAGGATTGCTATGATATGCTGGTCCTGCAAAAATATCTGAAAGAAAATAAAAAAAATTATTTAGGGTGGTTTTTTAACATGGAAAAGTTATTTTATTTTTGTTTGCTTTTGCTGCAAATTATTAATGACAGCGAGCGAGATACTTTAGGCATAAAATCCCTGATTTGTTAAGCTTCTCAGAAACAGAGGTCTGCATGTAGTCTATCTGTGCCAGTCCCCAGTACACTCAGAGATGATTGTCTCCTCCCAAGCAATCCTAACTCTCAGCTTCTAACATTGCCTTGTTAGCACTGTGGACTGAACATGGCTGAAAACAGGGACACTGTTCCACATCTCCTCCTCTCTGTCACCACAGATGATTCTGTCAAGTGTCCATCTCTCTCATCTATTCCTGGTTACCATTAACTTTTCTCTTTCCTTTGCCCCATATGTACAACCTCATTCATGTGCCAGTCCTTCCTCTGTGTCCCCAGTTCTAACATCCTATTTTCCTCTCTCCAGATTCATACACACTGTAACTTCACAGTAAATATAAAGGACCAATATCATCCTCTTCTAAGTTTAGGCATTTGCTTGAAATGCCAAAAGTAGAAAATGAGGTGCCCTTTGCATCCTTTATCATCAAGAAAGGGACATGTTTTATGTGGACAGGCTGACTCAGGTTTTAGCTGAGCAGAATCACTCTTTGGAGATGCCTTTTTGGTTTCTACAGAAAAGAAAAAGCTTAGGGTTACTGGCTTTCTAATGCATCACTAAAGTGCTTACGGGGGATAAGTCCAGGACAAATATAGACATTTTTTCCAATCCCTGATTTGTGATCCCTCATCTCTCAACCACTGATCCTTTTTTTTTAAGATTCCAGTTGGTTTGCGTGGTCTGGTTTACATGGACAACCTTATTTTACCTAAAAAGGAATCTTAAGCCAAGAGTTCATGAAGAGATTTTGTAACACTGCTCTCCAGTGTGGAGACAAGGCAGGTGACACGTTCTTTATATATTATTGTAAAATTTTCCAAACAACTTTTTAACCTTTGTCTGTTCCAAAATACAAACTACCTTACTAGACAGACTGATATTTATACTTCACTGGAGACAAATAAAAAAAAAGCAGCAATTGGAATGGTGAGTACTCATTCAGTAGCTGAAAGCAAGAGGTTTTCAGAGAGTTAGAGTGTACTGCAGAGGAGAGCTAATCTTTTGCCTTTGGACATTTAAAGTGTTTCTTTCTCCTACTCCATATTTTCCCTTCTTTCCAGATCCCTCCTCCAGCATGTGTCTGCTAAAGATCTCAGCCTAAGGAACAGAATTGGGAGAATGCCAATCTCCAACTCATCTTGAGAGTTTGATTTAATTTTCCATCCATCCCGACTGCTTCTTTAGCAATGATGTACGTCCTGGCTACCCTGACAAAAGCAGTGCTGGTTTTCCTGTAGAGCACCAGCATGACGGAGTTTCACAGGCAACCTGATAAGTTTACTAGTGGGCCAGGTGGAGCAGCACTTAGACAGCATCCTGCTTTGTTGTAGACATGGAAATCGCCAAAATGTCCATTAATTTCAGTGGTACCAGGAAAGGCCTATAGAAATAAGATAGGAAGGGTAAAAGTTAGGGAATGTGATACAAGTGGGAAGACAAAGCATCAGGATGCCATGAGACAGGATGAAAAAGGTTAGATACACAGGAAGAAGAACTGCTAGGTACAGAAAAAGAACAGTTGCTACGCAAAGAGCAACAGACACTATTTGAAAAGGAATGCAAGGAAATTTTTCAATTATTGTTCAGAAGTATCTTCTCCTTACTGCAAAGGTTATGACAGATGATTCACTTCTTAAGAATGAAGCATCTAGGTCAGAGTGGTTTTGGAGGGTTTGAAAGGAAAGAACAGCTGTCTGTGGCAGGAGGAGCTGGTTGGATGGATCAAACTACAGGTTCTGATGCTTTTGTAACCAACACCTACAAAATCTTTTAAACAAAGAACCCTTATGACACAGAGAAGTGTAAAAGAGGAAGAAAACACATACAGAGAAATGGAAAAAAGGAAATACATAATTAAGGGTTTTGGCTGTTCTCTTTGTTTAATGTCATGGGACTATGAATTTTCCTCATTCTCCCTGAATGAAGTCTCTAACTATGTATCTTTGGCAGCTGACATAGCAGCAATAGCTCCAGTTTGATCACTGTGAACATTGCATTGGCTGCACTTTCAAATCATCTCAGCACCCAGTGGCTACTGATTTTGTTGCCAAAATAGGAGACACGCACTTTCCCACCTTCATTCTAATAATAAACATTACACTGGAAAATACCATTGAAACAAGAATGGTTTTGCTTGGCAGAAACAAGATAAACTGATGCTCCTTGAGCACATTTCACCTTCAGTCTGAATTGGCCAAGCTATAATGAAGTTCTAACTTACAGTCTGTAGTGCACTTGAATGAGTCAGTCATTTAAATACAGTACTGGAGCCCAAATACCTTTTAACTAAATATTATTATAATTTAGGAGTACACAAGGACATGAAAACTTGAGGTAGGGCAGTGATTTCTAGAAAAAATACAATTGGCAGTCAGGTAAAAATATTCACCTCAATCTAGTTTAAAAGCAGCAGAACCTGCACTATTGAACTCCATCTTCCACAGTGCCGCCCTTGACATACACATTTATACACTTCTGTTCTGTACTCTTCAAAAGTGGACAAGCACAATTTACTGTAGGAAATTGAAAATGTAAGCTCTTGGCTAATGTCAGCAACAAAAAAAAAACAAAAGAAACCAAATTGCTTGCCCATCAAAAATACAGCGCTGTGTTTAATGGAGACCACATAGCTGCAGTGGGGAACACACTAAACTGACTTAAGATCCAGCCATTAAATATTCCCTATATTATTGGTATAAGAAAGAACACACCACATGTATGGGGGAGCATAATTTCCTGGAGGCACCATTTTATCTTTAATTTCCATTAGGTCTTTCATGAACACACCACTCAATCCCCTCTGCCTAACTACTCCTGCTGTGCTAGTGATCATAGAGTATGTAATGTCAAGTCTGTCTTCATCAGGACTGGGATCAATTAAAAAGCCCAATATTCAAATTATGTTCACGACTCCCAAAGTGTTGCCACACTTATTCCCTGAGAACAGCAGAAGTATGTCAAACTGTTCCACAGCACATGGTTTTCAGACTGCATTTTGCATTATGTTTTCACATTAGCACAAACCAAATTTGTACCCTTTGCTTTGAATGCCCAGAAGAGCTTTAGGCAGGAACACCCCAGGCTTGGATTGACCCTGAATTTACTGGTGGCGTCTCAGTTAGAGGATGATTCACCCAGTCACATAATTAACAACAAGCTACAATCACTCAGGGAGATGATTCATCCAATAGGTGGGCTGAAAAACTGCCTAAATATGATAATTTCTCCATGGTAAATCTAAAAGATTGTTTTGATTGACTGGGCTATTAATTTAGGGATGTGGGACCTGGAACACAATTACAGGTTGTGTACGGAGAGGTATGTGGAATCAAAGTGTGAAAATCCCATCACAGGGGCAGCCCATACCCTAAAAGTGGGATCAGGAAAAAATAAATTATGAGGGGCACAAAGTTCACAAGCTGCTTCTAAAATGTTCAGCTTCAGGGAAGAAGACAGTAAAAGTTTGTGAACATAAATAGGGATTTTACAGGAACTTGACAAAACCCATACTTTTATAGTTATTTGCACATAATTGCCTGTCACATAATTCACTGCAGAAGAGAGATTCCCTTTGATTCCAGCCAGAACTGGCATGAGCCCAGGCATTTCTACACAGGAAAGGAACCAAACCGAGACTCTTTAATATGGTCTGGGGAGTAAAGGGAAATCTGAGGAGTGCACTCCACTGCACTATGAGTTGAATTTATCCAGCTCCTTGCAACTCTGCTTTAGCTGTGATTGGTAATGGAGACTGACTTTATTCTTGTAAGTTCTCTCCAACAAATAAGCTTTCGTTTTATGTGCCTTCACTGGCTCCCTCTGCCCTGAAACCAGTCTCCTGATTAACGAGATATGGAAAATTTTAGGAATAGGGCCAAACTGGAGGGAGATTTTTCCCTTTGGCTCTTTTCAACTTGCATGAGGTTATGCTATGGAAAGCTGTCCTTCTAGTCAGAGCAAGAAATCCTTGCAAACATTACTGCAGAGTTTCATTGAAATGAAAAGACTGCAGAATTCTTTTGTTGTCTTGAAAATATGCATAGCTAACGCCAATTCATTCACCCTGAACAAAATAGCTACAAA
Source organism: Zonotrichia albicollis (assembly GCF_047830755.1). Lineage (NCBI taxonomy): Eukaryota > Metazoa > Chordata > Aves > Passeriformes > Passerellidae > Zonotrichia > Zonotrichia albicollis. The sequence goes on from NC_133821.1 coordinate 26,284,860, forward strand.
CATTTGTTTTAACAATATAGAGGCCTTAAGAAATGTGTAATTTCACAGCAGCAACTGAACATTTATATTGCAAACGATGACCTGACTTCTAAGCTCCTGTAGGAAACTCTAAAACTGTTTAGCAAGAAGGGCTTTCTAAGCTGAGAATCAAGCTGTGAGAAAGAATAAAAAAAGAGCATTCATTTAAACATTTTCAGAAGCCCCTAAAAATGCCATTTTCACACAGTAAATCCGCTGCACTTGAATGTCTGCTGGCTTTCTGAAAGGAATGCTCTTCACTGGGATGCAGCCTGCTGTGGTCAAGTATGATGGAAATAAAAGTGTTGCTAATGGTGATTGAAAAGGATTCCCACTGCTGCTGGCCAGTGTTGGTTTTAGATGGGCCAACTCTGTCAAATGGAGAGCAACAGGAGACAGTAAACTTTCTCTAAGACTCCCTAAACTTTGAGTCACCTCTTTTTCCCTTCCTTTTAATACCAGCCTACCCCATTGTTTCTCTGCAGAGCTTTATATTAACTCAGTCTGGACCAGACTGTCACTGGAAATGTAAAGATACAGATTTTCACACAAGGGCAACACACAAAAAAGAAATGATCCATGACGATGAGCATTAGCACAGCAGCAAGTCAACAAGCCCAAAATACTTCTACATTGTGGCTTAGATCAAGAAACCAAGTTGTACTCAAAGGTAAGTATTCAGCCATCCGCTTTAACTGGCATACCTCACATTGATGGCAACTTCAGGAGCACGGCTTGGTTGTGTCAGGCCTTTTGGCTTTTTAAGGAAATTTGGCTTTGCACAGGCACACAGAAACTTTGTTCAGATAGTATATGGCAATGCTAAGGTCAGGCAGCAAGGCTGAGGCAGGGAATTTGAGAAATCATGAATTTGACTTCTGACTCCTGAATCTCCATTCCATGCATTAAGCACAAGACATGCCTGTCCTCCTCAGCAGGACTGGACTTCTTTTGATGTATTTTATGTCTCACATGCTGCAGAATTAGCATTGTTCCACTGTGAATTTTCAGTAGTGGATGAAATTTTAACTGGGCTTTGTCACTAATTGCATTGAGTTTTTAGAAGTGTCCTGTACCTTTGGGCTCAGACGGAACTTGGAAATCCAGGTCTTCGGCCACAGTAAAAGAAAATCAACTGATGGCATTAAGGGGAAGAATAAATAAGACAGAGGAAAACCTGTCTTTTCTGCAAGTGGACTTCAGTGGCTTGAGCACTGAAAGAGCAGGCATCACCTGGGCTTTGAAAAAGCATTGACGCTGAGCACGTGTTGGGATGTCCCCTCACACCACAATCTCTCTCCACCGACCCCAACCACAGAGCTGGTAATGCTGCATGGCTGAAGAACTTCAGCCAGCTGAAAAGCAACCTGACAAAACACAATGGGATACTTGGCCCTGCCTCAGCCAAAATTGTTGCCTAACAGCACAACTTCTGCTGTTAAACAAATGTACCAGGCTAGAGCCTCTGAGGTGGGAAGAGTAGGGTGTAGAGTGGGGACAGTAGCAGCCATGCACTTTGTTCCAGATGCTCAATGTACTTTGTTTCATCCAGGTTCTCTTGACTGATCTAACTTAGCATGAACCATGGGCCACACTAGCATCTGAGAGTTTCAGCTCTGTTGTGCTATTTTTACTCACTTGGTATGCCTCAACCAGAAGCATAAGACAGAAGATGAGTCAAAACTTAGATGCACTCTTAAAGGCTATTTTGATGGCTGGAAAATACTTTCAATTCAATGTACACAATCCCAGCAACAAGGCTGGCCCTTCTTATAAGCTACTTTCTGTATATTATGAGCATATTAAAGTCTAGAAGACAATTTCACAGAGCACAATGCATGTAGTAGTTGGTTCCTCAGTCTTTTTGACCAGTCTAGTTCTTTTTTGATCAGTCTAGATTAGTCTTCAGCAAAATGCCAAATGTTGTGGACCAAAGGCTCTAGAGAAAGCTCACTTTCAGGCCTGTAAAGACACAGCAATTCTCCAAGTTTAGTTGCTTTTTTCTCCCCTATACTCTCACAGGTGTCTACTGCAAGCAGTAATAATTTTTGTGTGACCTTTTATCATACACTTATCATTATGTCAATGGCTGAGAAATACAACTCCTGCACCTCGTAGGTATTCATTCACCTAATCCCAGTCTCTGGTAAGGTCCATTACACAGCTGAACAGGCATCCAGCCTTTAGTCATTCTGTGCTACATGTGAGTGGACCCAGCCTGTTCTCCCTACCCATGGATGCTGGCGGGGTGACTCAAAGTGGAAGGTGCAAACAAATGGGATGCCAAGGAAGATGTAGATTGGACAGAACACAGAAGACTAGAAACTGTGGTGAGCCTTGCATTTTGGAAGTAGAGGAATGAGTGCAAGGCACTGTGCAAGGAAAGAACATAGGAACAAGTAAAGCCTTTTACTCTTGATCAAAAAGCATGGCACTACTTCAGTGGGTTCACAGTCCTGCTTTCTGTCTCCAGTCACCAACACATTTCCCAAATTGCTCATAGGAGTCCTGGCACTGAGCAAAGTGCCTCCCAAGTCACTAAAGCAAGGATGCATTGGGCATGTATTCATTGACTAGAGAGAGCAGCCCTCACCCTGGCTTCCAGGAGGCTCCCAGGTCACAGAGATAATAGGCCTGTGGGCACAGCTCCAACACACCCTCCAGAATATGTTCAAATTTCAACAGAAATTTATTCAACATTTCAACAGAAAATGATCATGAGAGGGCAAACAATGCAGTTCTAACAGTGAAGATAGGGTCTGCCACATCCTGGTAGCTCTCTGCCCCCAGTGCTGCTGGCCTGCCTGCTCACACAACTGGGCAGGAGAGCAGGAGAACATCGGTGACCCTGAAGACTGCTGGATCAAAATGGCTGTGAACCATTGGCCAAGATGTTTTTCTGGTTTTTCCCCTCTGTAAATCACAGAAAATTAAATAAGATGAAAATAAAATTAAATAAAGACGGAAGAATGGCTGGAAAAAACAATTAAGGAGCTGTGGCATCAAAAGCCCTATTTTATCTGCTTTGTCATATTTTCTCCCGACTTTTTAATATATTCATTACACTTAGCATACTAGAGCCTCATCTCTATCCTGCAGATCTCATTGAGCATCCAAGAGCTAACTCAAAATTACCAAGTTGACAGTGTCTAAAGAGGAAAAGTCTGCACATTTTCTATTTATTCTACCAGTTAGTTATTCTGCTCTTTTCTCCCTCTGATTGCCTCTTCTTGCACTTCCAGATGCACTCATCTTAGATCCATAAAAATGTGAATTACCCAGACACTAGAGTCAGCAGCCTAGTCTCAAATGTATGACTGTTTTGACAAGAAACGAAACATGCAAAAAAAAAAAATCCTCTATGACTTCTTTCTTGGGCACAACAAAATTTTAATGATTATTTTGTTTCCTGAACTGCAAAAATTATTATAAGTTAAGACATAGACTAGAACTTGACTTAGTGACTGTAACAACCTCCTTAGGCCTCACTTTTTCCCCCAGTGAAAACAGGGTTGCTGAGCTACTCAGAAAGAGCTGCGAGTGAAAACATCTAGGTGAAAGACATCTTTGTGCTATGAAAGTTCTGCTTATATAACATAAATAACCTTATCATGCTTTTAAGACACTGAAGGGGAGCAGCAGTATCCTATTGGAGGTACCAGCAAAGATGAAGTCACACGGAAGAAATAGATAAAGATGGGATGCTACTAAGTAAGAGCTATGCTATCCCTTATCTCATTTGGAATTTGGTGAAGGGCTTTCCAGATTCCTGCTGTGAATTTGTCTCAGTGTTTTTTAAGGGCCCTTAAAAATGTCATTTGTCACAGAGTAAATCCTGGATGTCTGGTTACTTTCTGCAGGGAATGCTCTTTGCTGGGCTGCAGCTTGCCAGGGGTCAAATATGACAGAAATGAAGTGTTGCTAATAGTGATTGAAAAGGATTCCTACTGTTTGTGGCTGGTTCTGGTTATTAGAAAAGCCAAATTTGTGGGACAGAAAGCAGCAGGAGTCAGTAAACTTTCCCTAAGACTTACTAAACTTTGAGTCACCTCTGCTACCAGTGCCATTCTGTCAGACCTATTTGGAGAAAACTGATATTATAATTACTAATCTCAGCAAGGGCCTAATGTGCAACCTGAGGCACTCCTCTGCCAGCCATATAATTATGGATGGGTTGGAGAGCCCTGCAGGCACTGCCTCTGCCCCCCAGCCCTAAAACTGATAGGATTAGGTTTCTGCTCTGCCCAGGTTGCTGGGGACAGGTAAATGAGCGGCAGAGCTGCTGGGCTGCCACGAGAGAAAATTAATATTTTCAAAACTGCCTGCCTGCTATTAAAGGTTTGAATATGACCTCAAAACAACTACTTTTCAGACCCTTAAGTGGTGGCATCTAGAGGGCTGTTTGTAGCAGGATTCACTCTCCTCTCAGGCAACAAATACTGATGGCTGAGAACATTTTTGTTTTGCTGCACTATTTCATCCACCTCTTCCACACCCTAGAGTTTCTGTACCCCTTGCACATAAAATCAGTTTGGGCTGTGTATAGTTTAATTTTATCCTCTACAGTCTCTTGTATACACTGTAAACACATTTTTTTTACACCCTAGGCACCACTTACTATCAACAAGGTCTGTGCTTTGAATCTTTGTCCACCAAAAGGAGATAAACCACTGATTTTAGGAAGAGAAATGGGTCTAAATTCAAGTAGAGTGGAACAAGGAGCATGCACTTGAAACAAGCAACGTGAAAAGTGAACCCAGATGAAGGCCACAATGTTGTAAACCTGTATGTAGATACATGCTGACTTAGACAAGTGAGTAGTCTTTCTGCAAAAGGTGATATATCCTTGCCCAAAATTAAGTGCAGATAGAAACCCTGTGCAGGATCAGGCCTGGAGGACTGGACTCTCAACAGACCGATCACCTCTCCGGAGTTGTGAGCAGGCTGCTGCCCTATTGAATTCTATAGCAATAGAGGGGGTTTAGCACCTCAGAGCATCAAATTTCCAAGCTTGGAAAAGACCTGGGCTCTGGAATGGATTAAAGTCACATGTGATGTATTTAGAAAGGCCTGAATTCAGTTTCAGTGCTCAGTAACAGCAACCACCATTTATTCTGGTTACTACAATTCATTTGGACAGTGTTTACAATATCATCCCCTTCCTCCATTATTAGACAAACAACTTTGATAGGTAGCCTTTTATTTTTTACAGCATTTCAGAGCAGAATAAACACACAGCCTAGGTTATTTATGGAGTGAGCTTTCTGTATGAGGTGCCTTTGCCAAGGAAGTGTGAATTCAATAGTGCACACGCTGTGTATATTCAACCAGACAACAGTGACCCAGCAGTCAGTGAGGAAGGGGAGAAAGGAAAAACACATGCAAGACACCATCTTCTATATGTCATGTCATCAGAAAACCCTCCCCATAAACATTAGGGAACTGTGTGCCAAATGTGTTTTCTTGACTCAGAAAAGTGATCAGAACTGATTTACAGGACTTTTCCTGTTGGTCGGGGAAGTAAAGGAAACACCTGAGGCTTCATTTCCCTGTTTGTGCTTGTTCCCTAGGAAATGCCATGTCATTTGTTTGGGACAGTGCAGCTGGCATTTGGTGGACATGAGTACTGCAGATGGTTATGAAAGGCAGTCTCACTTGAACTGTTTTCTCCTAAAAATGGAGATGAGGTTTTTTAATTGAAGGAAAATACATTCAGAGGAAAGGAGAAAGAACAAGATAATCAGGTTTCATTTAACATACTTTTGTCATTTGCTAATGCATAAAATCTTTTCTACAGGCAGGCTAACAGAGGACTTAATTCAAAATTCACGAATTCTGATATCTTTCTTATATACAGCACATAAAGTATGGGCTTTATCACTTCAGGTTTTTTTCATTTTTGATTCTTTATCCCACTAATAATTTGGGATTTGAGATGGGTTTGCAAACCAAAACCACTACAGGATTATACAGCAAATAGATATCACCATAGGAACATTGAGTCACACTCAGAAGCTCATGGAAGAGTTGAACAGTTGCAGTAAGTTTAACTGCATGCATATTTTTAAGTATTAACAATGAACTTGTTTTATGCCTTGATTTTGACTAAAACACACCTAAAAGTGACCAATCAGCTCTCATCCACTGACTAGACCTCCAGTTGCAAATTCTGAGACCCCAGCTCACCCCTAGACCCCTATACATGCACATAATGAGTCAACTCAGCACATCAATAAAGAGGCTAAACAGCTTGTCAGAAAAGAATCAAAAAAACAAACACACTAAAAAAAATAAAATAAATAGCAATGATTGCAACTTGGATGAGGTTGTCTTCTGGAATGAATGAAATTCAAGTGTTTACGGCATGTTCAAGATGGGAAGTTGATTTGAGGTCAGAAAATTGAAGAAAAACTTCAAAAGCTTCACTCTGTCAAAGACTGCAAAATATTATTGTCCTGCTCTGGGGACAGGTTTCTGAATATGACTAAGAAGTTTTGAAAAACTTTCTTCTGGCTTCCATAAAAAATTGTGTTCCTAAACACAGATGAACCAAAAACTACACTCTGCATTGTTAAAGAGCAGCCAGTATTCCCGTTTATTGCAAAGCACTTTTAAAAAACATTCCCTCCATCTAGACAAGATCAAAAATGATGTTGCTTGTTGCTGTAATGTAAAGTTAAATTATAATGCCAATTTCACATGTCATGTTACAGGAATGATTGATATAAATAAATCTGGAGCTGCTTGATAAGAAATATACAAACACATCCCTTCTCTTTCAGAAAAGTTCTTACAAGCCAAAGCCAAGCCTCTCATGTTTTTTATCAGATCATTCCTCATTTTGTATATTTTCCCACGACTTAGTGCATTTTTTAATAAAAAGATAAAGTCTTTTTATAGGATAGACTTCTTCTTGCACAGTTAATACTGGAGAAAACTCAGGTCTTCTTTTAAAATATTTGATATCAGACTTGATACATCAACAAATACGAAGTAGAGCAACAGAAAAAGATTAGCTTGTGTCAAACATCAATGTCTCTGCTTCTAAATTATTGCCATATATAGCACAGCAGCACTTAAGAGCCTCCCACATGGCTCCTTGCACTAGACCCTCCCAACAGAGCTGCCTAGGAAGGTGCTGTCCAGATCATTTCAGGCTCAGAAACTCTGATCCCTTTATCTCCAGATCTATGAGAAACAGAAAGTTCCAACTCAGAAATGAAGAAGACTGGCAGGAATCAATGTCGGTTTATCTGGATGTCAAAAGTTCCTGAAGTAGCAACATTCAATGTTAACCAATATTTTGGTCAGCTTGTAGCACCTGCAATTTAATATTCTGATGCCATCTTCACCTCTAGATGATTAGAGCAAGACTAACCTTCAAAGCCTGGTCATTACTCTGTTGGAGGATCAGCTTCCCTCAGAGCTAGACACTGTCCCATTAAGAAGACAGAAAAAAAATCAGCACAGAGAACCCTCTCAAAACTTGTCACCTTTTGTGAATACAGATAATTTTCAAATTAGTCCCTCAAAACTGAAACATAGTACTTTTCCTTACGCATTTCCCTTTGAAACCAACTCTCCTTGCAGACAGCATGGTTAACAGCGTGCCATTCTTCATCTGTGTTCTTACATGAAAAAGAAGCAGTAGAAGACATGCAAAGGCACAGGCAGTTATTCTTGACAGCAACCAGCTTTACTGATTTCTCAACTGGCCATAGCATGCACAGCTGTGCCGGAGTCTGAAATCACAAAGAGGTGTGCTTTCTTAAAATAAACATCAACCTCAACTCCAAAGACTCCTTGGTATTACTCACTGCAGCTGTGGTTTGCTATGGGAATATTCCCTCCAGGGAGGAGAGTAAGTCTGTGAGGGAATAAGGCTGCCTTGGCCAACTTCACAAAAGACCTGGCATAAAGAGCTTTTTAGGGGATGGACCATGTACAGCAGGAGCTATGACCTAAATAAGAACATGCACCAGAAATTTGCAAGTGCTGTCTCCAAGGAGACAGTTACCGTCCTTGAGTAAAAGAAAACCTAAACATTATTTTGAGCTTCCTACCATCTTTCCTCTACCACGTCATGAGCCAGCACTCTGGAAGAGCATATAGCTTGAAACCCACCTTCCACATCCCATTTGTGCACCAACAGGTTTTGTCTTCGAGACCTGGGCAACTATGTCTTCTGATCTAAAAGGGAAGGGGGGGGACTTGTTTACAGAGGGAATTACTTCCTCCTTCAATGAGATGAGTTGCTCAGTGCTGACTTGTTTTATTGCTTTTAAATTACAATGTAATTTGTCCAAGCTTGACATCTGCTTTCACTAGCTCTCAGTATTTGCAAAAGCTTTTCTAGAAATGTGAGGGAACCACTTTGGAAAAGCAAAGCTTTCACACCTCAGCATACATAATTATAGCACAAAAGATTTAATGCTTTTTTTTTTAATCTCCATATTCAACTCTCAGTTCAGGTTTCTTAACTAAGACAAGTCTATGAAGAAATGCATCCCTCTTGTACCATATAAAAGTACATTTGCTGCTGTGGCAGCCTAGACCACTATTTCAAACACACCATCATAGCCCTGTCTCACACGTCAGACAAAATCTGTAGTTTTAAAACATCAGTTTGGGGAAAAGACCAAAAATAAAGCACACCTTGCTTGTTAAAATGCAAAGCTGTTGTCTAAGTAAGCCTGTTTTCTGTACAGAGGTGTCATTCACTACTTCTTTCCTAGTTTAGGAAGAGGCTATTCCCCTAAAAGAAGGGAAAAGGAGGACCTAGAATACTTTTTTTCAAGTGCTAGGAGAGAAGTGAGCTATTAACTGAACTGTCACACCTTCAGCAAAACAACCCAGTGGGATGCAGTGGATACACTGATTTATAACTGTCCAAGTGTGGTCGTTTACCCCTTGCTGTGCTGAGGGTTCTGAAGGGTTGTATTTTCCTTTAGTTTATTTTTGTGCATGTGTGCCAATACACAAACATGCTGCTATGTGCTCATGGAAAAATTAATGCTTTAGCAACATTGTCCCTTCTGAACCTACAATCAGAAGCACAGTGTGAGAAATTCATGGAGTTCAATCCTTGGAGTATTTTTGAATCAATAGTCCCTTTATTTATATTGTAGCTGCATTCCAATTTATCACTTGCAAATATCCTCCATAATAAATAAAGGAAGGAAATGGAAATATTACAGTGAAATTGCAATAATTCAATGCTAGTTCTGTACATAATAAAGTTGCAGAGGGAATCTGTGCTTTTTTGGTTGCCACTAAGCATCAGCAACAACTGATGGTCTTAAGTTAACAAGCTAATATTTCATCCATGGATACCAGAGTGATAATGGCTAAATATGCCAGTCGAGGGAATGAGCACATGTGCAGCTATTTGCCTGACACAACTTCTGCTGTCATGGCCTATTAAAACCAGTTTACATGTGCATGTCGAATTTGATGAATATGTATGTGACCTCTTTCATAGCTATCACTCATTGGACTCTAGCCCTCATGGCAGAAAAAAACAGCACCTCTCATTAAACACAGCTTGAGTTACAGGCATGTTATGTTAATATTCCTTCAGAACTTTAGGGAGTTTTCTTCTCCTTGTAATAAATCTTCAGACAAAAATAATTTAAAAGTATAATTTAAAAAAAACCCACAACACTTTCCTATTTCTCTCCTCTTTCTCTTGGTGAATGTGCTTTGAAACTCTGCTTCTCTAGCAGAAGAGAAGGGACATGAGTTTGTAGGTGACATATTCAACTGACAGTAGCCAAATGCAATTTCTCTTATATAGGGTCTTGAGCAGAATTGGGTATTTAAAAAGCAAAAACCACAATAAAACCAGATGAGATATTTTTAGGTAAAAAGGGGATTGTCTATAGTAAACCTCATATTTGATGCAAATGTAAATGGTACTATGTATTGCAGTCTAAACATATGCAGTGAATGTCCAAGCTAACCTGCAGCTATCCTACGTTTTCTGCATCTAGATTGGAGGAGAACTAGAATTCTGAACTACAGTGCTACAGAAAGTGCTTTCACCAAATTTCCTATAGAAATTGTAAAACCCCAAGAGGCAAAGGAAAGCATCCAAGCTTTTGGTGTTTATGAGAATCCAAATGAACCTTTGAATTTTTTGAGGTTTCTTCATTGCTGTTTAAAAAGCATAAATTACAGAGTAAAAGCAAGGATGCAGCCAGATTGTGCAGTGCATATATGGCAAATATTTACTCACACAAACATTTCCAGTCCATCTGCTCTGCAGATAGAGTAAATATTTCCAAACTGACACTTAAGTTGGTAACACCAATCCAGAAAAGACACATCCACATAGGCATTGGTACTTTGTAACATCCGTAACAAAAGCCATATTCTTCTCCCTGTTACATGGATTTGATACACCCGAATGAAAGTAGTAAGGTTTACATTAGTAAACAAAAAAACTAAAAATTAGTGCACTAATTTTTTCATATAACTGGAGGGGTCACTTCTCTTTGATTTGCTATGAAACACCTTTTCTTGTGGCTCATCTGTGTCCCCCACATGCAGATTGGGAATCTTGGTCCAGGAACTGAAAAAATGGCCAACAAGTTTGCTTGACTGCTCAAACCCAACCCTTGACCTCAGCAGGGGCGTGTTGTAAGGTGAGAAGAATTCAGTATGAGACTGAATTGCACTAAATATAGCACTAAATTGATGTGTTGGCATTAGATACTTTTTTGGACTGAGTAGTGTATGAAAGAAAAACAGATTTTAAGCAGAACATTCTACTTTGGGGCAAAAAAGAAAAGAAAGAAGAAAATGATAGAAATTCCACCATGGTAATTTCAACAGCAATTTAAAATGTTCCAAAATAAACCTTTATAAAGACAATCTAATTCCTAGCCACAACAGTTATATCTAAATATTTATTTTGCAAATATCAAAACCTTTTAATTAAAGAAAAAATATTTCACTTGATCCATCAGCCTTTGTTTTTAATTTATTTTACTTTGATTTTTGTATTTATTTTATTCAAATTTTATTAATTGTTTTCTCTTATTTCACAATATGCCAGAAAAATGAAGTATTTCAATGATCTCATATCAATTGGTAGCTGTCCTTCTGCAATTTGTACTCTGGAGCAGATTTTGAAATTATTATCCTTCGTTTTAAGTCAGTCTGAAAAAACTTGGAATTCTTAGAATTTCCATTATCTATTTATGCAAAAAAGTATTTTCTGCAACTGAAAGGCAACAGTTTGGAAAGAAAAGAAAATTGATAAGAAAAAGGAGAGGAAAAAATCCAAGTCATTTCAATATTCAAGTTAGATTAGATAGAGAGATGTAATCTGACTCAGGAGGGACATTTATATAGCTGAAATTCTACCCAAAAACCTTGAATGAAGAAGAAGAACCCAATGAGCCCAGTTATATTTAGCAAACCTGATAATGGAGGGGTAAAATTCCTCATGTGGATAATGTTGTTGGTGCAGCCTCAAGGTGTGAATACAACTTCATTTATAAAACTTGATGTTTTTATCTCCTAACAGGTATATTTTTCCATAAGAAAGAGACAGCAACTCTAGCAATATAGACACATTAATTTTCAGCATATTTTCAATGGTGCAGAATTGCTGATGCTGAAAAAGAAACAGAGAGTTTGAGCAAACTCTTTTCACAGGGATAAGAAACACATTGAGGTAGGGAAGCACTGCTGGATCTGCTGCCTGCCATGGATGAGTCAGATCGCACTCTGGGGACATCCATGAACCAGGAAATTCCTGTGCCTGAATCAGGGTATGGGGTATAGAGAACCTATGGTATAGGTGCTTGTCTTGCTCTCATACTCTCCCATTTGTGCTCTTCCACAGCAGGATTTGACCCAATCAGCCTGACACACTTAACCTAGGGATTGCAGGGCATCCTAACTGGGCACAAGGATGGTGCAGACAAAACTCAGATTTCCTATGTTTTCTTTTGGTTGTTTTGTTGGTTTTTTTTTTTTTGTTGTTTGTTTGTTTTGTTTGTTTTTTGGTTTTTTTTTTTTAATAAAGATATGGTGCTCCCTCACCACATCTGTGCAGCACGCAGTTCCCACCACATCCTTAGCATCCTTTCCAGGCTTTTCTTACACAGTGCTCCCTGGCATATCTGAATTGTCAGTCTTTGCAACATGAGCATGGTTTTGCCTCCTCTACCTGACCTAGAAAAACATAATAAAAACTAAAACCTAACAAAAAATCCAGAACTGTTGAAACATATGTTTTACCCATATAATCCTATGGTTTTCAATTTTCCTAAATTTTGAAAAATAGGCTTACTGCCCTGAGTGGCAGAGAGCTCCAGATCCTTCTTAACCCAAGAGCTGCACTAGGTAATTGCTGTGCCTGGCTTTCATTCACACCTGCTTTCTGAAGGGAAGCCATGAACAATGCAAAAGCAGAACAAGGTAATTGGTTGTGCTCTTCCATTCTACTAAAATAGCTTTTGCAGCAACATGTCCAAAACAGCCCTTAGAATGCTTGTCCAGACATAATCCAGCAACCCCTGCTTTGGATTTCACATCCCTTCTGGACTGCCTGTGCTAAGATTATTTACATGCTCCAAGTTCTATTAGTGAACATCAGAGATGTAGGTACAGTTGTTGTATGCAAAGTGAGCTCATAAATTCCAATTTTTGCAGGTGCTAAGCATGCAAAAATGTCACACAAATTCTTCTAGAAACACAAATGTCAGGAATAGAAGTGACACTGTAAAACAGCTAATGTAAAAAATCCCCAAACTCACAACCCTGACTGATTCAAAGAAAGAACAGAAATAGATACGATTCAAAGAATGAACAGAAATAGATATGACATAACTTATGGGTTTGATAAGGAAAAATACTGCCTGGACACCAGAAAAAGGTGACAAAGAATATCCATTCTAGCTCAGGCCAAGAACTGATATACATGGAGAGCTTTCCATAGTTTGTTGCAAAGGTTAGAAAATGTCCATATCAAATTACAAGGCACATCACAATTTCTGGATCAGCTCCTTAATAAAGTAATACTGAAATAAAATGTTCCTGCCGTATTCCCTTGTGGCCAAAGAGAAGTATCCATTAGGAGTCTCTGAAATCAGATGCACATTTTCCTTTAAATGGACACTTTCTGGGTACACATCAAGATAATTTAAATAAAACTAAATTTAATTCAATAGAAATCTTATCATTCTCATGTAAAATAAAACAAAGAAGAGTTTAAAAGATCCCCAGGGTAATCTTCTGGTACCCACAGTTATAGCTAAACATGCAATCTCTGCTAATAACTCTTATTTACATATATATTAAACAGGTATACCATTAGGAGATAAGCACTTATTGATAGAGCCATGAAGTTTAGTGGTTTCTTTGAACACATATTTCTAAAGTAAGTACCTTACTTATGGTTTAATAGAAATTCTGGTTAATTTAGAGATTATGAATGAGATATATGATTCTAAGAGTTCCTAAGAAGTTAAATCTTTGAAAAAGCAGAAAGGTGCTAGATGTGGGTATAGGAGAAAAAGGTTCTGCTTTTCAAGGGATAGAAAAAAATTAGATTTCAAACTAGAAATATACTCAGCCACTCATTAGGACAAAGCTAATAAAGAGTAAATGCGCAACTTCCAAATAGATCTTGTCTATTTACCAAGAAAAAAAATGGAAAAACATTTCTTTGGCCTCAGCCCCTTCCCCACTCTTTGATATGAGCTTAAGAACACATTGAACTGGATTTTAGAAACCTGAGCTTTACACTAAAAGTGTAAATTAAAACTGAAAGGAGAAACAAAATTAGAATTTTAGGATTAAAATTGAACTTGACAAGTGTGATTACATTTGTTGAAAGAGACAAAGAGAAATCTTCTTGGTTCAAGAAAGTTCTTCTATAGGAAAATGTCTAAAAATCATTTTTCAAAAAAGTTGAAACTTCACTTAGAACTGCAGATTTCAAAAGTTGCTGCTTTCTGTAGGGCTTAGTAAGTGCTTTTAGAAATGCAGCCTTAAACAAAGGCCTTTAGAATTCAAAAACACTTCCCTCTCAACCAAAGTACTTGGCACCACCAAATGCACTCTAAAAAGGTTTATAACATATCATCTAGTGTGTAGGCACAGGTCATGAGGGACTCTGACAAACCAGCAGGACACCCAGAGCCTGGCTGCACTCCAGGGACAGTGACACCTTCCAGGGCTCCTGCGTCCATCACCCAGCCCTGGTGGTCCCTGAGCTGCCTGTACCCAGGATAATCCATTCTGGACATCAAATGCTGAGCAGTGGCATTGGAATCATAGAATAATTAAGGTTGGAAAATTCCTTTAAGATCACCAAGTCCTACTGCAGCTTGGCACCACTGCTATGTTCACCATGAAATCAAGACCTCAAGTAAGGATCTGCATGTTTTATAAGCATTTCCAGGGATGGCGACTTCACCTGGGAAGCCTGTTCCAAGGCTTTACAACCCTGTGTGTGAAAAAGTAATTCATAATAGCCAGTGTAATGCTCCCTTAGCACAACTTGAGGCCATTTCCTCTCATCCTGTTACTCGTTACCTAGGAGAAGAAATCGACATCCACCACACTACAGCGTTTTTTCAAGGAGATGTAGACAGCAAGAGCCTCCTTTTCTCTAGGCTGAGTCTCCCCAGCTCCCTCTGTCTCTCCTCATAGGACTTGTGCTCCAGACCTTTCACTTTCTTCATTTCCCTTCTTTGGACTTGATGTCCTCAATGTCTTCCTTGTAACGAGTGGAACAAAAATTTCTCCTAATGAGTGGAACAAAAATTAGGCACCCTGGCCCCCCACTCCGCAGGTCACTGCCCCATGGCCACGTCTCGACACTGGTGGCTCCAGTCACTCATTTTCTAAGAAAGTAAATTGCTACTTTGAGCCTTAGGAAACAGTAGCCAACTTGCCACGTTAGAGTTTGGCGTTAGCGGCTCTGCCTTCTCCTTTGCGGTAATTCAGAACACAGTCCCCACATTGCCCAAACAGTCTGCAGAATTGCTAGGCAGCCCTTTGTGCACATTTTGCTAGCATGTATATTTGTGCTCTTTCTTTTTAACAGCAGAAGCTGTTCCCTTCTGCCCATGTTTCTCTCTGCACCACTTCAAATGAGATTAAGTTTAGGCAAAGATAGGAGTCCGTGCTTGTGGCAGGACCATTGTGCATTAAGTGAGTTTATTTTGGTAGTGCTGTGTTTTGTCTCTAGTCACTGTCTTTTTACACATAATCAAAACATGAAGATTTATTATAGGGAGCACTAAAAATATAGCTTGAAAAGAGCAAAAATAAAACCACAAACTTGCTGTACAGCTGTGGCCTTAGGAATGCAACTGGATTCAGTCTGCAATGGGGAGTGGCAATGCTGTCAGGTTTCAAATATGACCTATCTGCTCAGGCTTTCAGAAGGAAACCTTCTGTCTCCCAGCATAGTCCATAGGAAAAGGAGGATATTTCACAGCAATCTACCATACCTATAAGTTGGTCCCTAGCAGTAGGTCTGCAGTAATCACCTCTGCTGACAGATACCTCATTATAAGATTCAAGGTTCCATGTGTATTTCTTGAAAATCCAGCATCTAGAATCAAGAAACTTCAGAAGAAAAAAACCAAAACAACAAAAACCCCTAAGGCAACATTTTTGTTTCTTCATTTTAAATATATTAAAACCCTGAATGTTGGGAGAAAAGAATGCACCTTAAAAAAGGATGGCCCCCAGCCAGAACACAAATGGAAAACAACCAAGAAAAAATGCTGTGGGAATTATTCTTGTAAGCTATGAATGCCTTCAAAGCCCGTTTCATGATATTTTGAGCAACTGAAACTGGGCAGCATGACTGAGGCCCATCATCACTACACCTGGTATCATGGACAATAAATCACTATCTCCATGAATAAAGGTTGTTACTTTCTTCGGTGGATAGCTAGAGACCTGATATTCAAACATCTGAAGAATGATTTTCAAAACCAACTCAAAGACAACTACCTGTCTGTCAACCAGACAACCTGCACAAAAGGATTCTGCAAAAAATATTTCCCTATACAGTAATCTGGCCTGTGATGAGCACTCAAGGCTGACAGTACGGGCATCTTCTGTATTCAAGACAGCGACAGCATACAGCCCAGGGACGCACTCCTTGTTTCCTTGCTGATCCAAATAAGTCAGATGGATGATATTCTAGCCCAACTTGGAAATTTCAGCAAGCTGACCTTAAGAAAGAGAGAAGCACATATGCTCTTCAGTGGTCAGCAACTGAACATTTAACATCTGTATTACACAATGGAAATCACTCTTGCCACCTCACAGTTAATCAGCATAAGCTGCACATCTAATTAATTTATCCTCAACTTCTAGCAACAGGAGGATCTGAATGAAGCTTTGCCATGACTTTCAGCATGCAGTCAGTGATATGTGCTAGGCTGGTGAGCTCTATCTTGGATGGTTCTCCTAGACGAGCCTCTCCTTATTAGACAGCTTTAAACAGCAGTGATGAAGAGTCAGAAAGAGAAAGGAGCTGAAACTCCTAAACACACTCCATGTAAAATTACCTGACCATTTAGAAAGATGCAGGTTTTCTCACTGACTGCAATTGAGAGATTTGTGGATCTTGAATCAAAGAAAACAAGTAATTCCAAAACTTAGATTTATGAATGACAGCAGAATACAACTTCCAGAATTTAGTTTATTTCCTCTGTATATTGTTAGCTATTTGTATATTGTCTCTGTATATTGTTAGTGTAGTTTTTTGTTATCCTCTCACTCAATATATGTCTGTAAAGCAAGTATAATGGATGAAGATGTGGGTAAAGCAGGGATAAAATGGACTTGGTCAAAATTACGTAATAAGTCAGGCTTTATCTCTTGTTTTTTTGTCTTGTGCTCTGCAACTGTGCCAAACCACTACACTCTAGAAAAATTTCCATTAAGATAGAAGTTGAAACCAAAGGGAAACAAAATAAGGTTTGAGAAGTATTTGGAGCTTTTATTCACAGATGTGATAGCCTTATGTTGCAATGCATTTGTTCCCTTTGATAGAACATATGTGCTCCAAGAGACAGTTTTCGGATACATACAGCATACATTTCCATTTTTTAATAACTATTTCATAACTTTCAGAAAATGTTGGTCTGGCTTTTTATGGATGCTTCCCAAAGAAGATAATAAAATGTTCATCAGTTTGGCATGGGGAATTCCAAGTGTCCACACATTCTGCTCTACATATGTAATACCAACAGTATCTTTCCTATCCTTAAACTCTGGAGGGAGACATAAGCTCCACAAAACACAGGAGACAATCCTGACTGTTTTGGATTATAGGTTTCAGTCCTAATTTTCTCCTTCATTTTGTCATGGCAAGCAAATTCATTGTGTAAGCTGGCCTTTCACATCTCAACAGCACAGCTGACTTCCTTCAGAGTTTTTTAAACTCACACAAAAGTTATTTGAAAAGTGTTTACCCCAGGCCATCAGGCTCAGACACATCCTTAAACTGGGAAAGGAAGTGTCTGTAGGCACTTTTTCTGCAGGCCCATGTGCACAGAGAAGTGGCTGAAGGCTCCCCAGTGAGAGAGAAGGTGCTTCCATTACTTTCCTCACTGGCCTTTCCACAGCATGGCTGGGCTGTTCAGCCTAAAACATGCCAACAAAATCGTCCATTACAATTTCTCTCTCTCCCTCACTAGACATTGAAGTACTAGCCCTGGTGCAATCCCATACTTTTGAAAGCCCACAGCTGACATAGGCTATATAAGAGATTTCAAGATTCTCTTTCTGCGAGTGGAAAGGTCCTAAAACAGCTTGATGAAGTTGTTAAAATATGGAGGTCTGGGATTTGCACACAGTGATAACATATTAATGCCATTTTACGTAAGGAGCTAACATTCATGGAAGACCAATATTATCTCCATGTAACAGTATATCCCCTTTTTCACAGAGAATGAAAGGGGGTATAAGCAATGTCTTGGGCATGCAGCTTAGAAGATGCACAGTAAAGCTATCACCAGTTTTTTGCTCCCCTTGAGACTGCTGAGTTGCCTTAACCATAGGACTAAAAATGAGAACTGACTTCTCAGGTTAGGGTTTTTGTGTGTTAATAACAAAGAAGGCAGCATTAATGTAAAAAATAAGTTGATACTTCTAATGAATTTTCCCTGAACTTCATCATTACTGAGATGAAGAATCTGTCAGAATTAACATAAGTCAAGTCTGAAGACCGTCTAGTCTACCAGACCTCCTCAAAGCAGAATCAACTACAGCAGGTTGTTCAGGACCATGTACAGTCAGATTTTGAAAAGTTTCAAGGATGAAGGTGCTATCTTCTCAGGGAAAGGGAAAAACAAAAAGCATTTCCTAGCTTTTCCTAACATTTAACAGAATTTCTTATGTTTGAATTTGTACCTATTACATCTTATCCCATCACTGGGCACAGCTGAAAAGACCCTGGCTCTAGTTTCTTTACTTCCTCTCAAGGGGTGTTAACTTAGCTAAGTGTTAACATAGCTAAGATCCTCCCCGAGCCTTCTGTAGGATGAACAGTCCCATCTCTCTCAATTCCTCTTCGTGTGAAGGACATTCCAGTCCCCCCAATCATCTTTGTGGTCGCTCTTCGGACTTGCTCCAGTATACCCCTGTATTTCTCATACAAAAGAGGCCAAAATTAGTGCACTATCATGAAAAGAAACTGAATGATGCCATATTGCCCCTGAAGGCAAGCTTTCAAGCTTTATGGAATATACATGCATTAAACATTGTTTAAAGAGAATAAATAGAACAGAAGAGGTATTTGGAGAAGCAAAAATTCCCTGGCACTTGCTAAAGTGCCTCCTTGTTCTTTCAAGCCTCTCTTGAAATCATGAATATTTTTGGCCAGTTTTATTGTCTGAAATAACTCCTTTCACTTCATTTATTCAGTAGTTTTTTACAATTAAAAAAACCCCTTCCTTTTACCCTTCAGTGTGTTACCCTAAAAATGTTACTGCTATAGAGGGGGTTGTGGGTGTTTAATTTAAATGTATATATTTCCACCACCATATATTAGCACAGTACTTTCCTTCAGCTTCTGCAGAACCATAGTTCAGGCATTATAAGACCAGGTTCAAAAGAAATAATGAACTATTACTGAATGAATCTTTGCTATTTTGGCAGTATGGTTTTGAATACACCTTTTAATGCCTAATTTTCTTGAGTATTTTTACTATTTTCATTGAACATTGTTTGAACTGCAAGCATTTCTGACAAAACAGAGGATATGAGCCTGTGGAGTTGACATGTTTCAGCTTCCTCTGTTGCTGTGCTTTAACCCAGCAGGTAGCTAAACACCACACAGCCACTCTCCCATGGCAGGATGGGGAAAAGAATCACAAAAACAGTAAAACTCATAGGCAGAGATAAAAACATTTGAATAGGATATAAAAGGCATAGAAATTAGGAATAAATAAAAATGGGAAATAAGAGAATGATAAATGAATACACAAAACAAATGATGCACATCAAAATTGCTCAGTACCCATTCGGTCTCTGAGCAGCAGCCCAGGCACAGCTCCCCACACTTTTTTGTTCAGTGTGACATCACATTGGCATCCAACAGCCCTTGGGCCATATTGGGTAGTACGTCCCCACTGTGCCCTCTCCAAGCTCCTTGTGCACCCCAGCCTCCTCACTGGCCAGGCAGCAGCATGAGCTGGAAAAGCCCAATTTAGTGTAAGCATTTCTCAGCAACTACTAAAACATCAGAGTGTTATCAAGATTCTGATCCTAAATCCAAAGCACAGCACTAGAGGAAAGTACCTGTCCCAAGAAAACCAGGACATCTATTCAACGAAAAACTATAACCTATAAGCTCAAAAAATTCTGTGCTTGAGTACCTTACTTGATGAAATCTTAACCACAGCTTTAATTTAAAAAAAACCAAATTAATGTAACTTTTCTGCCACAAAAGAAATACAGACCCAGAGAAAGAAGTGTTTTTTGCTTCCTGCCATGAATATTTCTTTTCAATCTAGTTTGAATTTTTTGCAACAGATTTGCAGAAAATTTTTAAATAAAATAATAAGAGATTTGATTTCTAAAGTTTAAGGTTCATGCAAGAAAAATAAAAATTTCCTGCAAAATGTGTTTGAAGTATTCCACTATCAGGAGAGTTTTATTTCAGTGTCTTTGAAGGTTTGCATTGCAATTCTACATTCCTCAAAATGCCAATTTCATTTTTATCCCTTTTATCAATACTTCCACTGTGTAGTTAAAGGATGTAATCCACAATGTTAGTAAGTCCCTTAAAACAAAACAAAAAAAAAATGCATTGTCTATTCTCTCCTAAAAAGACTGGTGTTCTGTGAAATAGGGATCAAACACCTTGCCATATGATTCACAGAAGCAACAAGTATAAAATTCAGAGTTGCATTGTTTGGTAATCTCTCTGCCTTGCTGAGTCCACAATACACATTTCAAACTGATAAAATGTCAGGAACAAAACTGAATTGATGGAAATTATTCTATTCTTGTAACTGGTACGTAGAAGTCACAGAGAATAATCATTGCAGAAGACTTTGCTGGAAAAAATTGATAGTTAATGTGATCTGCTGCTAAACAAATATGAATTGCAAGAAGGCATAGAGGAAAGCAATGGAACTCCATCCCTGATTATAGTGGAGGACCTATTGCACATATGCATCTGGTGCTTATACTTTGGAAGGATGTTGAAAAATCAGAGAGAATTCAGAGAAGAATCAGAGAGCCTCACAAATGAACAAAAAAATGGAAAATATGCCTGGAAGTGAGAGACTCCTGGTGTTCAATCTATTAGCTTAATGAAGAAAAGGTTAAAGGATAATTTATTAGTCTATAAGTGTCTATTATCAAAGGGAATGAAAATTGGTAATTGATGACTCTTCAATCTAGCTGACAAAGGCTTAACAAGATTCAATAGCTTGAAGTTCAAATTAGACAAATTAAGGTCCAGAATATGGAGCACTTCCTTTTTCTTTTCTTTTTTTTTTCTTTACAGGGAAGACAACCAATTAAAGGTTGCAATTGATGTTCCATCACTGAAAATTTATAAATCAAAGTTGTGTCAACAAAATCATAAAAGGTGTCTAAAGGTTAGTCACAAGTGCTGGACTTCAAGGAACATTCAGGGAGTGGCTTGAGTGATGTTACACAGGCCATTAGCTTGCAAAGGTCCCTTCTATTTGTAAAATTCTAGTAATTGTTCTACCTCAACAGGGTTACATGGACCACATTTTTTTCCTATCTGAACATATAATCCTGTATCAGAGTGCAATAAATGTTTGAAGACCTTCTTCACCATCTGTCAAAAGAACAGTGGAGGAAAAAAAGGCAAAGAAGTGTATTTCCAAAAACAGCAACTTGCAAGTGAAAGAGTGTGATACAAATCCCCTGAGTTGTTACATATTTTTATTGAATAGTTACGAAACTAAATAAATAAGAAGGCAAAATTTAGGTTCTTTTTGGAATAAGTAGCTGGTATAACCCTTTTGATGCTAGAGCAGAGTCTTTGCCTAGGCTTAAGAGTTAAATAGTGATTACATTTCCCTACAGGCTACCTTTCCAAGGAAAACACATTCTCTGTGCACTTCAGTCTTTGACAATAGGATTAAGTATTACTGGCAGACAATACCACTTAAAATGTTAGCTGCATCAACCTCTATGATGACTGAAAGAGCTATTAGTCTGCAGTGCCTCTTTTAACAGGAGGCAAAAAAAAAAATCCTTTATGACCCTTGATAGGGGAAAAAAATACCTAGAAGGCAATATACCTCATCTAGACAGAAAATGTACATGAAAAATGGTTACAACAAGATTATTTACATTCTTTAGTCATTATGGATAAAGTGGATGCATACTGACCCATCTTTCTAAACAACAAATTGAAAATCCTCTGTGATAAAATCGCTCTGCATTGTGATTTCCAGTTCTGTCAGATACTTCAGAAAAATGGCGTTCGCTTAGCATATCTATCTACTCAGTAACTGATTTGTGGTCTTTGCAATTTAGATACTCAGCCTCTCTTTCAACTCCATACATCTATTACATTTGCTACAAATTGTATTAAGTGAGCATGTTCTCCTGGAGAGCGGAACTGCAGCCTGGAGGGCCGGGAAGTCCAGGCAGGTTGTGTTTCTCCTCCACCCCAATGGTTCTAAAGGCTGGCCCAGTTGAATGTGGAGCTGCTCAGCCTGGGGGCTGCTGCTGTGGCAGAGGCTCTGAAGAGGCTGTGAAATGTGCAGTATATACACATCTCAGGTTCACAGACTGCTATTCTGCCATAGACCTTTAGGAAAGGTTAAATTTTTTGGAGACAGTGAAAAAGAATATAAAATGCCTCCATTTTGATACAGAAGGATAAGAAACAGCGAAAATTTGGGTACTTGCACAGGAAGAACCTATGAACTAAACTAACACTAGACTGAGCCTATATTACACTGTTTACCCTGAATGCCACAGAAGAAACATCCTCCATATTGTACCATATTACAGTAGGTCCTCTGGCTAAAAAAATCTTGCCCTACTTTTGCCCTTTACCAAGACAAACATGATGCTTGTTTCTCAGAGTAAACACCTTAGAAAGACAAAGCCGTAAATCAAATCTGTACAGTTCTTCTGACTGATGCTTATGTTATTACGTCATCCTACCCAGAAACAACATAATTGTAGATAATGTGAAGCAGATCAAGTTCTGTAATCTTCTATAAGGAAACAAAAAAAAAAAAAAAAAGAAAAAAAGGAAGAGACCACTGTCTTCTGAATCTATCCTGACGAATTTAGCAATCTGTAACACAGAAGAACAAAATCACTCTATATGCTGCCAGCATTTATTCAGAGGTCACTAAGGATATGTAATGGCTAAAACACACGTGCTACCTGGTATCAGCTGATCAATCTATGGGAATGAATATTGTGAAAACTATCAGAGCAAAGGAGGAGGGAAGAAGAGGGTCATTAGTGCAAGGTGCAATGAGCAGCACAGACCTGCTGATGACAACACTCAGGGGATGCAGTATGAAGATCCCTGGACTGAGCAGTGTCGTGGTCAGAGAAGGATAATAAAAAGACTGGAACATACACCATCTGGTATAACAGAAGGGAGGATGGGAAACATCAACAGGGAGTTATATTTGCTAGGGAAAGCCAGACGGTGAAAGCATTGATTAAGATTATTTTGTCGATTAGGTGGTACACTTTGATTTATGTGCTGGGGAAAGAGGAGCATTTACTATGCAAAGATTGTGCCACCCAGGCAGCTGAAGTGGGATCGGACCTGGGGACGTGGGAGGCTTTAGTGATCTCTAGGGAAGGGTCACATGGAAACAGGGCTTACTTGTGGATTTGGAAGGTTGCACATTCCAGTTTGAAAGAAAAGGAGATGTGAAGATTTTTGAGAGGGGATGTGATTCACCTCATCCTAAAGTAGGCAAGTGGCACGTAGAGGGAGATTAAGGCACAGGAGAAAACAACTGCAAGAGAATATAATTTGGAAAATAATTGTTTGAGAAAAATATGTATATATTCATACCCACCCAGGAACAAATCAACAAGCCATGTAAAGCTTTTAAGCTACTTTGAAACCAAATGATACAATTTTTTTTGCTGATAGATCTGGGCTCTTCGTGGAGCAGAAAGATTAGGCTCAGATTAGAGTCACTCCCAGCTTCTGAAGTCCTCAATGACAAAGCACACCAGGGGCAGTGCAAAGGGTCTAGAATAATATAGCTTATCAGGTAAATTTAATACACACCTCACTGAAAGGTGGCACCCTGTGTGGATAGGAAGCCAAGAAACAAGCCAAAGATTTAAGGGAGAGGCTTGCACAGCACAGTATTATTGGTATCAGTCAATCAGTGGGCAGGATGGGAGCAACATGAGATCAGCAGCAATGCAGAGCCAGTAAATCAGCAGGGGGAAAAGAGCAGTAGGCAGGCACCACCAGAAAAGAACAGGCAGGTTGCCTGAAATAAGTCTCTGAAAATGTTTTTATGACACTGATTCTAGAGGGATGAGCAGTACAGCAGGTTTTGCAAAACCCCAGTGGCACAGCACTGCTCATTTCCCCCACACTGAAAGTGCAGGAAACAAACCCTGATATGTCCGAATGCTGGGAAGCCCTGGAGAAAAAGCAAATAAGCCTTTAGATGTTGTTTAGGTAAAAAGGAAAAAAAAAAAAAAGGCCACAGCACTTTCTGTGCTAAGCTCAGAGGATTTTCTTCCCCCTCAGGACATAGGAAGTATTTTATACTACACCAGAAACAGCATTTGAGGAAAATTCTGTTTACCTGTAGGTGCAATGTCACAAAGTGAAAAATTACAAATTCCCACAGATTTATCCACGAGTAAACACACACACATTCTTTCACAGCTCACAAATCTCATCAGCAAGTGTTGACCAACCTCCTGTTAATCTAGATATGCTGCATACAGGTTAAGCTAGACACAGGCAGGTTAAACAGAGTGCAAGAGGGAGGCAGATACAGTAACACAGCAGCATGGACAGGTATAAATTCACTTCCTGTTCCCTTTGAACTATCTGGGAACTGAATGGGAACAGCCCTAAATATTACAAGTATTACATTTCACTATTCAATACAGTTGTGCTGAATAGAATTATCACCTTGAAATTACAGGGTAAAACTCCCTATACAAAAACAGATTAAAGACAAATTAGACTGTGGGCCAGGTCACTATGATTGTTAATTAGTGATAATGGAAATACAATTAGCATAATGAGTTCCAATTACTGTATATGGAGAAATATGAGCATACTGCTTTCATAAATCTTGGTTCCAGGAAAAATAAAATGCATCTGGTTTAACAAAGCATGCCCTTCTTCTTTGCAAAAAGCTTCCTGGTAAATATCTTTTTATGAAGCTAAACCTTTCTTTTGATGGGTTGCGATTTGAAAAAAAAGAAAAGAAAGCGACAGAATGGATTTATCCTGTCTGATAGCTGAACAGTTTTGTATTAGCTTGGCTTCTGTTTTAAGCTTCCTAGAAAATCTTACCATCTGTTTCTTCAGTCCTGGCTTAAACAAAAAAAGACAAAAATCATAGACCATTACATCAAATGCATTTTTTGTCTTTGAAATATCTAGAGTTTTCCCCCCTTCCCTTTTTCTCCTTCTGATAAGCTGTGAAATTAGAAAGCCAATTATATTCTGATATTTACACAATTAGGAAAGGCTTTTCAAAACCTCATTGAAAAACCAGTTGATGAAAGACAACAGCTTTACAAAAAACAACCACAGCATGTCTGATGGTTACTGCATGAAGAATTGTTTTATTTATTTCCATAGCAGTTTGACACCTTTGCAAAGGTAAGCAAAATCAGGCTGGATTTAGTGTATCACTCACTGGTAAGTTAAAAAAGTGGGGATTTAAATAATGAATTTACAGATGCTGTGGACTGAAGTGCTAATGGAAATAAAGGCTTAATGAAGCCCTACAGACGTGCAAGCTTGACTCCAATCCTCTATTTAACAAGCTGGTGTTAACTATATTGTTGGATAGCCAATTATGAAGCTACTCACTGTTTCCATGTGTTAAAGTGGATTCTGGGCAAGAATTCAAGAACAGGAAAAATTCCAGCTGCATACAAGGATTAGATGTTAGCAATATTACATCTTGTTCCTTTGAAAAGATTCTCCAGCTTTCTTATTATAGAGCAATCAGGCAAAAAGTTGTCTAAGACCCAAAAGGCATGGACAGATAAAGCTGATGGGACATGAGTTGTCCAGATAGTCACTCTGAACGTCTGAGATATTGGGGAGCATTCATCAAAACTACAAAAACATGTAAATGGGAACAGATAGTTGAAGGAGAAAGGGAACTGCTTAAAGACAGCATCCTTGATAGCTGCTAAGCTGCAGACAGAGCAGTCTGCTTGTATTTCCATCATGTCAACAATGTGAAAATTACCTGAAAGTGTAGATGAACTTTATTCTCTCACATCAGCCATGACACTCTGCAGCTACAGGAGAGAACCAACCCAAAACATACCTGTGTTGACAGTCTCTTGTGAAAGCACGCCAGTATCCTGTAACTTCAGTGTTGTCTCTGTCCCCTAATGGTTAATGAGCCATGTATTTTGGCACAACACACAAAGCAGAAGAGACAGTAGGGAAGAACCTGCCCTGGACACCTGCTGAGATTGCCTCAGCTCGGCAGAGCATGAAGCCTTATCTTGGTGATGAGAGCACTACCTGATGAGAACCTATTTGGTTCACGGATTGAGTATGCTCTGCACAGATAGCTCTAAGTAAGATCTGAATGTTTTGATTTTAGCCCTCTAAAAATAAACACCAAAGTCCAAAATGCTATGCATCCTGAGCTTCCCAAGGATATTGATGGCTCACATGAATGTTGTCACCATAACATCTCAGTGCCTTCAGGATACTAGTTAAAAGACCTAGAAAAGTACAGGGAGCAAGTGAGTTAGAAGAACAGGCTGACAGCTTAGCAAAGTGGCCTGTGGAAGAAATAATGAGTAAGTACATCACTAAAGATTGTATCTTGACACATATGCACAAGAAGGCTGAATTCAATGTGTGCAGGCAATCATGAATCTCACATTACCTCACTTTGCAACCTTAGCAAAGGCCATTAAGGGTTGTTGTGTGCTTGGTTATTTTCATCTGTGAAATGAAGATATTAAACAAGATCATTCTGACAGACACTATCTAGACACAATAAAAGGCATTCTCAGTGACAACAAAGCTCACAAGACAAGTGGATGAGTCAGACCAAGGGGGAAAGAAAGAGTGAGACAGAGTTGCAAGACACAAAAAATACTTTTCCTATAATCATATACAGGTCCCAGCACATTACCTGACCACAGGCTTTTCTCACTGACATGTGATACCACTAAGTCAATGAAAAGGCTTTATCAAAAGCATATATATACAATCTTGCTGATTAGATAGGACGCTATTCTGCACCTTTTTATGATAATGACAACCCCTAGGTGGAAAGGGAAGGTGCAGAGGGCCATCGGACCCTGTGCCAGCTGGAGCTGTCAGGCAGACACCAGCAGAGCCCGCTCACGCCCGCGTAAACCAAATGCATCTCCATGTTATTTTGAATTTACAGCATCATCCCTCAGAGTGCAGGCAAGTGTTTCCACAAATGAATGATCTCAATCAGAAAACCAGTCCTGTGGCAAGGGATACATATGGCCATCACTCCCAAGAACAGCTGTCAAGCACTAGCCCTGCCCACTTCCCACTGTGTAACGTCCGTGGCTGCTCAGTCAAGCGAATGACCTTATAAGCCCACACAGGTCCAATCTGAACTGAAAATTATTAGCAAAAACTTGTTTTCCTTAAGACTTCACAGTCTAACAGGGAGAAATTATACACTTGGATGACAAGTGAGTCTAAACAGCTTTTGTTACAGTACTTTTGAGTATAAAATCTCTCTACATGGAAATAAAAAAGCTCATTGGAAAGATGAGTAGTAGACCCCCACTCTCTCTATCCAAAGCATGCTGTTCAATTTAGCCTGTGCTTCAGTGAATAAATAGCACTCCCAGCCATGATGCTCCCCTTCCAATATGCTTAAGTATTGATAGATTGCATCACTCTATACTAAGTCTGTCTGGAACTTGTGACATTTGCCCAGCGAATTGGTAAATGAACTTGGAATATTTGACCCATGTAGATGAGATTACACCTTATTTAGCCTGAATGGACAAGATTCTTTGTTGTACCCAAAAAACCTGACAGATAAGTCTAACCTTTTCATCCAGCTCTTCTGGGTATTTAGCTATGAGGAAAGCACCATTCCTTGATGATTACACTGAATCTCAAATCTCTTATGCATATACATGTATAACTATGTACTCTGTGGGAATCTGTGATAAAGGCAAGTTGGCAACTGAAGGACCTTCTCCCATGCTGCTTTCTGATTTATGTCCACCTGTCACAGAGTGACTGATACAAGTGAAATAAATCTGTTGAGGACTTAAAAGACATTAAACTTGACAGACATTCAAAGTAAGTCAAATACAGCTATTTCATGTTTTATCTTTTTCTGTGCTATGTCTCTAAAATGAGATTAGCTGACATGGTCAAGGGGCAGAGTGAGAAATAAGTGGGCACTGGATTTGGACACAGTCTCCGAGGAGGGGTCCCCTACCCCCCACCTCTGAGTCTCTTCTCCAGCAATACATTTTTCACTGTGATCACTATGCTTTGATCTTGGCTGACATTTTAAACTTGGTAACATTCTCCAAGAGAATCTCAAAGCTTTTAAATTACATTATTCAATGCAAGAAATACCTCTTAGCAATTGTCCTGCTTTGAGCTTTTGAGATATATTTTTGTATCTCAACAGAGCAATTGTGATGTTGTTTATAAAGCCTAAATGTAAGCCTAGACACTGATGGCCAGGCCCATCTTACATAGATGCCGAATGTAGAGGGTTTGCTGGAAAAATACTAAAAGTATACTCACAAAATATTTGTGGGATCTCCTACAATGATGGGGACAATCCAGTCAGTATCAGGGAGACACCTGCAGAAAAATTCTTCAGGACTTTCACAATTTTTCAGTAACCCTCTTTTTTTTCTCTCTCCCATGCATCATAGTCCCAAACCTATCCTCTCCTTATACATGCATCATAGTCCCAAACCTACCCTGTCCCAAGCAAAAAATGAGAAAAACATGTTCCATGACTCAGAGTACTTAAAGGTAACTTTTGCTATCTTCCACTGCAAATTTGTGGTACCAAGGTTTTTTTCTATTGAAGGAAGACTAGAGTTAAGGGCTCTGAATTAGAAATCCCTCTTGCATGCTGAACTATTGTGCAAGAAAAATGAACGTATCCTTGCTCTTTGAGCTGGCAGCACTGAGCCCTCCCAGGCTGTGCCATGCACGAGGGCTTGGCGAGGTGAAAGAGGCAGCCAGAAGAGCAGTGTGACAGCAGGCTACAGCTGCACACTGCAGCTAGTGAGTGTCAACACCTCTATCACAACATTAACTTGGATATTGCAATCATCAGCAATATCTTTCATTTGTAATGGTCCATCTGGGCTATAAATGATCCATAATGTGGTTGAATTAGCACCACATTGGGCAACCAACTTCCTGGGCTTTGTATGTTATATTTCAACATTAATGCTGTCCTCTGACTTCAGATTCTGTAGATTCTTCTTCAGATTCTGTAGATTCTTCTGGATATTCTCTATTCATCAGACCTTTTTGGTACCAGGAATGGTCAAAGTGCTGCCATTTAGCACCATTCCCAATAAGTCTGTCAGTGTATATAGCATCACAACAGAAGTCCAAGTGGACTTACACACTCTGTAGCTACACAGGAGAAAATGTCAAAGGAAAAAATATTATCCTATTTTACTAGTTTGATTTACTTTGTCCCCGTTCCCCATGAATCAGAAATCCATTGAGGGAAAGAATATTTCCCAAAATAAAACAGTATGATGAATTCATCTTCCTATTCTTTTAAATATGATTTCACGTAAAAACCTCAGACTCATCACATAGATTTGTTGAGCTTTTTTCTTTTTGAGGCCAGTATAATACTGGTGCAGCATCAATGTGTTCATTTCTGTGTACACTTGATACATCCTGCCAAAAAGTTTCCTTGCAAATTGTCTGCCAATAAAAAAGAACACTAGAATAAATAATCTTGAGAGATAGTGGCCTTGAATATAGCCCCAAAAAATGACCACAGTTATGAAAATGAAGCTGGCATGAACAAATTCACAAATTTGAAGCAATCTCTTAATGAAGTCTCAGCTACAAACCCAAGATTCCCTTGCTCCCCCTTCTCAATCCTTCTTTCAAGCTTTATTCTCCCTATTCCTTTCTCAGAAGGGGGAAGACACTGAAGGAAAAAACAGCAGCAGCTGCAGCAGCAAGAGCAACAACCTATCTATATTCTACCCAGAGCCAGCTTCCCTTGCAGTGACGACACCATTGCTTTTCGGAGAAAAGTGTAATTCTCTTTTCCAGGCATCAGAATCTTATCCCAGAACTCCTGGATTTGGCTGCAGATTCCTTTTTTTTTTTCAATAATAGAACATATTTTTTTATATCACATGTATTGTTTATGTCTGTGGAACAGTCTCTTTATGTTTTGTTTTTCTGATGCTGTGGATGCACATCAAACAACATAATGAAAGAAGCCATCCATGAGGTGCACTGCGCCATAGATAGATCATGTAAATATTTTTAACAATCTACCAAGTAAATACCCAATTTAAGATAAATATAATTATCTCTAAATCCTACGTATTGTAAATGTTTGCTTTTAATCCTTTATGTAACCTTATTAAAAATTTCAAGATGGATACATTCAACCACCGAATCTGACAAACATCTGGTTTACAATAGAGTCATGTGATGAAATTCCATCCAGAATCACATTTGCTCTTCAGTATGTTTTCTCCTATTATCATTCATAACACAACTTCTGTGTTTTGTCTGTGATATAACACAGTACAAGGATATGTTTTTATTAGGAATAATGCACAGTCGCTTCCCTTATAGAATTTAAATCTGACATCTATGCGTAGGTATAGTCAAATATATTGATAGCCTCCCTTGTGGGTTCTGCTGACACTTGGGTTTAATTGTAGTGAACTTTGAATTCCTATCTTAAGGTCAGTTATTAACTATTGATGGATTCTCCTTTTCTCCATTTAATGCTAAAGTATTCATACTAACCAAGATAGATGGGAATGCTGAAGAAATTTTTCAACGCCATGGCTGAGCAAGATACCTTTACACTCTTCCTCTGTGGCAAACGGAGAGCCCTTTTCTAAAAGTGGTGATCACTCATGCTCAGCTTAAAAAGAAAAACACAGCACAACCGTGCTCTGCTGACCCCTCACCACTTTTTGCTCTGACGGTACTATCTTCCTAGAAATAAAAGGTCCTGTATGCTGCTATTAGGAGAAAAGAAAATAAAATTTCCTCAGGCACAACCTTGGATACCAACCTTGAAACCAAATGGGGTCAGAATGCAAAGGAGCAGCCACAGCACCATGCACCACCCAGCTGGGCTGACAAAAAACTCTGCTCCTTTGGGCTTCCCAGAAGGGAAAAGAGTGCCCCTCAGAGATTTATAAACACATACATAATAAATGGGAGGCTGAAGTTTAAACTGTTATGAAGCATTCTCTACTCCGCTTCCGAAGTCCTCTGTGATTTAAAGAGCTGACATTTACTGTGTGCAGGCCTATTATTCAGAATGACTGTTTGTGTATAGACAATATTTTAAACTGGCTTGCTATAGATGAAAAATTCTTATTAAGTCAGAAAAACAGTTTAAGTAGGTAACACTCTCCCAGTTTAGACTGCTATAAGTCTTGCTGACCCTCTGCAGGGAAGGCACGAGGGCAGGTGAGCTTGTCAACACCCTGTGCCATGTCGGTGTGGGGAGATGGAGGTCCCAGCCCTATGGGGGCTCTGCCAGCACACGCGTGGCATTGGCCGAGGCTGCTGTCACCTGTCTCGCCTGTCAAGCAAATGACACAAAGTGGTTTGGTGCTGCTGTGACACATTTAAACCTTCCTCTTTCACATAAGCTTTGACAAGTGCTGGAGCCATTGACTGTCTGCCTGCCCTGGAGCCAGTGACACAGCTCTCACTGATGTCCTCCACGGTCCTTAGAAGTGTTCAGATAGCCAACAGTTGGCACCAGCCAGGCAAGCAAAATCCTGAGACACCGCTCTGGCCACACCCTTTTCCTCACCATATTGGAAGGTTTGCCACACTCAGGCTTCTCCTACCTGTTTCCTTATGCCACAGTCCAGATGGCAGTCAAGCAGGATGTATTTCTGAGGTGTCCTCCCTGCACTGAGGCTAACGCCGCATGGAGCAGAAATCTCTCAGGAACCTCTAGACATTCCTGCAGCAAAACAAAATGACCAGCCAGAAATAGAACATGCACATAGGAGTTGGATTCTCAATTATAAAAACTCAAAATACTCCTAGAAGACTTGATTCCTTGTCTTTGTACAGCACACCAGTGGAACTCAATGCACTTTTCAAAACACATTGATGAAGCTGAACTTTTCTTCAGTCAACTCACCACTTGTACACCACCCAAACCTGAAAGCAGAATATTCTATTTCTAATAAACATTTTGCAGGTGTATTTAGAGTAGAGAAATTCAGTCATAACTGAGGAACAACAAAACCAGTGATATCTCTCTGTATCACTTACTGAAAAGACTGTGTGTGTCTATCCAGCAGGCAGATTACTCTGCATAAAAGATCCTAATGTATATTATTTTATTGTCTTTATATTTAATAATAATTCACAATTTAGAGAACATTTAATATGTAATACATAGATCTGGCTAAATACAACTGGACTCGGATTTTTCAGGTGGAATATATTGATCTGATACAGAAAATCAGCCAACCTGAAGTTTGTGCACTAAAATATACACTTTAATCCTGATACTTTCCATGAGGGATAAGTGTATATTTAAATGGAGAGCAATAAACAGGGGACTTTGACCCCAAAACTTTGCATTCAGACTTCTACAAAAAGACTTACAGAGACAGAAATGTTACCATTATCCACTGAAGCCAACTGAAAGAGAAAGGTGTCACTCATCTGAAAAATCGGTGCATGAGGGCACAAAATGGACACAGTGAACATGGACCCAAACACTGGAAGTAGAAAAATTCATGTCTGAACCAGCATTTGGTAGCAAGAGTGATACTAGGGACTTGTATCACAAACAAGTTCACAAAGCTGTGTACTTTGTGTTGTTCACAAACAACACCTCCACCACCTCTGCTGTTTGACCATCAGTTGCACTCCTTGCATGCTTTGACCAAACCTATCCACCATTCCCTTGGCCAAATCCTTGGCAAGGATTGGGTATTTTCATGGATCAAGGACCATTCCCAACAGGCAATGGGTGCAACCAGCTGTGCAATCATCTTATTGTTAAAGGTAAAAGTGTAAAATATTATGCAAGTGAGTAGCATTGTGCCCGAGAGCCTTACTGCCACAGAATGGTCCCTGACATGTTTAATTTCCTAATATAAAGATATACGTAGATGTATTTTGCTGAAGAAGTTGGTATGCCTCAGACGGAGCAGGAAAACCTATAGGAAAAACAACATTATAACAAATTGCAGCCTGTTTAATCCTCTTTTCTTCAGTTTATTGTACTGCAGAACAAAGGGCCAAGGTAAAACCCTAATTTTATAAATTTTGTAAAGCAACCACAGAAAAATTATTGATAATTAAAGCTGGTAAAACTCCAACTCCTAGTATCTGTGAAAGGGTTGAAATTACTAATCAGCAGCAGCTGATCAAGAAGCAGTTTAATCATAGCCAAGAACTTTAAAAAAATCAGCATATGAAAAAAGTAAAGAAAAGCAGATAAATGTTACAAAATTTATCCTTTTATATAAGAATTTCCAATTAGAAATGGAAAAATATTTGCATTCTCTCCTTCATAAATGATATTTTGATATGCACCACTTTTAAATACTGTGCATGATATTAGTACTTCAAAACAGATTTAGTAGATTTTAGTAGTTTCTACTAGGTAGATAATTTATGAGATCTTTTGGCTTCTTTAGTTTTATTAAAAGGGTGGCATATAAAACTATTTGTGCATCAAGAAATAGTGGATTACCCAAGTGTTGACAGCAATTCCTGTAAAATACATAACCCTCAATCTTCTGTTTCAGGCATTTTTCCTATTTGCGAAGTCTGTATCTGACCTTTTTTTTCCTTAGTTGAGGCAGTTTTATTTAAAGCATAATACTCCACATATAATTTGGACTTTCTTACTGATCTCTATGAAGGCATTATTTTTTGAAAAGGTAGAAAAATGCACATAAAGAACTGTCCTTCAAGCAAAGATCTTCTAAAAAGCTTTTTTCTGGGTTCAAGGGGGGATATAATAGTCCAGTGAAACCAGTGGAAAGAGTTCTTGTCAGTCCAAGGAAATCAGGATCAGGCCGCAGCCTATTTTTACAGCAATGAGGTGAATAGCAAAGCTTCTAATGACTTCATCAGAACTTGGATTTAGTCCTGACAGGAAACACAGCCATAAAATCATAAATTCAGTAAGATGAAATTCCAAGTGAGTATATTTGGTCAAAGGAGGTGAGGACTGAAAATGCACAGAGTGAAAAAAGTACAAACCCAAGTGTCTACAGCTGTTAAAAAATGAGCTGGTGTCACACTGGTAACCCCTTAAAATAATGGTCTAATCATTATTAATTCCTCCGATATTTAATGTAATAACATTAATCATGATGAACTCATTTGGTATTAATGTGAATGTCAGACGTACCTCTCCACACACACGCACATCATTTTGGGATTAGCTCTTTGGTATATAATTCTTTTTGTATTCCTCAAAAAGTGCTGAGGACAGTTGTTTTGTGACTTTGACACAACTGAGCACAAGCCCTACTTATACACAACCATTTCCACTCACATTTGAGAGCATCTCTGAGTGCCTGACAAGCAGTTCGAGCACCTAGAGGAGGGAGGCAGATTATGGAAGAGAAGACATTGGTAAGGTTTACACGAAACCTCAGGCTGTTTTTGTTCCTTGCTCTTATTTGCCACATGCTACAAATGCTGATGACTGTTCGGAGCTGGACCTGCTCTAGATTTGAGCGGACATTTTAATAATGAAGATGAATGTTAATGAGGATCTGGACCACCAAAAAGATTTCTTGGTCCCACAGAGAGACCACAGCCACTGAAGCTTGGTGGTTTGTAATAATCAGATAGGGAAATTCTGAAGGCATCATCCAGATGATGCTTCCAGAGAAAGCGCTTTCTAGGCTGCCTACTCGCAGTGCTCAAGATCTACAAAACCCATTAGATTCCCTGTTACTTTCCTGGCAGACATAGAGAAAAACAGGGATTTCAAATAGCAGGGCATGCAAGAGATGACTATCCTATGGAAGCTAACTGTGACAAAGTAGATTGCACCCAAAATCCCCATAACCAAGAAAATGCCATCAAACCTTCATTATTTCTAATTAAGACACATTTTAAATTGTATCAAAATTCCTAGTGTTTTATGCCAGTGCAACTAATACAAATGCCTTGGTACAGCCTTCCCAACAACTCATAATAAATTTGTCCCTTTACTGTCTTTCACTTGTTACTGAATAGCATGGCACACTGTTAGTTAAAATTCGTATTTTTTTTTAAAGTACAATATCCATTTAGCTTCTATCCTCTGAACTTTTATTCATTCATTATTAACACTGAAAGCCAAAGTGCAGGAGAGAAGTTCAGTTCTATCGGCGTTTCAGATGAAAGTGATGTCTCGGTGTATTAGCAGAACACCACACTATCATACATAAAATGCTGCCCAGTCCCTCAACAAAGCAGCCGTATCCCAGTGCCTAATAGGATCACTTACTTCAAATGTGACACCACCTTCTTTGAAATATTTGTTTAGATTTCAAAAACATATGAAGGTTCTCAAACTCGAACAAAACCTCCAGCCTCCAGCCCAGGCTCTGATTCTAAAGAGCTTTCCATTCGATAAATCAGAGCCTGAATCCAGGATTTTTTTTTTCCTTGTGGCTTGGCTTTTTTTATTTTTGGGATAAAAATAAATGTCATCTGGTTTTGACTGCAGATAATGAATCATATTAAGAATTTTAAAAGCACTATTCTCTTTTTTGAGACCTAATTTCAGACCTATTAACACTTTAATATGAAACAGAAGCCCATCATTTCATTAGAAAAAGAATAAGGCCTCTCTTGCACCATATGTTTCTTCCTTTATAAAAAATCCTTTTGAAATCCTAGATTGGGCACCATCAGAGAATATAGATCTGGGACAAAGACAACACATAGGTAAGCAGATCTTGCATCAGGAAGATTAACTATTTATAGCAAAATTACAGGTTTCTGGCAAACTGTCATTCTCATTTCTTATAATAATAAATGATCCAATTTAAAAAAATGAACGATTGTAGCACAAAAAAAAAAATCCTGGTGGGAACAACCAAAAGCACATGAAATGCCTGGCATGTCACCTCCACAAACTTACCTATGATTACACAAAGGACAAACAGCTGCTTCTCACAAGTGCTTTTTGGCACTGTAATAGTTACATTTAGATATTTATTAAATAAAGAAAACAAAAATATAGCTGTCCCTTTTCAATATTTAGATTTTAAAATGAAAATGTCTTTAAGACACACAGAACATGAACACAAGAGCTGGTGTGATAGCAGAGAACCTTATTGCACATAATTAACAGACACATAATGTCTGGTTACTAGTAATTTCCTTCTAGCTGAGTAAGGAAATAATTTAATCATGTTGATCAAATGAATCCCATGAGCCCAGTGCAACATTATGCTTTTTTTTTCCCCTCTCTAAATCTGCATTAACTGATAAGAGTCTACTTGGTGAAATCATGGAACCCAACCTTGTTTAGGTATTCTTAATTTTACCGAAAATATTGGCATGATTTTAGTAATTTTGTTAATCAAGCATTTCAGTAAAACCTTTTCTAATTCCTGGTGCTGACCTCAAAGGAAAAACAACAGGGAGAAGGAAGAAAGAAATAACTCAGAGTGTTCTTTACTTGGAATAGAAGCAAAACATTTTTTAAAATTGCATATTCCATGTTGCTCTGTTATAACAGAAGGAAGGTATTTCTATAAAGACATGTAAAAAAACCTAACAAGTAAGTCCCTTAAATACTTAGGTGTTAAGCAGCTAAATGTAAATTACTGTTATTCACCTCCTCTCACTCCCAAAATATCGCCAGGTGTAACTCAGAAATAGGCAAGTAGAATTTTCCTTTTTCCCTGTAAACTATCATTTTATGTGGTAATACATCATTTGCCTTGTCATTCCAGGGTTTCATAGTAAAATCTTTTGTGGGATTCTGCTATTGTTCTCTTTGAACTACTTAGAAAAAGTACTGAACTACCTTCTGTGATATCTCAGGTAGTTTTCTGTAATGTGGTGATATAATTTAACACTTACCATAATACATTTTATCCATGTATTGTTTGCTAAATAATTCCTGCAATAACACTTTTATTCTTTCCATAATTCTTTAGGGTAATGCTGGAGGAATAATATTTTTACTGCAGTGATTGATGTCGGATTCTCCAGCATGAATAGATCCCATGAACACAGGTTATTGATAAGCATAAAAAAATAAAAAAATAGCTGTATGAAAAGAATATCAGGGATCAAAGGGTTAATACCATTTTATGAGGTTGTAAAAATCTACCTCAAGAATC
The DNA here is from genome assembly GCF_047830755.1 of Zonotrichia albicollis. NCBI lineage: Eukaryota > Metazoa > Chordata > Aves > Passeriformes > Passerellidae > Zonotrichia > Zonotrichia albicollis. The sequence continues at coordinate 26,322,123 of NC_133821.1, forward strand.
TTGTGTTAGCAATATTCTTTGTGTAAGATGTATGTTATTAAAACAAGTAGCAGCATCTGAATTAAAGTGACAGTATGATGGATGACTAGTGAAGTGGAATCAGAGTCGTTTGCAGCATTTTGGGCTAGATGTGGGAATTCTGCCTCAGAGGTAGGACGCTTGGCAGACGCATTGATTCCGGGCTGACGCATGTTCATAAATATGCCCCCAGAGAGGTGTGGCCTAGCAGAATTTACAAAATTATGTTCATGAATTATTTAACATTTATTTATGGATGCTATATTTAAACAGCATTTGCAAAGGCAAAAGGACCACAGCATACATAGTGAGCTTTAGATAATGCAAATGCTGCACAAGACAGAGACAGTTTGCATACTTCACAGAGAGGATAAGTCTAGCAGAGCTACGTAAGTGATGTGTCAGTGCTGTGGCTTTGTACACCACAGTCTGCTGCACCCCAGAGAGACTGACAGTTCTGGGAAATACCTGACAAGCTGGCAGTTCTGACCTCTGCAAAAGAGATCTCTTCAGAAAGAAATACCAAAGTGCTGATGGAGACTTCTGTGAGCAGCAGATTCCGAGCCTGCCTCCGCAGCCGCTGTGTCAGAGAGCCTGCTCGCAGACCAGGCAGTGAATAACCTGCCCTTGGTTGTTGTAGTACTGATCTTGGTATCACACCACTTGTTGTTATTTCCACAACGCTGGCGCTTGTAGGCCTAAATTGCCAAAAGTTAGTAAGATCCCAGCCTCTCCCATCAAGCATGCATACATCTCACAAACATTTATTATATGATCAGAGTTCTCACTCTCAATTAGTGCCACAGATTTTTCCTCTGCTCAGCACATTTGGAAAGCACAAGATGAATCCATACTGCACGCAGTGAAATAAAGCTATAACAAAAACTAAAGATGAAATGTCGTGAAATAAAACAGAATCCCAAGGTAAAGCAGTATATCTTACCCTGGAAGGGAATACCCTTGAAGGAAGGGACGTCTTTCATTTGGCTTTGCACTGCTAGTTTATACTTTAGCCTCTCTTTATACTCTATTATATTCTTCCATTGTGCCATTTCTTGGTCTTCAAAAGACAGGATTTTATATTTAATTTTCACTATAGAGTATATGAACAACACTGGCTTGTGGAAACATTCTATTTTAGTTTGTTTTCTGTGTTTTTAGTTCTAATTAGTTAATTTTCAATGTTAGATTCCTGCAAAGAGTGAGGAGAGGCATCCATAGTGCCTCTGAAAGTGATTTGAGCTGGGAATGTGAACAACTATAAATGGTCCCTCTAAGAGGGCTGATAACAGGGTTATTTCTTTGGAAAACTTTCTTCACTAGTATTTTCCTGAAAAAAGGCTCAGGAATACAGTTTTTCACTATTTAACTTCAAACTTAAGGCCTTATGACAGTCAACCTATCAATGGAATGACTCTGTAGAAAGATCATCTTTATCCACACATTTAGCAAAACTTCCTAGAACCTGCAATTCCTATACCTCCTGAGTCCATAAAGTCCATACTGACAGAATATGCTCCCCATCATCTAACCATCTTATTTTCTATAGTTTAGTCCCACTATTTTTAATTCTGTGTCAAGGGGACACAGAAAAAAAATTATTCGCTTTGTCTGTGCAGCCACCCTTTATAGATTTGATGCCTGTAATCATGCTCCCTTAGCCTTTTTTACTGTACACATCCTTGAGGACCCTGAATCTGTCCTCAAAATGCCACATTTGGGAAACCTCCAAGAAATTGTCTTGCTCCCTTTGCAACCTCTCCCACTAGAGCTCATTTTTCTTCTTATCACACCCAAAAGTGAGCACACCACCACAAAAGTACTTTACAAAGGAGATGATGACTGCCCTTCCTCATCTCTGTATGCACACCGTCTTCCCTGTCTTGGAAATAGTTGCTTTTTCCCTAAAAGCACGTTTGTGTTCTCCTACTAACCTACTTAAATTCTATTTGATGCCTTCTCATACAACTGTGCTTCCTGGGTTGTGTTTGTCAGAGTATTTATTTCCACACATGCTCAGAGTTTGGCATTTGGTCTCACCAAGCGCACTCTTCTGCTCCAGGCTGTTTCTCCTGTTTACCAAGACAATTTTGAAATCTAGTCCCATTCAACAACCTGCCTCAGACTCCCCCAGCTTTGTGTCACCTGCAAATTTAATAATTTCAGCATCCACATCCTCCCAGGTTCACAATGAGGCACTGGTAGCTTGTGTGAGTGGCTACTTCTCAAACTCACTTTGCACCCACATGAAAGTGTTTTCCCCTAAACTAGATGACTTACGGGAATGGTTCCCAATAAGGTTGTTTTAAATGTCTCTTAAATTTCAGGATAAATGTTGAACAAAATTTCAAGTGGTTGAGCTGATAGGCTTCTGGCCCATTTTTCTCAGAAGAAATGAAAATAAGAGATAACAAAAAGTAAGAAATCCTGCACCATATTCAGCACAATGGTGCCTTCTAGCTTTTGTTTCACATCCTGTCAGGAGGGATGTGAAACACATGCTGTAGATCTATGGTTCAAGTGAAGGCAGAGATACACTGCCTTTGGAACTATGAAACTTCAGGTTTCTTTGTAGAAAGTTTCCTTTCCTTCTCATCATCCCTAGCTTATACACAGTGGAAAGAAAGAAAGAAAATAAGGACATCTCATATGCCCTTGTCCAACACTGAGTCCCTTCCAAAGACACAATTCCAGCACCAACATGTGCTTCCCCCTCAAGATGAGGGTTTTGAACCATCATGAGTAGGCTACCACAGATCCTTTGCCAGCCCATAAACAATTGCTTTCCAGTGGGAGGACACAGCTTCACCTGTTTCAGCTCCAAAGAGGTAGATTTTTTTGACAAACTGTCCATGCAAAAGCTTTGCAAGCCTGATATGAGTAGGGAAAAAATTTCTCCTTTTAAAGAAAAGCAGCAGACCAACACTATTTTCTCTGCTGCACTTGTGTTTTGATTGAGGATTACATTACAATTTTTTCCAATTACCTTACTTTGGGAATTTATTTATCAAATGCACAAAACTTTCCCACCAGAGAGCTTGGAAACTACAGATTTTCACTCTGTCCATTAAGGTTTTATTTTAATACTGTATAATTTTACAGATGCCAAAGGTGGTGTTAAAACAAATAAAAAACCCCCAAACCATACAGCAAACACTGTTCTGCATTTAACTTTCATGTGTCAACACGAAGGACTCATCAACCATAATCCTGCTACTTGTAAGAGGGTGCACTACTGAATGGCAGTGCTGGCAGCGGGCACGAACTTAAAATTTGTGGTTGGACTTTAGGTTTTCAAATTTGGGCTAAAGTGTATTAATTTACGATTTGATTATTTAAAATAAGACAAAATACTGGCTCTGTTCCCTATATCAATTTCTTTAATTAAGTGCAACATTCTCTGATTATTCTGTTCTAGCAGACAGCTCCAAATCTTAACTTTCACAAAGTTTAGGGATGTCTTAACGTGGCCAACCCAAGTTTGGAACACTATACAGAAGTTATTAGAGGCAATCAATTTTGATTTTCCAGCATATTTTTCCTCTGCTGCATCCCCTTTTCATCTGGAAGGATCTCCTGTCTCTTTTCTAATTGATGAGGTGAACTGGTATGAGTGAGCTTATGATTTCTGCTCTTTGCTTGAGTGGCAGGGAAGTAAATGGAAAAATTGTCTCAAAGTTTTAAATGAAGGATTTGGCTTTCGCAATAGTGGAATTACTAGTGCTCAGTGGATTTTTCTTAACTGTTGCATGCCAAAGAAATAAACCATGAATGATTAGGGTAGTAGGATTTTTGTTATCAGATAAATCATCACTTACTCAGGTTCTCTGACTTTCCTTCCTTTCCAGGGTTTGGAGATTTTTTTCCATTTTTAGTTTACTGACAACAAGAAATATCTCTGAACTGGAAAACCCTGACCTGACTTGAAAGCAGCATTTCAAATACTTCTCTCTCTCTAAAACCTCAGACTTTCTGCATTGTTTGGAGCGCTTCCTTCAGTTTTCAAGTACTTAACCCATTAGGTCTGGGGTCTTTCATAGACTAGAAATGCTTCTCAAGGGACTCCGAGAAATTATCTTATTTTTCAAACACTACATGGTTTAAAAGTCAGTATTAAAATATGACACTTTGATTTTTAATTCTTTTTACAAGTTTTTACCATTCAACCAATGCTAGTATTTTTAAAAGGAGGTGGGTAATTTCCAGCTGAATAAATGCAGCAGAATTGGAGCAGGAATCTGTTCAGTTCCATTACTGCAAGGAAAAAAGAAAGGAAGTCCTTTTACATGCTGATGATGGGTAGGTTTCTGTGAATTTATTCTGTGAAGTACTAGGATCTCAAGAATACCAAAATATTAATAATTAATATAAATCTTGACATCCCAACCCAAAAGGTATTGAAGTGCTTGGTACACTATCAGACAAATCTGTATTTCCTACTAATCTCTCTTGCTCCCATGCTGACACCAGAGTTAAATCACTCTAGATATCTCTGGTGTAGCTTTGCCCCTACATAACTTTTGCACTTTCCTGATATAAGTCTGGACTTTTGTAAGTTAGAACACCAAGACAAAGTTTTTCCTTATTGATATGCAGAGAAAATGAAACATGTCTGGCAAAGCAAACTAGGCTTCACCTTTAGGACACCCGAATTCAATCCTCAAATTCAGAACTAATAACACAAGAACTTCTTCTTGAGAATGCTGAAGACTGTAGGCACATATAGGCACTGAAATATTCTTGGTCCTTTTTAAAATGAAATTTGTAATAAAATGTTTGGCACCAGCTTCATTTGTATCACAGAAGGGCTCAAGAAACACAAAAGAAATTGAGTCACAAAGAAACTGGGTTGCAAAATAAATGCATTTGAGGCTCTGAAGCCTCTTTGGGGAAACAAGAAGATGAGGAAAAGCTGTTCTCTCCTGTAATTTCACTTTCCCCTGCAGCCCCCAAAGACTGGGCTGCTTCATGTTGCAGCTAAGGGCTATTGGGAGCTAAAGTATGCATTAGAACTACAAAACAAAGCTCATTATAAATGACACAGAAATACTACATGTAACGGAAACATGCTGGTTGAATTCCAGGGTTTTTGAACCAGGTGGTGTTACAAAAGAAATCCCAGACTCAGTGCAGTCAGCAGCAAAGCACCTTTCAACATTGTAAACCTAAGAACTCACCCAATATGTGATATTTTCCTTTTTCTGTCTTTCTGCCTTCTTCATTTATCATTTTTATATTCTGTTGGATTTGTTGTCTTCTGACCCTTCGCTTTACTTGGAGTCGCAGTTTCTCCTAAACAGAATCCAAGCTCAATAATGGTCAAGACTGAGTTGAACTTTTGAACCCAGAAGGTTGAACAGGTTCAGAATTAAACAAGAACAAGAAAACAGTTCAGTTCAAGTTATTATCTTCCTACATTCACCACTTCTGATTTTATTCTCTAGGCAATTACACATGCAGATTTAACCATGTGTAAAAACATTTACCAGGATGGGATTGGAGCCATAATCTGTAAACATATATGTAATTGCCATTGACATCAAGTTTGCACTGAAAGGCCTTTCAACAAGTTTGATGAAAAAAATCCCACTAAACTTCACTATTTGGGCCTTTGGCAACAAAACCCAGGCTGCTACTGTAGAGCCACAAAATACTTCCTGTAGTAAAACAAGCACAGCTCCAGCAGAGAGAGAGGTGAATCTGACACTATGTCATGTTTTTGGATTTCATCACTGTTCATGAACATTTTGGACATCATTAAAAGAAAATTATGCTTTTAGTCTTCTTGCTACAGAAAAAAGAATGTGAACAGAGTGCCAATGTTTTCTGAAAATATTAAATTCTGAAGCTGGGCTCCTGCTTTGTCGCTGCTGGCTTCCTCCTCTCTAAAAGGTTTGGTCTGAGAAAAGAGAGGTGGTCCCTGGTGCTCTAGCAGAGAAAAGACCAATGTGGGGGACTCAGAAAGGCTCTGCTAAGAAGTAGAAAGGAGAATTAATACTGCAGGTTTTTTTCCATCTTGTCTGTCCTGACCATCTCAGCACTGCACACTATGTGATGTATTTGGGGAGAGAAAGCTGTCCAATCAACTGACAAATTGTATTCTAAATCAAGTATATATTAAGGAAAACTGTCTGCTTTAACTTTTTTCTTCTTTGTCATCACGAACATTCAGGTGAGGTTATGCTTCTCCTGCAGCCACAGAGAGAGGCAAACCCACCATGCACTCAAATCTCTCCAGTCCTTGCACAGCCCTGGCACACTGGAATGGTGCAGGCAGGCTGTGTAAGGGCTACAGAGACCACAAAACAGCCCAAAAAAGAAACCCCATTCCTTGCAACACAACAAAGAGCCATCCCAAAACACATCCCCCCAAAATCTCAACAAACAAATCACATTGGCTGTGCTGGGAAGAAGAGTTTCCCAAGGACATGCGAGATGGAAAGAGGCAAGTCATACTAGTGAAGGAGGATTTGTAAAACCCCCTATGCAAAGAATTAAGCCTCTCTTGGTAGATTAGTGCTCCTGAGAGCAAACTTGTGTTGAATAACTCCCATGCAAGCGTAACCATGCTGACAGCAAGCTGGAGGAGAATGTCAGTTATAGAGATGGAGCAAGGAGGATTCATAGAGAAAAGAAATTCAGTGTTTGCAAAGTCTTTCCCTGCTCCAAGAACAGAGATGTTGCACAAAGATCCTGGTGACCAGGAGAAGTCCAAACTTCCAATGAACAACTTCTATTGAGGATTATAGGTGCCCCATTGGTAAAAAATGCTGATTCAATTCCAGTTAAACTCACTGCTTGTGAGTTTCCTAACTTGCACTGCACATGGAAGCCAAGTTCTACCGATTGCCTGAGAGAGGTGAGACTTTTCCTTTTTGGAGTCTTCACCCTGAAAAACCTGATAACATTTCGCATCAGGGATCTCAGAAATACCCTTCTATTATCCACCAACACCTCAAATCATTGTCAGTCTTGATTTATAATTTCTCTCATGCCTTTGAAATTTACAGTGATGCACCTAGCCCCACTTCTCTGGAATCCTCATGACGAACATCAACTTTTCAGCTCACCTTATGAGCTTAATATTCCTCCAAAATTTTTCCCTTACTTCATCAGTTAAAATGCGCAGTATGTTAGTACTACTTATGCTTAGATGCATAAAAAAGGAATTTAAGTCATCCTGCCAGATTGGACCCACAGGCATTATGGGTAAGGCTGATAGGATGAGTTCACCAAAGAAAAAATACCAGGACAGCTGTTACAGGCAAACAGGGCCACTGAAACCATACATCTGAAGCTTCCCTTGTCCTTTCCCAAAGTGCAAACTTTGCTGTCATCTATAAATCAAACAGTTTATGATGCTGCAATATTTACACTCTAATTAAAAAATCATAAAGCCATACCCCTTTGGTGTGTAAAAAGAAGAACTCAGGATCTGCTATTGAAACATGGTGTTAATCAGTAACTCCTAATGATCTGCTACACAGCCTTAGGAGGTTACATGCTTATTCAGCTACACATATCAAACAAGATAATGAGGGAAAGTGGAAGAAGTGAAGGGAATATGTTACAGCAAACACAGGATTTTGCTACACCAGGACCTATTCCTAAACCCTCCAATTCTTATGTCACTGTTTATTTTCCCATTTTCAAAAGGCAACAGATTTATAAAGTAAAGCTTTGATAACACATTACATACAGAGTAATC